>NC_079506.1:20681974-21031954 GCF_030052815.1 Hevea brasiliensis
GAATATGTTTTATTTTATTTTTAATATTTTAAAATAATGTTAATTTACGTAATGAGATTGCATAGCTGGACTAATGCAAAAGAAAATTATTTATAAAATGTATTTTTGTTAATTTAGCGCATTACTATAATAAAATTTTCATTTTCATTAAAATGATATCTTGAAATTTTATATTGTCGTATTGTTTAGTATAAACACTTTTAAAACCTATTTAATATGTTATTTATTTAATATATTTAACAAGTATTTTATTTTTTAAAATTATAGATTATATTATATATTTATAAGT
This sequence comes from Hevea brasiliensis, assembly GCF_030052815.1. Lineage (NCBI taxonomy): Eukaryota > Viridiplantae > Streptophyta > Magnoliopsida > Malpighiales > Euphorbiaceae > Hevea > Hevea brasiliensis. The sequence goes on from NC_079506.1 coordinate 20,682,264, forward strand.
ACATTATTAATTAAAATGCAAATATAAATTTAATCACGCATTTTTTTATTATTTCATAACAATATAAGAATACTTTAAAGTATTCAATTTTTTTTCTTTTTTCCAAATATGTAGCTACAACGTAAGTGGAATCTTCTTTTTTTTTTTTTTTTGCAAATTTTGAAATAATGATGAATATTAAATGTAAGTATTTTTTTTAAATAGGATTCATAATAAAATTTTAATTTATATTAATTAATATTTTAGTAGATAATATAAATTTATAAGGACATTTTAGTCAATTTAAAAGTTCGCCCCCTCATTTGTCCTTTCATTCATATATTTATATATCTATGTATATATTATAGATTAATTGTATTTTTTATTTTCCATGTATTAGTTTCTTATTTTTGTTAATTTCTTTTTATAAAGTTTTATATTTATTTGAAATTAAGTAGAAATAGGACTAAGAATTTTAAATTTATATAAATATTAAAATTAATTTAAACAATAAAAATATATAATATAATTAAGTTGAAAAATGAATGGCATTTTTGGCAAATCCTTACACCACTCAGTTTTAAAAACTCCAAACAAGTTTTACATGCCTAAATGTTTGTCTAGGCTTGGAATTTGTACACAATTCAAAATTTAATTTCATCATTAATTGTTACAAGATGTATAATGCGATCAAAACACAACAAGCATGGTCTATTTGACATTGTTGCTATTGCCGCTGTTGAGAAATATTTTTTTTTAAACATATGAGTTAAAGAGTGCTAAAAATAATCTATTAAATTTGATAAGTTTTAGTAATTATGACACAATAATAACAAAATAGTTGTTTTCAAATTTTTTTTCAACATCTAAAGTAGTTTTTCTTTTTTTTTTCTTAAATTTTTTTCGCTTTAGGTTGCGTTAGGAATCATTTTCCTTATCGTAAAGGCAGAAGACAAATGTTCTTCCCCACAATCCTCACGCAATATTACTACTGACCAATACATGTAATGTACCGATCCTTCTCCGATTAGTATTGTCCGCTTTGGCCCATGGGCCTCACGGATTTGTCCCTTGGGAGGTTTCATTCCCAAAAGCTACGACTGTGTGAGGAAGGCTCTCACATATATGGCCCAAATCTTTTCTTTCCGTTTCCGATGTGGGACACGAAGTTTTCACCCCAGTGCGTAGCTGGTTGAACAAGCACGTCCCAACCCCATCCCTGGGTCATGACAAGCCCGCCAGCTTCCTTCTGGTGCGTCCTCGCACCACACACCGTACTAGAGGGAGCCCAGCTCTGATACCAAATTGTAACAGCCCGATCATTCTCCAGTTAGTATTGTCCGCTTTGGCCCATGGGCCTCACGGATTTGTCCCTTGGGAGGTTTCATTCCCAAAAGCGCCACGACTGTGTGAGGAAGGCTCCCACATATATGGCCCAAATCTTTTCTTCCCGTTTTCGATGTGGGACACGAAGTTTCCACCCCAGTGCATAGCTGGTTGAACAAGCACATCCCAACCCCATCCCTGGGTCGTGACACTACAAACACCAACTAAGTCAAGGAAATGCCTAAACTTGCTGACTGGGACTCCCTTGGTTATCATATCTGCCGGATTATCATGTGTAGAGACTTTTTGCACAACTACAGTCCCTAAGATACAATGTCTTGAATGAAGTGATATCTAACGTCAATGTGCTTAGTTCGCTCATGATACATTTGATTCTTTGTGAGAAGTATTGTACTCTGACTATCACAAAACACTGTTGACTTATTCTGAATCAACCCAATATCACCCACCCAACTTATAACCATAAAGCTTCCTTTATCGCTTCCTCGCTAAGGCCATATATTTAGCCTCTATGGTAGACAAAGCAATCAGAGCTTGCAATGTTACCTTCCAACTAGTAGCACTTCCAAAAAGAGTAAACAAATAACTCACAAAGATCTCCTCTTGTCTAAGTCCCCAAATCTAAATCTACATAGCCAACAACTGAATCACTTATCTTGGCCCTGTCAAATGATAGACCAATATCTATTGTAACACCCTAGGCAAATCCCACATCGGCAAAACACGGGAGAGATGCTGGGTTTATAAGTTGGTGGTTCGTAACCTCTAGTGACGCGTTTTAAAATCGTGAGGGCTTCGGCTCAGAGCGGACAATATCACTAGTGGGCCGGGCCGTTATATTTGTGGTATCAGAGCCGCTCCGCATGCAACCTTGAACGATGGTGGGACAAACCTCAGCGAGGACGCTGAGTCCCATAAGGGGGGTGGATTGTAACACCCTAGGCAAATCCCACATCGGCAAAACACGGGAGAGATGCTGGGTTTATAAGTTGGTGGTTCGTAACCTCTAGTGACGCGTTTTAAAACCGTGAGGGCTTCGGCTCAGAGCGGACAATATCACTAGTGGGCCGGGCCGTTACATCTGTAGTCACCTTAAAATATCTCAAAATCCATTTCACTGCCTACCAATGCTCTTTTCTAGGACACGCAATATATCTACTCACAACACTAACTGTATGTGAAATGTCAGGTCAGGTGCATACCATAGCATACATAATGCTACCAACAGCACTCGAATAGGGAAAACTGGACATGTGCTCTATCTCCTCACCTATTTTTGGTGACATGTCTGCAAATAACTTGAAGTGGACAGCAAACGGAATAGTCATGGGCTTAGCATTATTCATGTTAAAATGCTTAAGCACTTTTTCAACATAGGCCTGTTGAGACAAGAAAAGCTTCCCAACACTTTTATCTCTGCTAATTTCCATTCCCAATATCTTCTTTGCAGCACTCAAATCCTTCATCTCAAACTCATCACTCAATTGCATTTTCAGAATGTTAATTTGTGACAGGCTTTTAGTAGCAATAAGCATGTCATCCACATACAATAGAAAATAAATAAAGGAATCATCTGAAAGCTTCTTATGATATACACAATTGTCTTATGAACTATGATTAAAGCCATTACGAGCCATAAATGTATCAAATCTTTTGTACCACTGCCTAGGGGATTGTTTTAGACCATATGAAGATTTCTTAAGTAAGCAAACATGGTTTTCCATACCTAGAATGACAAATCCCTCAGACTGACTCATATAAATTTTCTCCTCTAACTCACCATGCAAAAATGTTGTGTTCACATCTAGTTGCTCAAGCTCTAGATCATGAAGAGCAACCATAGCAAGAAAGACTCTGATAAAACTGAGCTTCACAACTGGAGAAAACACTTCATTAAAGTCAATCCCCTCCCTTTGAGTAAAGCCTTTGTTACCAATCGTACCTTATATTGAGGTGCTTCAATCCCTCGAGTGTCTTCTTTTTTCTTGAACACCCATTTACAGCCTATCACTTTTTGTCCCTTAGGCAATGTTATAAGCTCCCAAGTCTGATTCTAGTGAAGAGATTCAATTTCTTCACTTATAGCATCGACTCACTGATTTGCATCTAAACAAGAAATAGCTTCTCTATAATTACTGGGTTCATGCACATCAACTGTCTCAGCAACTGACAAGGCAAACGCAACTAGATCCGCATATGCATATCTCTGCGGTGGTCTAATCTGTCTTCTCTCTCTACCAGTTGCAATGCTATATGGTTCCTATTGCTGTTGCTCAGGTGCATCCTCTTGTTGATTAGGATCTTGCACCGCATCCTCTGAATCACTGGACTGAACTACTGAAATATTAAAATCAAGCTCCACCTATTCTTTAACACCGTAATCTGATTTTGCTATTAACTTCTCCCTCTGACCATCCAATGAAGCAGACTCATTAAATATCATATCCTGTCACGATAATTAATCCTAGAGACTTTGGATCATTGCACCATAACCTATAACCTTTCACTCCAGATGCATACCCTAGAAATATGTATTTTCTTGCCCTCGACTCAAGCTTACCATCTCTCGCATGGGCATAAGTAGGGCAACCAAACACTCTCAGCTGAGAGTAATCAATAGGTGAACCGGACCAAATCTCAAAAGGAGTTTTGCACTCAATAGTTATAGATGAAGATCTATTAACCAAGAAATAGGCTATAGTAATTGTTTCACCTAGAAATCCTTTCCCAATCCTAAATGTGAGAGCATACTTTGTGCTTTATCACAAAGCATTCTGTTCATGCGTTCTGCAATACCATTCTATTTTGGTGTCCTTATACAAGTGTAGTGTCTCACTATACCTTCATTGCTGTAGAATACATCAAACTCACGATTGCAAAATTCCAACTCATTATTAGTTCTAAGACGCTTCACCTTCTTTTTTATCTGCTTCTCAATCATTGTCTTCCACTTTACAAAGGTTGAAAATGCCTCATCTTTTGTTTTCAGAAAATACACCCATACCATGCATAAGAATCCGATCCAAATGGAAAGCAATTCAGATCTTAAAATCTGGATTAGATTAGAACATGAGGCTTTTGGTTAGGACATAATATGTTCTGAGAGAACATGAGGTGTTCGGTCAGCACATGAAATGTTCGATTAGAACACAAGGTGCTCGGTCAGGAACTACATTCAGATAAGACAGGGTGTTTGGTCAATGAGCAAGAAGTTCAGATGAAATATAGGATGCTCAAACAAAATACGGTGTTCAGTTAGAAATTGGATACATCCTGATAGGATGTGCTAAGTTCCTACTGGGAATCTCGCTATACTGTTAGTCACCATTGCCATTTTTTCCCCTTGCCATTCATAGAGATTCTATGCCAGCTAGAACCAATAATTCCTCTCCCATCTCTTGTAGACTCCGAAACATCCTTCCCAGCCACCATTCGCTACAATAAATTTAGGTATTAACAGGTTAAAAATTTAAAATATGTTATTAATAAGAATTATCAGTGAGCATAAAGTGATACATAAACCTCACAACCTAAATTTTTAACAAAACTGTCACACTAATTTATAACATTTTTATGCATAATGTCGTCATATGCTGTCATGACATCTAAATACATTATCTTGATGTTATTTATTGCTTTGTACAAAATGATGTTAATTTAATGATACAATTAGACAAAGCATATCAACTTTATGATATATTTCTGCTAGTCCTATATTAGACTCTTCAATTGAAAGTTGAAAGACAAATGGAAAAACTAATGCTTTGCTTAAACTACATTAGTCATACTCAATTGATTGATTTATTAAGTTCACACTACCTATTAATTGATTATTATATGAGAGTACAAGCGTGAGTCCTAACTCGGCTAATGTTTCTAGGTCATTGATTCATGTTGATTTCATCATTAAATATACATATTGTGTCTTAATTTCATGATAGATTAGGTATTGGTAAGAGTTTCTCATAGTGTAGATTTGTTAGTCGTGACTTTGACATTTCCCTTGCTACACACCCAGCTGAGTTTCATATTCTTGCACATTATAGTTGCATAATTTTAAGAAGTGCATGCAAGTATGCAAAAATAATTTTAATAAGCATGTCTGTTTACCCTTTGAATGGAAATAGAAGTGCAAAACACAGGATGATTTTTCTTTTTCAATTTTATTTTTGAAATAACTAAATATAATTTACTTATACAAATTATTATTAAAACTCGGATCCCATTTGTATCCAACAAGAAAAAGAAATCCTTTTTCAAGAATTGCATTTCATTTTTATTTATGGATTTAACCATGAATTATTCAAACAACCTATTGTCAGCTATGTAGATATGGACAAAGAAACACTCTTGAAAATTGACTGGCCTTCCATTTTCATCATTCTATATCTTAACAACTCAATAGTTTATTAAATCTAAAGGGATGTGGACAGATTCCATATATAGATTGAAAAGTCAAGTCTAACAAGGAAGTACCTTAATAATCTTCTCTTATTTGCTCCTCATATTTTTCTTGATCTTGGCAGCACTTTTAACCTTACTTTAAAATTTGTATTCATCTATTCAACTGCCAAATTTTACAAGCTATGTTTGACCACTTCACCAATTTAATTAATCCTACTTTTGGAGAGTTTTTTTTATTTTTTTTAACTCAAGCACTCACCACTAGTAAAATAGAGAAAAAGTCAATAGCCCTGATTCTCCAAATTCAACTCAATTCACAGTTTGTTATGATAGGCACACAAATTTAGGATACAGACACAAATCGCACAATCACATAGTATAGAAAAGAGAAGAAAAATAATACAAAATTTAATGTGATTCAACCGTAAGGTCTACGTCCACGAGCAAGACGAGAGAAAAAGTTCCACTATGATGAAAAGAGTAAGATACAATCACTCAGAATTCTCAAACCCTAACCCTAATGTGTTTCCCGAATATCTTACAACTCTACCGCAAATGGTAGAATATTACAATATTTATATTGGCCCATACCCTTCGCTACCACCGCAAATCTCACTTTTTATCCCAATCGGGTCGCAGCGTAAAAACTTTCGGGTTGGGTCACAATTTAGGCCCATGAAAACATATCTAAAATTTAAGCCACAAAAAATAATAATTCTTCCCCTTGGCTTGAATTCCCTCCATCATCAACAAAATAAAAAAAAAAATCACAAATGCTCTGTCTTGCGATATGCCCTCGTAATATCACTACTGAGCACTATAAACACCAACTAAGTCAAGGAAATGCCTAAACTTGCTGACTGGGACTCCCTTGGTCATCATATCTGCCGGATTATCATGTGTAGAGACTTTTTGCATAACTACAGTCCCTAAGATACAATGTCTTGAATGAAGTGATATCTAACGTCAATGTGCTTAGTTCGCTCATGATACATTTGATTCTTCGTGAGAAGTATTGTACTCTGACTATCACAAAATACTGTTGACTTGTTCTGCATCAACCCAAGATCACCCACCCAACCTTGTAACCATAAAGCTTCCTTTACTGCCTCTGCTAAGGCCATATATTTAGCCTCTATGGTAGACAAAGCAACTGTAGCTTGCAATGTTACCTTCCAACTAGTAGCACTTCCAAAAAGAATAAATAAATAAACTATCAAAGATCTCCTCTTGTCTAAGTCCCCTGCAAAATCTGAATCTACATAGCCAACAACTGAATCACTTATCTTGGCCCTGTCAAATGATAGACCAACATCTTTCGTCACCTTAAAATATCTCAAAATCCATTTCACTGCCTGCCAATGCTCTTTTCTAGGACACGCCATATATCTACTCACAACACTAACTGTATGTGAAATGTCAGGTCAAGTGCATACCATAGCATACATGATGCTACCAACAGCAATCGAATAGGGAAAACTGGACATGTGCTCTATCTCCTCACCTATTTTTGGTGACATGTCTGCAAATAACTTGAAATGGACAGCAAACGGAATAGTCATGGGCTTAGCATTATTCATGTTAAAACGCTTAAGCACTTTTTCAACATAGGCCTGTTGAGACAAGAAAAGCTTCCCAACACTTTTATCCCTGCTAATTTCCATTCCCAATATCTTCTTTGCAGCACTCAAATCCTTCATCTCAAACTCATCACTCAATTGCATTTTCAGAATGTTAATTTGTGACAGGCTTTTAGCAGCAATAAGCATGTCATCCACATACAATAGGAAATAAATAAAGGAATCATCTGAAAGCATCTTATGATATACACAATTGTCTTATGAACTATGATTAAAGCCATTACGAGCCATAAATGTATCAAATCTTTTGTACCACTGCCTAGGGGATTGTTTTAGACCATATGAAGATTTCTTAAATAAGCAAACATGGTTTTCCATACCTAGAATGACAAATCCCTCATACTGACTCATATAAATTTTCTCCTCTAACTCACCATGCAAAAATGTTGTGTTCACATCTAGTTGCTCAAGCTCTAGATCATGAAGAGCAACCATAGCAAGAAAGACTCTGATAAAACTGTGCTTCACAACTGGAGAAAACACTTCATTAAAGTCAATCCCCTCCCTTTGAGTAAAGCCTTTTGTTACCAATCGTACCTTATATTGAGGTGCTTCAATCCCTCGAGTGTCTTCTTTTTTCTTGAACACCCATTTACAGCCTACCACTTTCTGTCCCTTAGGCAATGTTATAAGCTCCCAAGTCTGATTCTAGTGAAGAGATTCAATTTCTTCACTTATAGCATCGACTCACTGATCTGCATCTAAACAAGAAATAGCTTCTCTATAATTGCTGGGTTCATGCACATCAACTGTCTCAGCAACTGACAAGGCAAACGCAACTAGATCTGCATATGCATATTTCTGCGGTGGTCTAATCTGTCTTCTCTCTCTACCAGTTGCAATGCTATATGGTTCCTATTGCTGTTGCTCAGGTGCATCCTCTTGTTGATTAGGATCTTGCACCTCATCCTCTGAATCACTGGACTAAACTACTGAAATATCAATATTAAGCTCCACCTATTCTTTAACACCATAATCAGTCAATTAGGGAAGAAATTTTACAATACCAGGACGAACCAAAAAGCATATTTTCAAAGTTCAGGTTTTCAACCCACTGATTCATGCAATTTTTTTTTAATTTTTCATTTATTGTTATTTTCATATGAAAAGTATCAAGAACATTTGTCCAAAAAAAAAATTATGGAAAAAATATTTTTGGACTCCTTACAATATTCTTATTTTTCTAACTTGAAAATTTTATTTGTATTGCGGAAATAAATTGGGCATTAAAAAATGTGATTTTATTGTATTTTACTTCTGAAGGCATCCAAAAATTATAAAAAATAAAAAATTATTTTTGAGTTTCTCATAATATTTTTATTTTTCTAACGTAATTCTTTTTATTTATTTGTGAAGCATGAATAATTTGAGCATAAAAAAATTACTGTTTTTCATGCCAAAAAAAATTTGATATGAAAAAAATAAAAATATTATTGGAAAAATCAAAAATAAATTTTTTTATAATTTTATGATCTATAAAATTATTTTTTCATGATTTTAAAAGTAATACACAATAAAAAAAAATAATCTTTATTAATGCTCAGTTTATTCCTGCATTAAAAATGAAAACTCTCATGAAAGAAAAATTAAGAATATTTTAAAGAGTTGAAAAGTATTTTTTCATAATTTTCTAATTTGTAGAAATATTTTTAATGAATTTAACATAAAAAACAACAAATGCAAAATAAAATAAAAAAATTGCATGAGGAAGACATATTGTTTTTCGCCAGTCATGTTGGCGAAGATTTTGTAACCCATTGTTCCCCACTTTGAATGGCGAACAATGGGTTGAAAACCCTGCTTTAAAAAGCATCTTTCTCTCCATGGTAGTTTTGCAAACTTTTTTCCCCAATACTCTAGTTTGATAAAAGTCTCTGTGGTTTGTTGGTGCTAGTGGAGGGTCATGTTGAGATCCCACATTGTTGCGGATAGCGCGTGTTCCCTCAATATCCCAAATCGATTCTGAGACAATGCGTGTATGCCTTCCCTATTGCAAAAAAGAAAATTAAAAAAAAAAAGTCAGGAGTTTGAAGGTTGTTTGATAATTTAGGCTGCAGTGTGTCCAATTGCAAATTCCCTGCAAGAAGAGGAATGATTAACAACATAACAAATACAAAGAGATTTTGTATATTGATATAGTATGGATAAAAATCCGATCCAAATGGAAAGTAATCGAGATCTTAAAATCCGGATTAGATTAGAACATGACGTGTTCGGTTAGGACATAATATGTTCATATAAAACATGAGGTGTTCGGTCAGGACATGAAATGTTCGATTAGAACACAAGGTGCTCGGTCTGGAACTACATTCAGATAAGACAGGGTGTTTGGACAATGAGCAAGAAGTTCGGATGAAATATAGGATGCTCAAACAAAATAGGGTATTCGGTTAGAAGTTCGATGCATCCTGATAGGATGCGCTAAGTTCCTACCGGGAATCTCGCTACACTGTTAGTCACCGCTGCCATTTTTTCCCCTCGCCGTTCATAGAGATTCTATGCCAGCTAGAACCAATAATTCCTCCCCCATCTCCTGTCGACTTCGAAACATCCTTCCCAGCCACCATTCTCTACAATAAATTTAGGCTTTAACAGGTTAAAAATTTAAAAACAAATTATTAATAATAATTATCCGTAAGCATAAAGTGATACATAAACCCCACAACCTAAAGTTTTTAACAACACTTTCATACTAATTTACAACATTATTATGCATAATGTCGTTATATGCTGCCATGACATCTAAATACATTGTCTTGATGTTATTTATTGCTTTGTACAAAATGATGTTAATTTTACGATACAATTGGACAAAGCATATCAACTTTATGATATATTTCTGCTAGTCCTATATTAGACTCTTCAATTGAAAGTTGAAAGACAAATGGAAAAACCAGTGCTTTGCTTCAACTACATTAGTCATACTCCATTGATTGATTTAATAAGTTCAAACTACATGTTAATTGATTATTATATGAGAGTACAAGCGTGAGTCCTAACTCAGCTAACGTTTCTAGGACATTGATTCATGTTGATTTCATCACTAAATATACATATTGTGTCATAATTTCATGATAGATTAGGTATTGGTAAGAGTTTCTCAAAGTGTAGATATGTTAGTCGCAACGTTCACATTTCCCTCACTGCACACCCAGCTGAGTTCCATATTCTTGCACATCACAGTTGCATAATTTTGAGAAGTGCATGCAGGGATGCAAAAATAATTTCGTACAAGCATGCCTGTTTAACCTTTGAATGGAAATAGAAGTGCAAACACAGGATGATTTTTCTTTTTCAATTTTATTTTTGAAATAACTAAATATAATTTACTTGTACAAATTATTATTAAAACTCGGATCCCATTTGTATCCAACAAGAAAAGGAAATCCTTTTTCAAGAATTGCATTTCATTTTTATTTATGGATTTAACCATGAATTATTCAAACAACCTATTGTCAGCTAAGTAGATATGGACAGAGAAACACTCTTGAAAATTGACTGGCCTTCCATTTTCATCATCCTATATCTCCAACTCAATAGTTTATTAAATCCAAAGAGATGTGGACAGATTCCATATATAGATAGGAGAGTCAAGTCCAACAAGGAGTACATTAATAATCTTCTCTTATTTGCTGCTCATATTTTTCTTGATCTTGACAACACTTTTAACGTTACTTGAAAATTTGTATTCATCTGTTCAACTCCCAAATTTTACAAGCTATGTTTGACCACTTCGCCAATTTAATTAGTCCTACTTTTGGAGAGTTTTTTTATTTTTTGTGCAATCTTTTGACCAACTGAACCTATAAGGGGCACCAACATTTGCTTCATGTACAGCACAGCCTGCAAGTTCAAAACTCAAGCACTCACCACCCGTAAAACAGAGAAAAAGTCCCTTTCTTTTTACACTTCAACATTGGTTTTGCTCAATCCTTGGCAATGGAATATCAATATATAATTGGAGGAATTCTAGCTTTTATTTTGGGGTTTGTACTGTGGCATAGATCGACAGGAATGAAGAAAACTAAGGAATCAAGGGAAAATGTCAGAGATGAAGTTGTGAAGAGCTCAGAACAAGTGTTATGCCAGTCGGAGAATGCCACGAATACTGATATTATTATAGTTGGAGCAGGTGTTGCTGGGTCAGCTCTTGCTTACACTCTTGGCAAGGTGAATCTAATCTTCTCTCCCTACTTTAGATGGCAATGTATAACAGGATAAAAATTCACAAAATTAGCGACCCATCAGGCAGATATTAACATTTAAACCAAGTTTACAGGAAATAATAATAATAATAATAATAATAATAATAATCTCTTTTCCTTCCTTCAATTTGCAGGATGGACGGAGAGTGCATGTGATTGAAAGAGACCTCACTCTGCCTGACAGAATTGTTGGAGAACTTCTGCAACCTGGGGGTTACCTAAAATTAATTGAGTTGGGCCTTGAAGGTGAGTACGATATTATTATTATTATTATAATCTTTTATGGATTGTTGAATCAGTGTGAATTCCATCAATCTTTCCGTCTTGGTCATCTGTCATTCAACTTTTGCTCTAATTCTTAACATGCATGCTTGTTGCAGATTGTGTAGAAGAAATCGATGCTCAACAGGTATTTGGATATGCTCTTTACAAAAATGGGAAAAGTACTAAACTATCATACCCCTTGCAAAACTTCGATCAAGATGTGGCTGGAAGAAGTTTTCACAACGGACGTTTCATTCAAAGAATGCGTGAAAAAGCTGCATCTTTACCTAAGTAATAATCTTCTTTCTCCCCCAGTTACTTCCTTCACTTTGCCATGCCTTTCATGTTCCAAATTATTGAATTCATGCTGCATAATTAAGAACATCACTTTATTACTTTCAACAGCTCATATATGTTCCCTTATTTTCATTGTAGTGTAAGACTGGAGGAAGGGACAGTAACATCCCTACTTGAAGTGGAGGGGACAGTCAAGGGTGTGCAGTACAAAACTAAAATTGGTCAAGAACTTACTACTTATGCTCCACTCACAATTTAATGCGATGGATGCTTCTCAAATTTGCGACGCTCTCTCTGCAATCCTAAGGTAAAGATTATGTTTCAACTAGGAAACAAAAACTTCTTTCTGAACTTCGTTGATAGATTCCTAAATGTGTAGGTGTTTTCTATTTCATGAGTTTTAAGTGAAATTTGGAAACTTTGTGTTTATACAGGTTGATATCCCCTCTTGTTTTGTGGCATTGATCCTAGAGAATTGTGAACTTCCATACCCAAATCACGGACATGTTATTCTGGCAGACCCTTCACCAATCTTGTTCTATCGTATTAGTAGCTCTGAAATTCGATGCTTGGTTGACATACCTGGCCAAAAACTACCTTCCATTTCAAATGGCGAAATGGCCAACTATTTGAAAACTGTGGTGGCTCCCCAGGTATTCAAAGTTCTCTAGGCATGCTAATGCATTTTTTTTTCATTTTGGCATTGATACGTATAGATAATAGTGCTAAGGAGCTCATAAAAATAACTCGATTTATGATGCTTTGAACTTTTTAATATGAAATTTGACGTGCATTTGACAAGTCATTTATCTTTTAATCTTTAGGATAATCAAGAGCTTTTATATGTGTTTCAGACTCCCCAAGAGCTACGTGATGCGTTTGATTTTGCAATTAACAAAGGAAACATAAGAACAATGCCTAATAGAAGCATGCCTGCTGCTCCTTATCCCACTCCTGGTGCTCTTCTGTTAGGGGATGCATTTAACATGAGACACCCTTTAACAGGAGGAGGAATGACAGTTGCGCTATCTGATATTGTTGTATTGAGGAATCTTCTGAGGCCTTTCCATGATCTAAGCAATGTATATTCCCTTTGCAAGTATCTTGAGTCTTTCTACACTCTACGCAAGGTGATTAAATGATTTTTCACAAGTTACATATGAGCATTGTTTTTATAATTTCTAGACTTAAATTATTTAGGATCTAGTTTGGATAAACAATAGGGTAGTACTCTTGGCCACAACGGTGAGATTAAAATTGGTGCTAACCCTTCATATCCACTTCCATTCAGCCTGTGGCATCTACCATAAATACTTTGGCTGGAGCCTTGTACAAGGTTTTTAGTGCATCAACTGATCCTGCAAGAAATGAAATGCGTGAAGCATGTTTTGACTATTTGACTCTTGGTGGTGTATTTTCGAATGGACCTATTGCTTTACTCTCTGGTCTAAATCCTCGTCCATTGAAATTGGTTCTCCATTTCTTTGCGGTGGCTATCTATGGCATCAGCCGCTTAATAGTTCCATTTCCTTCAATTCCACGCATGTGGATTGGAGCACGCATGTGGATTGGAGCTAGAATGATCTCGGTGTGTATTGCCAATCGTACTTTCGATGATTTCCTATATTTAAAATGACTTCCATTAATATATACTTAAAGTTCTAATTTCTATCATATTCTTTTCTTTCTTTAGGTTGCATTAAGAATCATTTTCCCTATCATAAAGGCAGAAGGAGTTCGACAAATGTTCTTCCCTACAATGCTCACGCATTACAGATCTCAGGTTGTTTGAGAACAAGAAATGCAAAGATTTGAAATCAAATAAAGTTGGTAGCAGTGCATCTTGCTTTTGGAGATAACCTAAGGATTTAGGAGATCAACTACGCTACGTAAATTTTTATATTAGATTCCTAACGTATTTTCTTTGGCTGGAGCACATATAAATGTAATTACTTCATATTTTACTAATGAATTTTAGTTTAGTGATTTTATACTCATCTTTAGGACTATCAGATCTCGAGTCCAGTTGCAATTAGAGTCGAATACAAAAGAAAAATCCTCATTTTTTGAAATATTGTAAATTATTTGTGCTTTCAAAATTTATTGGACTGTACTAGTTTATTACGTAATTATTCCATGCATATTTGAATGGATCAACCTACTTGGAACTTGTATACATTTGAATATTATTAGCTTTTTGGACTCGTGATTTAATTTTTTTACATATTTTTCTATTAAAATTTATATATATACAATATAGTGTTATTATAGTATCACAAATATTACGTTTAATTATTTAAATTGAAATATTAATTTTAATGTCATTTTAATTAATTATATAGATACAAATATTATCAATTTAAGAAATATTATTTTTTACTCGATCATATTTTTCTGAAAACTATTTGTCATATTATTAGCATATAATATTAGCTTAATTATAAACTTGAATGTAATATAATAAAAAAAATATATAATAACAAGTTTTAAAAATAAAAATAAGTGAAGATGTTTAAAAATTAAAATAAATTAATGATAAATGCAAATATTCTCAATAAATTAAATTCGTTCAAATTCTATTATTTTATCTTTTAAAAAAAATAAGTTAGTTTTGAATATGTTTTATTTTATTTTTAATATTTTAAAATAATGTTAATTTACGTAATGAGATTGCATAGCTGGATTAATGCAAAAGAAAATTATTTATAAAATACATTTTTGTTAATTTAGCGCATTACTATAATAAAATTTTCATTTTCATTAAAATAATATCCTGAAATTTTATATTGTCGTATTGTTTAGTATAAACAACTATAAAACCTATTTAATATGTTATTTATTTAATATATTTAACAAGTATTTTATTTTTTAAAATTATAGATTATATTATATATTTATAAGTACATTATTAATTAAAATGCAAATATAAATTTAATCATGCATTTTTTATTATTTCATAACAATATGAGAATACTTTAAAGTATTCAATTTTTTTTCTTTTTTCCAAATATGTAGCTACAACGTAAGTGGAATCTTCTTTTTTTTCTTTTTCTTTTTTTTTTTTTGCAAATTATGAAATAATGATGAATATTAAATGTAAGTATTTTTTTAAATAGGATTCATAATAAAATTTTAATTTATATTAATTAATATTTTAGTAGATAATATAAATTTATAAGGATATTTTAGTCAATTTAAAAGTTTGCCCCATCATTTGTCCTTTCATTCATATATTTATATATCTATGTATATATTATAGATTAATTGTATTTTTTATTTTCCATGTATTAGTTTCTTATTTTAGTTAATTTCTTTTTATAAAGTTTTATATTTATTTGAAATTAAGTAGAAATAGGACTAAGAATTTTAAATTTATATAAATATTAAAATTAATTTAAACAATAAAAATATATAATATAATTAATTTGAAAAATGAATGGCATTTTTGGCAAATCCTTACACCACTTAGATTTAAAAACTCCAAACAAGTTTTACATGCCTAAATGTTTGTCTAGGCTTGGAATTTGTACACAATTCAAAATTTAATTTCATCATTAATTGTTACAAGATGTATAATGCGATCAAAACACAACAAGCATGGTCTATTTGACATTGTTGCTATTGCCGCTGTTGAGAAATATTTTTTTTTAAACATATGAGTTAAAGAGTGCTAAAAATAATATATTAAATTTGATAAGTTTTAGTAATTATGACGCAATAATAACAAAATAGTTGTTTTCAAATTTTTTTTCAACATCTAAAGTAGTTTTTCTTTTTTTTTTTCTTAAATTTTTTTCGCTTTAGGTTGCGTTAGGAATCATTTTCCTTATCGTAAAGGCAGAAGACAAATGTCCTTCCCCACAATCCTCGCGTATTGCTAATCTCAAGTTGTTTGAGAACAAGAAATGCAAAGATTTGAAATCAAAGAAAGTTGGTAGCGGTGCATCTTGTTTTTGGAGATAACCTAACGATTTAGGAGATGAACTAAGCCATGTGAATTTCATATTAGATTGCTAACAGATTTTCTTTGGCTAGAACACATGTAAATGTATTTACCCTATATTTTATCAACGAGTTTTATCTCAATGATCTTGTACTCATCTTTAACACTGTGAACTCTTGTGTTCGAGTTGCAGTTGAGTCAAATGCAAAAAGAAGATCCACGTTTTTTGAAATATTATAAATTGTTTGTGCTATGTGAATGGGTCAACCTCTATGAACTTGTATACATTTGAACATAACTCAAATTTTAATTCTTTTAGGGGAGAGAGTCAATCAGACTTCGAACACTTTCCTTATAATTAGACTAATTAAACATGCCCTTACGGATGATAGTAAAACGAGTCAATAGCCCTGATTCTCCAAATTCAACTCAATTCACAATGTTCACTAAACCATTAATTTACATTCATTGTATCAAATACTTGAATACAAAATAAGGTTTGCAAGCCATACACCACTTAGTTTTACAAACTCCAAATTAGTTTGCATGCCAAAATGTTTGTCTAGACTGGGAATTTGTACACAATTCAAAATTTAATTACATCATTAATTGTTGCAAGGTCTACAATACAACCATAATACAACATTAAGGGCCTGTCTGACATTGCCGCCATAGCCGCTGTTGATAAAAATATTTTTTAAATATATTAGTTAAAGAGTATTAAAAATGATCTAAAATCAAATTATTAGATCACCAAAATAACAAAATAATTTTTTCAAACTATTTTTTTCAAAAGCATCTAAAATGATTTTGACCTCAAATCGCAATGATTTCCTATTATTTATAAACAACGCCATTAATTTTGTTTATTTTGACATAATGATTGGCAAGGATTGGGTACTTTATTTCAAAAAAAAAAAAAATTAGAAACTCTTGGTTTCTTTGGGCTGTCTTACGCTAGCATTTCTCTTATGGCACATTCAGCCGAGTTTCATGTTCGTGTACATTACAGATTAATTTCATTGCTAACCTCCTCCAGCTGCATATCTCCAGAACGTTCCACTCTCTCTTTATTCTCTTTATTTCAGCTCTTCCCTCTTTTTTCTGCAATGAGCTCTAGCTTAGTTGTTTTGGGCCTGGATCCATAGCTTCTGGACTCCTTCCTATACTGCTATCAGATATTAACAAAGAAACACTCTTGAAATTGACTGGCCTTCCATTATCATCATCCCATAACTCCAAGTCAAATAGTCAATAGTTTAATATACTTCTTCTGCTAGAGTCCAACAAAGAAGTAGTTTAATAATCTGCACTTATTTTTCTTGATCTTGACAACACTTTTGACCTTACCTGAAAATTTCTATTCATCTGTTCAACTCCCAAATTTTACAAGCTATATTTGACCACTTGACCGATTTAATTAGTCCTGCTTTTGGAGAGTTATTTTGTGTACAATCTTTTGACCAACTGAACCTATAAGAGGCGCCAACAATGGCTTCATGTACAACCTAGCCTGCAAGTTGAAGACTCAAGTACTCATCACCACTAAAACAGAGAAAAAGTCCCCTTCTTTTTACATTTCAACGTTGGTTTTGCTCAATCCTTGGCAATGGAATATCAATATGTAATAGGAGGAATTCTAGCTTCTGTTTCGGGGTTTGTACTGTTGAATAGATCAAGAGGAATGAAGAAAACTAAAGAAGCAAAGGAAAATATGAGGGATGAAGTTGTGAAGAGCTCAGAACAAGTGTTATGCCAGTCGGAAAATGCCACTAATGCTGATATTATTATAGTTGGAGCAGGTGTTGCTGGGTCTGCTCTTGCTTACACTCTTGGCAAGGTGAATCTAATCTTCTCCCTCTACTTTAGATGGCAATTTATAATAAGACGAATGCTCACAAAACTAGCTACCCCATCCGGCAGTTTAACCTCTTTTCCTTCCTTCAATTGCAGGATGGACGGAGAGTGCATGTGATTGAAAGGGACCTGACTCTGCCTGACAGAATTGTTGGAGAACTTCTGCAACCTGGGGGTTACCTGAAATTAATTGAGTTGGGCCTTGAAGGTGAATAAGAAATTTCTATAATCTTTTATGGATTGTTGAATCCGTATGAATTCCATCAGTCCTTCTGTCTGAGTCTACTATTATTGAACTTTTTCTCTAATTCTTAACATGTATGCTTGGTTGCAGATTGTGTAGAAGAAATTGATGCTCAACAAGTATTTGGATATGCTCTTTACAAAAATGGGAGAAGTACTAAACTATCATATCCCTTGCAAAGATCAGATCCAGATGTGGCTGGAAGAAGTTTTCACAACGGACGTTTCATTCAAACAAATGCGTGAAAAAGCTGCAACTTTACCCAAGTAATAATCTTCATTTACCCCGAAGTTACTTCTTTCACTTTGCTATGCCCTTCATGTTCAAAATCTTTTAATTCGTGCTGCATAATTAATAGCATCATTTTATTGCCTTTAATAGTTAATATGTCCCCTGATTTTCTTTGTAGTGTAAGACTGGAGGAAGGGACAGTAACATCCCTACTAGAAGTAAAGGGGACAATCAAGGGCGTGCAATACAAAACTAAAATTGGTCAACAACTTACCGCTTGTGCTCCACTTACAATAGTATGCGATGGTTGTTTTTCAAATTTGCGACGGTCTCTCTGTAATCCTAAGGTAATGATTATGTTTCAACCTGGAAACGAAAACTTCTATGAATCCAATTGGCTTCTCTACGAACGTCACTGATAGATGCGAAATTGGGTAGCTGTTTTCTTTTTCATGAGTTTGAAGTGAAGTTTGGAAACTTTGGGTTTTTACAGGTTGATATCCCCTCCTGTTTTGTGGCATTGATCTTAGAGAATTGCGAGCTTCCATACCCAAATCACGGACATGTTATTCTGGCAGACCCTTCACCAATCTTGTTCTATCGTATTAGTAGCTCTGAAATTCGATGCTTGGTTGACATACCTGGCCAAAATCTACCATCCATTTCAAATGGTGAAATGGCCAAGTACTTGAAAACTGTGGTGGCTCCCCAGGTATTCTTAGTTTTCTGGGCATGCTAATTTTTATTTTTATTTTATTTTATTTATTCATTTATTTTTTTTTTTTTAATTTTTCTTTTTCGCATTTTGGCTTTGATACTTGTAGTTTGCAGTGCTAAGGGGGATTATAGAAATGACTCGATTTAATAAGCATTGGACCGCCATTTATCTTTGAATCTTTAGACTAATCTAAGAACTTTTATATATGTTTCAGATTCCCCAAGAGCTACGTGATGCATTTGTTTTTGCAATTAACAAAGAAAACATAAGAACGATGCCTAATAGAAGCATGCCTGCTGCTCCTCATCCCACTCCAGGTGCTCTTTTGTTAGGGGATGCATTTAACATGAGACATCCTTTAACAGGAGGAGGAATGACTGTTGCCCTATCTGATATAGTCGTATTAAGGAATCTTCTAAGGCCTTTGCATGATCTGAGCGATGCATTTTCCCTTTGCAAGTATCTTGAATCCTTCTACACACTACGCAAAGTGAGTAAATGATTTTCACTTAGTTGCATATGAGAACTAAATTTATAATTTCTAGATTTAAATTCTTTAGAATCTAGTTTGGATAAACAATATGGTGGTATACTTGCCACAACAATGAAACTAAAATTGGTGCTAACCCTATATATCCATTTCATTTCAGCCTGTGGCATCTACTATAAATACTCTGGCTGGAGCCTTATACAAAGTATTCAGTGCATCAACTGATCCTGCAAGGAATGAAATGCGTCAAGCATGTTTTGACTATTTGAGCCTTGGAGGTGTATTTTCAAATGGACCTATCGCTTTACTCTCTGGACTAAATCCTCGTCCGTTGAATTTGGTTCTCCATTTTTTGCTGTGGCTATCTTTGGTGTTGGCCGCTTAATAGTTCCATTTCCATCAATTCCACGCTTTTTGATTGGGGCTAGAATGATCTCGGTGCGTATAGCTAACAATAATTTCAATGACTTCATAATTATATTTTAAATGACTTCAAAGTTCTTATCTCTATCACATTTCTTTTACTTGGTTTCAGGTTGCATCAAGAATCATTTTTCCCATCATAAAGGCAGAAGGAGTTCGACAAATGTTCTTCCCTATAACCCTAACACATTGAAGATCTCAAGTTGTTTGAGAATAGGAAATGCAAAGATTTAAAATCGGTGAAAGTTGGTGGCAGTTCATTTTTTCTTTAGATAAGTTAACGATTTAGGAGATGAGCTAAGAAGTGTAAATTTTATTTTAGATTCCTAACAAATTATCTTTGGTTAGAAACGAAAGTTTCACATGTAATTTAACCACACTTTTCTTGAAATATTTTTAATTATTTGTGCGTGCTCCTCTATTGTTTCCAAAATTTGGAATGTCACCATGTATTGTGTTGGTTTGTGTTTCCATAAGACAGTGTTCCTTGATCCGTGTTTCACCATGGCACATACAACAAGTATGGGTATGAGATATGCTAATTTTTATAATTCGCGACATAGTAGACGATGGACTTAGTTGATGCACCATATATGCTAAAACATATCACTCAATGCACATGAATCATGTGCGTGTAAAATCATGTAATTCAAATCTACCTAATTTATAAAATTTAAACTACATCACATGCATATAAAATTCAAATAATAAAAGCAAATGGAATTATTAATAACTCAAATTTGCTTTGATTTGAATTTTAATTTATTGTAATAAATCTTATTTCATAGACTAATGATTAGAAAAAAATAATAAGTATCCCATCTTTTATAAAATTTGATAATTTAAGCATTTCGATACATCGACATGTGGCAAGTAGAAAACAAAATCAAGTACTTTAAATTGTCAACGAATCCAGTCAAAACGAGTTGTCGTATAAAAGTATGAACACCGGACTCAAAAATTCCACTTGCCCAATCATCAAACGACTTGTCATTTACAAATCAACGTCAGTTCACTTTAATTGATATTGCCCTCCATGAACGGCATATCGTACCGTGACAGAGACAAAATGCTTGGTCATGGTACAGTGACAAAGACAAAATGATAGGATCTTGTTTTTGTTTATATTTTTTTCCCTCTTTTGGGTATTGTTCTATCAATTGTGTCATATTCATGGATTTGTCTTTGCTTGATAAGCTTTTATGGGGTTTTAGCATTTTTTAGTTTGCTGCAAATGCAATATGTTACATTGCTCAAGATTTCTTGATAAAAAATACGTCAGGAGTTGGTCATTCGAGATCCCACATGGATGGCTGTTGACCGCATGTATGTGTGATATAAATCTTAGCAGGCTTTGATTAAATTACTATGATTTTGTCAAATAATGTGTGCTTCTATCCTATGTCTATATTCATTGTAAAGTTGTCAAAAAGAATGGAGAAATTTTTCAAATCAGTCAATTAGGGAAGAAATTTTACAATACCAGGACGAACCAAAAAGCATATTTTCAAAGTTCAGGTTTTCAACCCACTGATTCATGCAATTTTTTTTTTAATTTTTCATTTATTGTTATTTTCATATGAAAAGTATCAAGAACATTTGTCCAAAAAAAAAATTATGGAAAAATTATTTTTGGACTCCTTACAATATTCTTATTTTTCTAACTTGAAAATTTTATTTGTATTGCGGAAATAAATTGGGCATTAAAAAATGTGATTTTATTGTATTTTACTTCTAAAGGCATCCAAAAATTATAAAAAATAAAAAATTATTTTTGAGTTTCTCATAATATTTTTATTTTTCTAACGTAATTCTTTTTATTTATTTGTGAAGCATGAATAATTTGAGCATAAAAAATATTACTGTTTTTCATGCAAAAAAAAATTTGATATGAAAAAAATAAAAATATTATTGGAAAAATCAAAAATAAATTTTTTTATAATTTTATGATCTATAAAATTATTTTTTCATGATTTTAAAAGTAATACACAATAAAAAAAAATAATCTTTTTTAATGCTCAGTTTATTCCTGCATTAAAAATGAAAACTCTCATGAAAGAAAAATTAAGAATATTTTAAAGAGTTGAAAAGTATTTTTTCATAATTTTCTAATTTGTAGAAATATTTTTAATGAATTTAACATAAAAAACAACAAATGCAAAATAAAATAAAAAAATTGCATGAGGAAGACATATTGTTTTTCGCCAGTCATGTTGGCGAAGATTTTGTAACCCATTGTTCCCCACTTTGAATGGCGAACAATGGGTTGATAACCCTGCTTTAAAAAGCATCTTTCTCTCCATGGTAGTTTTGCAAACTTTTTTCCCCAATACTCTAGTTTGATAAAAGTCTCTGTGGTTTGTTGGTGCTAGTGGAGGGCTGTTACTTCGAGATCCCACATTGTTGCGGATAGCGCGTGTTCCCTCAGTATCCCAAATCAGTTACAGACAATGCGTGTATGCCTTCCCTATTGCAAAAAAGAAAATTAAAAAAAAAAAAAGTCAGGAGTTTGAAGGTTGTTTGATAATTTAGGCTGCAGTGTGTCCAATTGCAAATTCCCTGCAAGAAGAGGAATGATTAACAACATAACAAATACAAAGAGATTTTGTATATTGATATAGTATGGATAAAAATCCGATCCAAATGGAAAGTAATCGAGATCTTAAAATCCAGATTAGATTAGAACATGACGTGTTCGGTTAGGGCATAATATGTTCATATAAAACATGAGGTGTTCGGTCAGGACATGAAATGTTCGATTAGAACACAAGGTGCTCGGTCTGGAACTACATTCAGATAAGACAGGGTGTTTGGACAATGAGCAAGAAGTTTGGATGAAATATAGGATGCTCAAACAAAATAGGGTGTTCGGTTAGAAGTTCGATGCATCCTGATAGGATGCGCTAAGTTCCTACCGGGAATCTCGCTACACTGTTAGTCACCGCTGCCATTTTTTCCCCTCGCCGTTCATAGAGATTCTATGCCAGCTAGAACCAATAATTCCTCCCCCATCTCCTGTCGACTTCGAAACATCCTTCCCAGCCACCATTCTCTACAATAAATTTAGGCTTTAACAGGTTAAAAATTTAAAAACAAATTATTAATAAGAATTATCCGTAAGCATAAAGTGATACATAAACCCCACAACCTAAAGTTTTTAACAACACTTTCATACTAATTTACAACATTATTATGCATAATGTCGTTATATGCTGCCATGACATCTAAATACATTGTCTTGATGTTATTTATTGCTTTGTACAAAATGATGTTAATTTTACGATACAATTGGACAAAGCATATCAACTTTATGATATATTTCTGCTAGTCCTATATTAGACTCTTCAATTGAAAGTTGAAAGACAAATGGAAAAACCAGTGCTTTGCTTCAACTACATTAGTCATACTCCATTGATTGATTTAATAAGTTCAAACTACATGTTAATTGATTATTATATGAGAGTACAAGCGTGAGTCCTAACTCAGCTAACGTTTCTAGGACATTGATTCATGTTGATTTCATCACTAAATATACATATTGTGTCATAATTTCATGATAGATTAGGTATTGGTAAGAGTTTCTCAAAGTGTAGATATGTTAGTCGCAACGTTCACATTTCCCTCACTGCACACCCAGCTGAGTTCCATATTCTTGCACATCACAGTTGCATAATTTTGAGAAGTGCATGCAGGGATGCAAAAATAATTTCGTACAAGCATGCCTGTTTAACCTTTGAATGGAAATAGAAGTGCAAACACAGGATGATTTTTCTTTTTCAATTTTATTTTTGAAATAACTAAATATAATTTACTTGTACAAATTATTATTAAAACTCGGATCCCATTTGTATCCAACAAGAAAAGGAAATCCTTTTTCAAGAATTGCATTTCATTTTTATTTATGGATTTAACCATGAATTATTCAAACAACCTATTGTCAGCTAAGTAGATATGGACAGAGAAACACTCTTGAAAATTGACTGGCCTTCCATTTTCATCATCCTATATCTCCAACTCAATAGTTTATTAAATCCAAAGAGATGTGGACAGATTCCATATATAGATAGGAGAGTCAAGTCCAACAAGGGAGTACATTAATAATCTTCTCTTATTTGCTGCTCATATTTTTCTTGATCTTGACAACACTTTTAACGTTACTTGAAAATTTGTATTCATCTGTTCAACTCCCAAATTTTACAAGCTATGTTTGACCACTTCGCCAATTTAATTAGTCCTACTTTTGGAGAGTTTTTTTATTTTTTGTGCAATCTTTTGACCAACTGAACCTATAAGGGGCACCAACATTTGCTTCATGTACAGCACAGCCTGCAAGTTCAAAACTCAAGCACTCACCACCCGTAAAACAGAGAAAAAGTCCCTTTCTTTTTACACTTCAACATTGGTTTTGCTCAATCCTTGGCAATGGAATATCAATATATAATTGGAGGAATTCTAGCTTTTATTTTGGGGTTTGTACTGTGGCATAGATCGACAGGAATGAAGAAAACTAAGGAATCAAGGGAAAATGTCAGAGATGAAGTTGTGAAGAGCTCAGAACAAGTGTTATGCCAGTCGGAGAATGCCACGAATACTGATATTATTATAGTTGGAGCAGGTGTTGCTGGGTCAGCTCTTGCTTACACTCTTGGCAAGGTGAATCTAATCTTCTCTCCCTACTTTAGATGGCAATGTATAACAGGATAAAAATTCACAAAATTAGCGACCCATCAGGCAGATATTAACATTTAAACCAAGTTTACAGGAAATAATAATAATAATAATAATAATAATAATAATCTCTTTTCCTTCCTTCAATTTGCAGGATGGACGGAGAGTGCATGTGATTGAAAGAGACCTCACTCTGCCTGACAGAATTGTTGGAGAACTTCTGCAACCTGGGGGTTACCTAAAATTAATTGAGTTGGGCCTTGAAGGTGAGTACGATATTATTATTATTATTATAATCTTTTATGGATTGTTGAATCAGTGTGAATTCCATCAATCTTTCCGTCTTGGTCATCTGTCATTCAACTTTTGCTCTAATTCTTAACATGCATGCTTGTTGCAGATTGTGTAGAAGAAATCGATGCTCAACAGGTATTTGGATATGCTCTTTACAAAAATGGGAAAAGTACTAAACTATCATACCCCTTGCAAAACTTCGATCAAGATGTGGCTGGAAGAAGTTTTCACAACGGACGTTTCATTCAAAGAATGCGTGAAAAAGCTGCATCTTTACCTAAGTAATAATCTTCTTTCTCCCCCAGTTACTTCCTTCACTTTGCCATGCCTTTCATGTTCCAAATTATTGAATTCATGCTGCATAATTAAGAACATCACTTTATTACTTTCAACAGCTCATATATGTTCCCTTATTTTCATTGTAGTGTAAGACTGGAGGAAGGGACAGTAACATCCCTACTTGAAGTGGAGGGGACAGTCAAGGGTGTGCAGTACAAAACTAAAATTGGTCAAGAACTTACTACTTATGCTCCACTCACAATTTAATGCGATGGATGCTTCTCAAATTTGCGACGCTCTCTCTGCAATCCTAAGGTAAAGATTATGTTTCAACTAGGAAACAAAAACTTCTTTCTGAACTTCGTTGATAGATTCCTAAATGTGTAGGTGTTTTCTATTTCATGAGTTTTAAGTGAAATTTGGAAACTTTGTGTTTATACAGGTTGATATCCCCTCTTGTTTTGTGGCATTGATCCTAGAGAATTGTGAACTTCCATACCCAAATCACGGACATGTTATTCTGGCAGACCCTTCACCAATCTTGTTCTATCGTATTAGTAGCTCTGAAATTCGATGCTTGGTTGACATACCTGGCCAAAAACTACCTTCCATTTCAAATGGCGAAATGGCCAACTATTTGAAAACTGTGGTGGCTCCCCAGGTATTCAAAGTTCTCTAGGCATGCTAATGCATTTTTTTTTTCATTTTGGCATTGATACGTATAGATAATAGTGCTAAGGAGCTCATAAAAATAACTCGATTTATGATGCTTTGAACTTTTTAATATGAAATTTGACGTGCATTTGACAAGTCATTTATCTTTTAATCTTTAGGATAATCAAGAGCTTTTATATGTGTTTCAGACTCCCCAAGAGCTACGTGATGCGTTTGATTTTGCAATTAACAAAGGAAACATAAGAACAATGCCTAATAGAAGCATGCCTGCTGCTCCTTATCCCACTCCTGGTGCTCTTCTGTTAGGGGATGCATTTAACATGAGACACCCTTTAACAGGAGGAGGAATGACAGTTGCGCTATCTGATATTGTTGTATTGAGGAATCTTCTGAGGCCTTTCCATGATCTAAGCAATGTATATTCACATTGCAAGTATCTTGAGTCTTTCTACACTCTACGCAAGGTGATTAAATGATTTTTCACAAGTTACATATGAGCATTGTTTTTATAATTTCTAGACTTAAATTATTTAGGATCTAGTTTGGATAAACAATAGGGTAGTACTCTTGGCCACAACGGTGAGATTAAAATTGGTGCTAACCCTTCATATCCACTTCCATTCAGCCTGTGGCATCTACCATAAATACTTTGGCTGGAGCCTTGTACAAGGTTTTTAGTGCATCAACTGATCCTGCAAGAAATGAAATGCGTGAAGCATGTTTTGACTATTTGACTCTTGGTGGTGTATTTTCGAATGGACCTATTGCTTTACTCTCTGGTCTAAATCCTCGTCCATTGAAATTGGTTCTCCATTTCTTTGCGGTGGCTATCTATGGCATCAGCCGCTTAATAGTTCCATTTCCTTCAATTCCACGCATGTGGATTGGAGCACGCATGTGGATTGGAGCTAGAATGATCTCGGTGTGTATTGCCAATCGTACTTTCGATGATTTCCTATATTTAAAATGACTTCCATTAATATATACTTAAAGTTCTAATTTCTATCATATTCTTTTCTTTCTTTAGGTTGCATTAAGAATCATTTTCCCTATCATAAAGGCAGAAGGAGTTCGACAAATGTTCTTCCCTACAATGCTCACGCATTACAGATCTCAGGTTGTTTGAGAACAAGAAATGCAAAGATTTGAAATCAAATAAAGTTGGTAGCAGTGCATCTTGCTTTTGGAGATAACCTAAGGATTTAGGAGATCAACTACGCTACGTAAATTTTTATATTAGATTCCTAACGTATTTTCTTTGGCTGGAGCACATATAAATGTAATTACTTCATATTTTACTAATGAATTTTAGTTTAGTGATTTTATACTCATCTTTAGGACTATCAGATCTCGAGTCCAGTTGCAATTAGAGTCGAATACAAAAGAAAAATCCTCATTTTTTGAAATATTGTAAATTATTTGTGCTTTCAAAATTTATTGGACTGTACTAGTTTATTACGTAATTATTCCATGCATATTTGAATGGATCAACCTACTTGGAACTTGTATACATTTGAATATTATTAGCTTTTGGACTCGTGATTTAATTTTTTTACATATTTTTCTATTAAAATTTATATATATACAATATAGTGTTATTATAGTATCACAAATATTACGTTTAATTATTTAAATTGAAATATTAATTTTAATGTCATTTTAATTAATTATATAGATACAAATATTATCAATTTAAGAAATATTATTTTTTACTCGATCATATTTTTCTGAAAACTATTTGTCATATTATTAGCATATAATATTAGCTTAATTATAAACTTGAATGTAATATAATAAAAAAAATATATAATAACAAGTTTTAAAAATAAAAATAAGTGAAGATGTTTAAAAATTAAAATAAATTAATGATAAATGCAAATATTCTCAATAAATTAAATTCGTTCAAATTCTATTATTTTATCTTTTAAAAAAAATAAGTTAGTTTTGAATATGTTTTATTTTATTTTTAATATTTTAAAATAATGTTAATTTACGTAATGAGATTGCATAGCTGGATTAATGCAAAAGAAAATTATTTATAAAATACATTTTTGTTAATTTAGCGCATTACTATAATAAAATTTTCATTTTCATTAAAATAATATCCTGAAATTTTATATTGTCGTATTGTTTAGTATAAACAACTATAAAACCTATTTAATATGTTATTTATTTAATATATTTAACAAGTATTTTATTTTTTAAAATTATAGATTATATTATATATTTATAAGTACATTATTAATTAAAATGCAAATATAAATTTAATCATGCATTTTTTATTATTTCATAACAATATGAGAATACTTTAAAGTATTCAATTTTTTTTCTTTTTTCCAAATATGTAGCTACAACGTAAGTGGAATCTTCTTTTTTTTCTTTTTCTTTTTTTTTTTTTGCAAATTATGAAATAATGATGAATATTAAATGTAAGTATTTTTTTAAATAGGATTCATAATAAAATTTTAATTTATATTAATTAATATTTTAGTAGATAATATAAATTTATAAGGATATTTTAGTCAATTTAAAAGTTTGCCCCCTCATTTGTCCTTTCATTCATATATTTATATATCTATGTATATATTATAGATTAATTGTATTTTTTATTTTCCATGTATTAGTTTCTTATTTTAGTTAATTTCTTTTTATAAAGTTTTATATTTATTTGAAATTAAGTAGAAATAGGACTAAGAATTTTAAATTTATATAAATATTAAAATTAATTTAAACAATAAAAATATATAATATAATTAATTTGAAAAATGAATGGCATTTTTGGCAAATCCTTACACCACTTAGATTTAAAAACTCCAAACAAGTTTTACATGCCTAAATGTTTGTCTAGGCTTGGAATTTGTACACAATTCAAAATTTAATTTCATCATTAATTGTTACAAGATGTATAATGCGATCAAAACACAACAAGCATGGTCTATTTGACATTGTTGCTATTGCCGCTGTTGAGAAATATTTTTTTTTAAACATATGAGTTAAAGAGTGCTAAAAATAATATATTAAATTTGATAAGTTTTAGTAATTATGACGCAATAATAACAAAATAGTTGTTTTCAAATTTTTTTTCAACATCTAAAGTAGTTTTTCTTTTTTTTTTTCTTAAATTTTTTTCGCTTTAGGTTGCGTTAGGAATCATTTTCCTTATCGTAAAGGCAGAAGACAAATGTCCTTCCCCACAATCCTCGCGTATTGCTAATCTCAAGTTGTTTGAGAACAAGAAATGCAAAGATTTGAAATCAAAGAAAGTTGGTAGCGGTGCATCTTGTTTTTGGAGATAACCTAACGATTTAGGAGATGAACTAAGCCATGTGAATTTCATATTAGATTGCTAACAGATTTTCTTTGGCTAGAACACATGTAAATGTATTTACCCTATATTTTATCAACGAGTTTTATCTCAATGATCTTGTACTCATCTTTAACACTGTGAACTCTTGTGTTCGAGTTGCAGTTGGAGTCAAATGCAAAAGAAGATCCACGTTTTTTGAAATATTATAAATTGTTTGTGCTATGTGAATGGGTCAACCTCTATGAACTTGTATACATTTGAACATAACTCAAATTTTAATTCTTTTAGGGGAGAGAGTCAATCAGACTTCGAACACTTTCCTTATAATTAGACTAATTAAACATGCCCTTACGGATGATAGTAAAACGAGTCAATAGCCCTGATTCTCCAAATTCAACTCAATTCACAATGTTCACTAAACCATTAATTTACATTCATTGTATCAAATACTTGAATACAAAATAAGGTTTGCAAGCCATACACCACTTAGTTTTACAAACTCCAAATTAGTTTGCATGCCAAAATGTTTGTCTAGACTGGGAATTTGTACACAATTCAAAATTTAATTACATCATTAATTGTTGCAAGGTCTACAATACAACCATAATACAACATTAAGGGCCTGTCTGACATTGCCGCCATAGCCGCTGTTGATAAAAATATTTTTTAAATATATTAGTTAAAGAGTATTAAAAATGATCTAAAATCAAATTATTAGATCACCAAAATAACAAAATAATTTTTTCAAACTATTTTTTTCAAAAGCATCTAAAATGATTTTGACCTCAAATCGCAATGATTTCCTATTATTTAGAAACCACGCCATGAATATTGTTGATATTGACATAATGATTGGCAAGGATTGGGTACTTTATTTCAAAAAAAAAAAAAAAAGAAACTCTTGGTTTCTTTGGGCTGTCTTACGCTAGCATTTCTCTTATGGCACATTCAGCCGAGTTTCATGTTCGTGTACATTACAGATTAATTTCATTGCTAACCTCCTCCAGCTGCATATCTCCAGAACGTTCCACTCTCTCTTTATTCTCTTTATTTCAGCTCTTCCCTCTTTTTTCTGCAATGAGCTCTAGCTTAGTTGTTTTGGGCCTGGATCCATAGCTTCTGGACTCCTTCCTATACTGCTATCAGATATTAACAAAGAAACACTCTTGAAATTGACTGGCCTTCCATTATCATCATCCCATAACTCCAAGTCAAATAGTCAATAGTTTAATATACTTCTTCTGCTAGAGTCCAACAAAGAAGTAGTTTAATAATCTGCACTTATTTTTCTTGATCTTGACAACACTTTTGACCTTACCTGAAAATTTCTATTCATCTGTTCAACTCCCAAATTTTACAAGCTATATTTGACCACTTGACCGATTTAATTAGTCCTGCTTTTGGAGAGTTATTTTGTGTACAATCTTTTGACCAACTGAACCTATAAGAGGCGCCAACAATGGCTTCATGTACAACCTAGCCTGCAAGTTGAAGACTCAAGTACTCATCACCACTAAAACAGAGAAAAAGTCCCCTTCTTTTTACATTTCAACGTTGGTTTTGCTCAATCCTTGGCAATGGAATATCAATATGTAATAGGAGGAATTCTAGCTTCTGTTTCGGGGTTTGTACTGTTGAATAGATCAAGAGGAATGAAGAAAACTAAAGAAGCAAAGGAAAATATGAGGGATGAAGTTGTGAAGAGCTCAGAACAAGTGTTATGCCAGTCGGAAAATGCCACTAATGCTGATATTATTATAGTTGGAGCAGGTGTTGCTGGGTCTGCTCTTGCTTACACTCTTGGCAAGGTGAATCTAATCTTCTCCCTCTACTTTAGATGGCAATTTATAATAAGACGAATGCTCACAAAACTAGCTACCCCATCCGGCAGTTTAACCTCTTTTCCTTCCTTCAATTGCAGGATGGACGGAGAGTGCATGTGATTGAAAGGGACCTGACTCTGCCTGACAGAATTGTTGGAGAACTTCTGCAACCTGGGGGTTACCTGAAATTAATTGAGTTGGGCCTTGAAGGTGAATAAGAAATTTCTATAATCTTTTATGGATTGTTGAATCCGTATGAATTCCATCAGTCCTTCTGTCTGAGTCTACTATTATTGAACTTTTTCTCTAATTCTTAACATGTATGCTTGGTTGCAGATTGTGTAGAAGAAATTGATGCTCAACAAGTATTTGGATATGCTCTTTACAAAAATGGGAGAAGTACTAAACTATCATATCCCTTGCAAAGATCAGATCCAGATGTGGCTGGAAGAAGTTTTCACAACGGACGTTTCATTCAAACAAATGCGTGAAAAAGCTGCAACTTTACCCAAGTAATAATCTTCATTTACCCCGAAGTTACTTCTTTCACTTTGCTATGCCCTTCATGTTCAAAATCTTTTAATTCGTGCTGCATAATTAATAGCATCATTTTATTGCCTTTAATAGTTAATATGTCCCCTGATTTTCTTTGTAGTGTAAGACTGGAGGAAGGGACAGTAACATCCCTACTAGAAGTAAAGGGGACAATCAAGGGCGTGCAATACAAAACTAAAATTGGTCAACAACTTACCGCTTGTGCTCCACTTACAATAGTATGCGATGGTTGTTTTTCAAATTTGCGACGGTCTCTCTGTAATCCTAAGGTAATGATTATGTTTCAACCTGGAAACGAAAACTTCTATGAATCCAATTGGCTTCTCTACGAACGTCACTGATAGATGCGAAATTGGGTAGCTGTTTTCTTTTTCATGAGTTTGAAGTGAAGTTTGGAAACTTTGGGTTTTACAGGTTGATATCCTCCTGTTTTGTGGCATTGATCTTAGAGAATTGCGAGCTTCCATACCCAAATCACGGACATGTTATTCTGGCAGACCCTTCACCAATCTTGTTCTATCGTATTAGTAGCTCTGAAATTCGATGCTTGGTTGACATACCTGGCCAAAATCTACCATCCATTTCAAATGGTGAAATGGCCAAGTACTTGAAAACTGTGGTGGCTCCCCAGGTATTCTTAGTTTTCTGGGCATGCTAATTTTTATTTTTATTTTATTTTATTTATTCATTTTTTTTTTTTTTTAATTTTTCTTTTTCGCATTTTGGCTTTGATACTTGTAGTTTGCAGTGCTAAGGGGGATTATAGAAATGACTCGATTTAATAAGCATTGGACCGCCATTTATCTTTGAATCTTTAGACTAATCTAAGAACTTTTATATATGTTTCAGATTCCCCAAGAGCTACGTGATGCATTTGTTTTTGCAATTAACAAAGAAAACATAAGAACGATGCCTAATAGAAGCATGCCTGCTGCTCCTCATCCCACTCCAGGTGCTCTTTTGTTAGGGGATGCATTTAACATGAGACATCCTTTAACAGGAGGAGGAATGACTGTTGCCCTATCTGATATAGTCGTATTAAGGAATCTTCTAAGGCCTTTGCATGATCTGAGCGATGCATTTTCCCTTTGCAAGTATCTTGAATCCTTCTACACACTACGCAAAGTGAGTAAATGATTTTCACTTAGTTGCATATGAGAACTAAATTTATAATTTCTAGATTTAAATTCTTTAGAATCTAGTTTGGATAAACAATATGGTGGTATACTTGCCACAACAATGAAACTAAAATTGGTGCTAACCCTATATATCCATTTCATTTCAGCCTGTGGCATCTACTATAAATACTCTGGCTGGAGCCTTATACAAAGTATTCAGTGCATCAACTGATCCTGCAAGGAATGAAATGCGTCAAGCATGTTTTGACTATTTGAGCCTTGGAGGTGTATTTTCAAATGGACCTATCGCTTTACTCTCTGGACTAAATCCTCGTCCGTTGAATTTGGTTCTCCATTTTTTTGCTGTGGCTATCTTTGGTGTTGGCCGCTTAATAGTTCCATTTCCATCAATTCCACGCTTTTTGATTGGGGCTAGAATGATCTCGGTGCGTATAGCTAACAATAATTTCAATGACTTCATAATTATATTTTAAATGACTTCAAAGTTCTTATCTCTATCACATTTCTTTTACTTTTTTTCAGGTTGCATCAAGAATCATTTTTCCCATCATAAAGGCAGAAGGAGTTCGACAAATGTTCTTCCCTATAACCCTAACACATTGAAGATCTCAAGTTGTTTGAGAATAGGAAATGCAAAGATTTAAAATCGGTGAAAGTTGGTGGCAGTTCATTTTTTCTTTAGATAAGTTAACGATTTAGGAGATGAGCTAAGAAGTGTAAATTTTATTTTAGATTCCTAACAAATTATCTTTGGTTAGAAACGAAAGTTTCACATGTAATTTAACCACACTTTTCTTGAAATATTTTTAATTATTTGTGCGTGCTCCTCTATTGTTTCCAAAATTTGGAATGTCACCATGTATTGTGTTGGTTTGTGTTTCCATAAGACAGTGTTCCTTGATCCGTGTTTCACCATGGCACATACAACAAGTATGGGTATGAGATATGCTAATTTTTATAATTCGCGACATAGTAGACGATGGACTTAGTTGATGCACCATATATGCTAAAACATATCACTCAATGCACATGAATCATGTGCGTGTAAAATCATGTAATTCAAATCTACCTAATTTATAAAATTTAAACTACATCACATGCATATAAAATTCAAATAATAAAAGCAAATGGAATTATTAATAACTCAAATTTGCTTTGATTTGAATTTTAATTTATTGTAATAAATCTTATTTCATAGACTAATGATTAGAAAAAAATAATAAGTATCCCATCTTTTATAAAATTTGATAATTTAAGCATTTCGATACATCGACATGTGGCAAGTAGAAAACAAAATCAAGTACTTTAAATTGTCAACGAATCCAGTCAAAACGAGTTGTCGTATAAAAGTATGAACACCGGACTCAAAAATTCCACTTGCCCAATCATCAAACGACTTGTCATTTACAAATCAACGTCAGTTCACTTTAATTGATATTGCCCTCCATGAACGGCATATCGTACCGTGACAGAGACAAAATGCTTGGTCATGGTACAGTGACAAAGACAAAATGATAGGATCTTGTTTTTGTTTATATTTTTTTCCCTCTTTTGGGTATTGTTCTATCAATTGTGTCATATTCATGGATTTGTCTTTGCTTGATAAGCTTTTATGGGGTTTTAGCATTTTTTAGTTTGCTGCAAATGCAATATGTTACATTGCTCAAGATTTCTTGATAAAAAATACGTCAGGAGTTGGTCATTCGAGATCCCACATGGATGGCTGTTGACCGCATGTATGTGTGATATAAATCTTAGCAGGCTTTGATTAAATTACTATGATTTTGTCAAATAATGTGTGCTTCTATCCTATGTCTATATTCATTGTAAAGTTGTCAAAAAGAATGGAGAAATTTTTCAAATCAGTCAATTAGGGAAGAAATTTTACAATACCAGGACGAACCAAAAAGCATATTTTCAAAGTTCAGGTTTTCAACCCACTGATTCATGCAATTTTTTTTTTAATTTTTCATTTATTGTTATTTTCATATGAAAAGTATCAAGAACATTTGTCCAAAAAAAAAATTATGGAAAAATTATTTTTGGACTCCTTACAATATTCTTATTTTTCTAACTTGAAAATTTTATTTGTATTGCGGAAATAAATTGGGCATTAAAAAATGTGATTTTATTGTATTTTACTTCTAAAGGCATCCAAAAATTATAAAAAATAAAAAATTATTTTTGAGTTTCTCATAATATTTTTATTTTTCTAACGTAATTCTTTTTATTTATTTGTGAAGCATGAATAATTTGAGCATAAAAAATATTACTGTTTTTCATGCAAAAAAAAATTTGATATGAAAAAAATAAAAATATTATTGGAAAAATCAAAAATAAATTTTTTTATAATTTTATGATCTATAAAATTATTTTTTCATGATTTTAAAAGTAATACAAAATAAAAAAAATAATCTTTTTTAATGCTCAGTTTATTCATGCATTAAAAATAAAAACTCTCATGAAAGAAAAATTAAGAATATTTTAAAGAGTTGAAAAGTATTTTTTCATAATTTTCTAATTTGTAGAAATATTTTTAATGAATTTTACATAAAAAACAACAAATGCAAAATAAAATAAAAAAATTGCATGAGGAAGACATATTGTTTTTCGCCAGTCATGTTGGCGAAGATTTTGTAACCCATTGTTCCCCGCTTTGAATGGCGAACAGTGGGTTGAAAACCCTTCTTTAAAAAGCATCTTTCTCTCCATGGTAGTTTTGCAAACTTTTTTCCCCAATACTCTAGTTTGATAAAAGTCTCTGTGGTTTGTTGGTGCTAGTGGAGGGTTGTTACTTCGGGATCCCACATTGTTGCGGATAGCGCGTGTTCCCTCAGTATCCCAAATCAGTTACAGACAATGTGTGTTTGCCTTCCCTATTGCAAAAAAGAAAATTAAAAAAAAAAAAGTCAGGAGTTTGAAGGTTGTTTGATAATTTAGGCTGCAGTGTGTCCAATTGCAAATTCCCTGCAAGAAGAGGAATGATTAACAACATAACAAATACAAAGAGATTTTGTATATTGATATAGTATGGATAAAAATCTGATCCAAATGGAAAGTAATCAACATCTTAAAATCCGAATTAGATTAGAACATGAGGTGTTCGGTTAGGACATAATATGTTCATATAAAACATGAGGTGTTCGGTCAGGACATGAAATGTTCGATTAGAACACAAGGTGCTCGGTCTGGAACTACATTCAGATAAGAGAGGGTGTTTGGACAATGAGCAAGAAGTTCGGATGAAATATAGGATGCTCAAACAAAATAGGGTGCTCAGTTAGAAGTTCAATGCACCCTGATAGGATGTGCTAAGTTCCTACCGGGAATCTCGCTACACTGTTAGTCACCGCTGCCATTTTTTCCCCTCGCCGTTCATAGAGATTCTATGCCAGCTAGAACCAATAATTCCTCCCCCATCTCCTGTAGACTTCGAAACATCCTTCCCAGCCACCATTCTCTACAATAAATTTAGGCTTTAACAGGTTAAAAATTTAAAAACAAATTATTAATAAGAATTATCCATAAGCATAAAGTGATACATAAACCCCACAACCTAAAGTTTTTAACAATACCTTCATACTAATTTACAACATTATTATGCATAATGTCGTTATATGCTGTCATGACATCTAAATACATTGTCTTGATGTTATTTATTGCTTTGTACAAAATGATGTTAATTTTACGATACAATTAGACAAAGCATATCAACTTTATGATATATTTCTGCTAGTCCTATATTAGACTCTTCAATTGAAAGTTGAAAGACAAATGGAAAAACCAGTGCTTTGCTTCAACTACATTAGTCATACTCCATTGATTGATTTAATAAGTTCAAACTACATGTTAATTGATTATTATATGAGAGTACAAGCGTGAGTCCTAACTCAGCTAACGTTTCTAGGACATTGATTCATGTTGATTTCATCATTAAATATACATATTGTGTCATAATTTCATGATAGATTAGGTATTGGTAAGAGTTTCTCAAAGTGTAGATATGTTAGTCGCAACGTTCACATTTCCCTCACTGCACACCCAGCTGAGTTCCATATTCTTGCACATTACAGTTGCATAATTTTAAGAAGTGCATGCAGGGATGCAAAAATAATTTCGTGCAAGCATGCCTGTTTAACCTTTGAATGGAAATAGAAGTGCAAACACAGGATGATTTTTCTTTTTCAATTTTATTTTTGAAATAACTAAATATAATTTACTTGTACAAATTATTATTAAAACTCGGATCCCATTTGTATCCAACAAGAAAAGGAAATCCTTTTTCAAGAATTGCATTTCATTTTTATTTATGGATTTAACCATGAATTATTCAAACAACCTATTGTCAGCTAAGTAGATATGGACAGAGAAACATTCTTGAAAATTGACTGGCCTTCCATTTTCATCATCCTATATCTCCAACTCAATAGTTTATTAAATCCAAAGAGATGTGGACAGATTCCATATATAGATTGGAAAGTCAAGTCCAACAAGGGAGTACATTAATAATCTTCTCTTATTTGCTCCTCATATTTTTCTTGATCTTGACAACACTTTTAACGTTACTTGAAAATTTGTATTCATCTGTTCAACTCCCAAATTTTACAAGCTATGTTTGACCACTTCGCCAATTTAATTAGTCCTACTTTTGGAGAGTTTTTTTATTTTTTGTGCAATCTTTTGACCAACTGAACCTATAAGGGGCACCAACATTTGCTTCATGTACAGCACAGCCTGCAAGTTCAAAACTCAAGCACTCACCGCCCGTAAAACAGAGAAAAAGTCCCTTTCTTTTTACACTTCAACATTGGTTTTGCTCAATCCTTGGCAATGGAATATCAATATATAATTGGAGGAATTCTAGCTTTTATTTTGGGGTTTGTACTGTGGCATAGATCGACAGGAATGAAGAAAACTAAGGAATCAAGGGAAAATGTCAGAGATGAAGTTGTGAAGAGCTCAGAACAAGTGTTATGCCAGTCGGAGAATGCCACGAATACTGATATTATTATAGTTGGAGCAGGTGTTGCTGGGTCAGCTCTTGCTTACACTCTTGGCAAGGTGAATCTAATCTTCTCTCCCTACTTTAGATGGCAATGTATAACAGGATAAAAATTCACAAAATTAGCGACCCATCAGGCAGATATTAACATTCAAACCAAGTTTACAGTAAATAATAATAATAATCTCTTTTCCTTCCTTCAACTTGCAGGATGGACGGAGAGTGCATGTGATTGAAAGAGACCTCACTC
The DNA here is from genome assembly GCF_030052815.1 of Hevea brasiliensis. Classification (NCBI taxonomy): domain Eukaryota; kingdom Viridiplantae; phylum Streptophyta; class Magnoliopsida; order Malpighiales; family Euphorbiaceae; genus Hevea; species Hevea brasiliensis. Next base: position 20,720,298 of record NC_079506.1, read on the forward strand.
TGCCTGACAGAATTGTTGGAGAACTTCTGCAACCTGGGGGTTACCTAAAATTAATTGAGTTGGGCCTTGAAGGTGAGTACGATATTATTATTATCATTATAATCTTTTATGGATTGTTGAATCAGTGTGAATTCCATCAATCTTTCCGTCTTGGTCATCTGTCATTCAACTTTTGCTCTAATTCTTAACATGCATGCTTGTTGCAGATTGTGTAGAAGAAATCGATGCTCAACGGGTATTTGGATATGCTCTTTACAAAAATGGGAAAAGTACTAAACTATCATACCCCTTGCAAAACTTCGATCAAGATGTGGCTGGAAGAAGTTTTCACAACGGACGTTTCATTCAAAGAATGCGTGAAAAAGCTGCATCTTTACCTAAGTAATAATCTTCTTTCTCCCACAGTTACTTCCTTCACTTTGCCATGCCTTTCATGTTCCAAATTATTGAATTCATGCTGCATAATTAAGAACATCACTTTATTACTTTCAACAGCTCATACATGTTCCCTTATTTTCATTGTAGTGTAAGACTGGAGGAAGGGACAGTAACATCCCTACTTGAAGTGGAGGGGACAGTCAAGGGTGTGCAGTACAAAACTAAAATTGGTCAAGAACTTACTACTTATGCTCCACTCACAATAGTATGCGATGGATGCTTCTCAAATTTGCGACGCTCTCTCTGCAATCCTAAGGTAAAGATTATGTTTCAACTAGGAAACAAAAACTTCTTTCTGAACTTCGTTGATAGATTCCTAAATGCGTAGGTGTTTTCTATTTCATGAGTTTTAAGTGAAATTTGGAAACTTTGTGTTTATACAGGTTGATATCCCCTCTTGTTTTGTGGCATTGATCCTAGAGAATTGTGAACTTCCATACCCAAATCACGGACATGTTATTCTGGCAGACCCTTCACCAATCTTGTTCTATCGTATTAGTAGCCCTGAAATTCGATGCTTGGTTGACATACCTGGCCAAAAACTACCTTCCATTTCAAATGGCGAAATGGCCAACTATTTGAAAACTGTGGTGGCTCCCCAGGTATTCAAAGTTCTCTAGGCATGCTAATGCATTTTTTTTCATTTTGGCATTGATACGTATAGATAATAGTGCTAAGGAGCTCATAAAAATAACTCGATTTATGATGCTTTGAACTTTTTAATATGAAATTTGACGTGCATTTGACAAGTCATTTATCTTTTAATCTTTAGGATAATCAAGAGCTTTTATATGTGTTTCAGACTCCCCAAGAGCTACGTGATGCATTTGATTTTGCAATTAACAAAGGAAACATAAGAACAATGCCTAATAGAAGCATGCCTGCTGCTCCTTATCCCACTCCTGGTGCTCTTCTGTTAGGGGATGCATTTAACATGAGACACCCTTTAACAGGAGGAGGAATGACAGTTGCGCTATCTGATATTGTTGTATTGAGGAATCTTCTGAGGCCTTTCCATGATCTAAGCAATGTATATTCCCTTTGCAAGTATCTTGAGTCTTTCTACACTCTACGCAAGGTGATTAAATGATTTTTCACAAGTTACATATGAGCATTGTTTTTATAATTCCTAGACTTAAATTATTTAGGATCTAGTTTGGATAAACAATAGGGCAGTACTCTTGGCCACAACGGTGAGATTAAAATTGGTGCTAACCCTTCATATCCACTTCCATTCAGCCTGTGGCATCTACCATAAATACTTTGGCTGGAGCCTTGTACAAGGTTTTTAGTGCATCAACTGATCCTGCAAGAAATGAAATGCGTGAAGCGTGTTTTGACTATTTGACTCTTGGTGGTGTATTTTCGAATGGACCTATTGCTTTACTCTCTGGTCTAAATCCTCGTCCATTGAAATTGGTTCTCCATTTCTTTGCGGTGGCTATCTATGGCATCAGCCGCTTAATAGTTCCATTTCCTTCAATTCCACGCATGTGGATTGGAGCACGCATGTGGATTGGAGCTAGAATGATCTCGGTGTGTATTGCCAATAGTACTTTCGATGATTTCCTATATTTAAAATGACTTCCATTAATATATACTTAAAGTTCTAATTTCTATCATATTCTTTTCTTTCTTTAGGTTGCATTAAGAATCATTTTCCCTATCATAAAGGCAGAAGGAGTTCGACAAATGTTCTTCCCTACAATGCTCACGCATTACAGATCTCAGGTTGTTTGAGAACAAGAAATGCAAAGATTTGAAATCAAAGAAAGTTGGTAGCAGTGCATCTTGCTTTTGGAGATAACCTAAGGATTTAGGAGATCAACTACGCTACGTAAATTTTTATATTAGATTCCTAACATATTTTCTTTGGCTGGAGCACATATAAATGTAATTACTTCATATTTTACTAATGAATTTTAGTTTAGTGATTTTATACTCATCTTTAGGACTATCAGATCTCGAGTCCAGTTGCAATTAGAGTCAAATACAAAAGAAAAATCCTCATTTTTTGAAATATTGTAAATTATTTGTGCTTTCAAAATTTATTGGACTGTACTAGTTTATTACGTAATTATTCCATGCATATTTGAATGGATCAACCTACTTGGAACTTGTATACATTTGAATATTATTAGCTTTTTGGACTCGTGATTTAATTTTTTTACATATTTTTCTATTAAAATTTATATATATATATATATATATATATATATATATATATATATATATATATATATATTATAGTGTTATCATAGTATCACAAATATTACGTTTAATTATTTAAATTGAAATATTAATTTTAATGCCATTTTAATTAATTATATAAATAAAAATATTATCAATTTAAGAAATATTATTTTTTACTCGATCATATTTTTCTGAAAACTATTTGTCATATTATTAGCATATAATATTAGCTTAATTATAAACTTGAATGTAATATTGTAAAAAAAATATATAATAATAAGTTTTAAAAATATAAATAGGTGAAGATGTTTAAAAATTAAAATAAATTAATGATAAATGCAAATAATCTCAATAAATTAAATTCGTTCCAATTCTATTATTTTATCTTTTAAAAAAAATAAGTTAGTTTTGAGTATGTTTTATTTTATTTTTAATATTTTAAAATAATGTTAATTTACGTAATGAGATTAATGCAAAAGAAAATTATTTATAAAATGTATTTTTGTTAATTTAGCGCATTACTATAATAAAATTTTCATTTTCATTAAAATGATATCTTGAAATTTTATATTATCGTATTGTTTAGTATAAACAACTTTAAAACCTATTTAATATGTTATTTATTTAATATATTTAACAAGTATTTTATTTTTTAAAATTATAGATTATATTATATATTTATAAGTACATTATTAATTAAAATGCAAATATAAATTTAATCATGCATTTTTTATTATTTCATAACAATATAAGAATACTTTAAAGTATTCAATTTTTTTTTCTTTTTTCCAAATATGTAGCTACAACGTAAGTGGAATCTTCTTTTTTTTCTTTTTTTCTTTTTTTTTTTTTTGCAAATTCTGAAATAATGATGAATATTAAATGTAAGTATTTTTTTTAAATAGGATTCATAATAAAATTTTAATTTATATTAATTAATATTTTAGTAGATAATATAAATTTATAAGGATATTTTAGTCAATTTAAAAGTTCGCCCCCTCATTTATCCTTTCATTCATATATTTATATATCTATGTATATATTATAGATTAATTGTATTTTTTATTTTTCATGTATTAGTTTCTTATTTTAGTTAATTTCTTTTTATAAAGTTTTATTTTTCATGTATTAGTTGCTTTTGCTGATTTACTTTCATTTTCATTGATTTTGTTTTTATCTTGAATCTCCCCAAATTCAATTTTTGACATTGTTAAAGCCTGTCCCTTGTAGATGTATTTCAATGAAGAAAGGCTGGTGAACTGTTGGGGAAGTGATTCTTAACTTAAAAATTTTGTCCTTCAAATTCTCCCAAAAACTGATTGGTTTTTGCTGCATAACCTGTGCAAGAGCTGCAATCTGGTTTATGCAGAGGAAAAAATGAAATCTGCAGCAAAAAGGGTGTCTGCAGCAAATGGCTTATGTTTTTGGTGAGGCTAGATGTATTTCAATGGAGGAAGGTTGGTGAACTGCTGAAGCTGCTACTTGGTTTATGCAGAGCAAAAAAAAAAAAAATGACATTCTGCAGCAAAGAGGGTGTCTGCAGTAGATGGCTTATGTTCTTGGTGAGGTTGGGTGTGTAACTTTTTAATATTTGTGCTTATAATGTTAATATGGTGGTAAGTAAGTCATTTTTGCAGTTTTGAGCTTATTTGGGTTGTAGGATTCAAGGTAGGTATTGTCACACCCCGGCTTAGTGGGCCCCAGCTCAAGCCCCTCTAGTGAGCCTTCTTGCCAGCGTACCCTTCTAGAGGCCGGGCCTGCAACTCAAATCGATCTCTTGTCGCTTTGGTGGAGTTAATCCCTTGGCCTGTGAGCTAGGATTGAACCCATATCACCTCACGGTTTTACTCGCCTCTTACCAATTGGTAAGAGGCGAGTAAAACCGTGAGGTGATATGGGTTCGAATCCTAGCTCACAGGCCAAGGGATTAACTCCACCAAAGCGACAAGATCGATTTGAGTTGCAGCCGGCCTCTAGAAGGGCACGGCAAGAAGGCTCACTAGAGGGCTTGAGTCAGCCCACTAAGCCGGGTGTGACAAATAAAAAGGCACCTTTTATTGTCACACCGGCTTAGGGGCCCCACTCAAGCCCCTCTATGGGTGGCCTTCTTGCCGGCATCTTCTAGAGGCCGGACCTGCGACTCACAAGGTACTGTCCGCTTTGTGGAATTAAATCCCTTCGCTTCTGCAGAGCTAGGATTCGAACCCTTATCACTCACGGTTTTGCTTCGCCTCTCACCAATTGAGCTCAATTGGTGAGAGGCGAAGCAAAACCGTGAGTGATAAGGTGCCTCTAGAAGGGTACGCTGGCAAGAAGGCCACCCATAGAGGGGCTTGAGCTGGGGCCCCCTAAGCCGGGGTGTGACAGGTATGCTGTATTTTCTTGGCAAAACTTGGAGAGTTCATTTCATCATTTGTGAATAGATGCAACTTTATGCAGATTTTATTGAGTTTTAATGTGCTAAATGTTGATTTGCAGAATTTGAGTCAAAATGGCATAGTTCTCAAAGGTCTTTTATGTAGGATCCATGTCTACATGCTTGTGTGATGCATTTTTTATGAACTTTGTATATATTGATGTGTTTTTGGTGAAAATTCTCATGGTTTATGCTTCATAGAATTATATTTCCTCATTCTAGGATATTTTGCACACTTGCAATTCATGTTCCATTGCAATCTTAATCTTGTTGAATTGTGCATAAGCAACTGCATAGCTTATGCAATCCTGCATAACCACAATTCTTGCCATTTTTCACCTTTATTGCAAGTGCATAAGGAGAGTGCATAGCTTATGCAACTCTGCATAGTCTAATTTTGTCAAATTTCACATCTTTCAAAAACTGCATAAGCAGAGTGCATGACTTATGCACATTTGCATAACTTCAAATTCTTCATTTTCTCTCTCTGCCGAAGTCTGCATAAGTAGGGTGCATAACTTATGCACTTCCGCATGACCAAAAGCTCTGAATCTCCAAACCTGCCGAGGAGTGCATAAGCAGAGTGCATGACTTATGCACTTCTGCATAACCAGAAACCCAAAATTCCAAAACCTGCCGAGGGGTGCATAGGCAGAGTGCATGACTTATGCACTTCTGCATAACCAAAGACTCCAAATTCCAAAAGCTGCCGAGACATGCATAAGCAATGTGCATAGCTTATGCACTTCTGCATGACCTCACACTCTAAATCTCAAAACCCACCGAAGAGTGCATAAGCAGAGTGCATAAGCAGAGTGCATAGCTTATGCACATCTGCATGACCACCAACCCAAATTCCAAAAGTTTCCGAAATCTGCATGGGCAGAGTGCATGACCCATGCACTTCTGCATGACCCGATTCTCTGAAAAACCAAATCCGCCGAGAGGTGCATAAGGGGAGTGCATGACTTATGCTGTAACAGCCCGATCCTTCTCCAGTTAGTATTGTCCGCTTTGGCTCATGGGCCTCACGGATTTGTCCCTTGGGAGGTTTCATTCCCAAAAGCGCGCTGACCAAGTGAGGAAGGCTCCCACATATATGGCCCAAATCTTTTCTTCCCGTTTCCGATGTGGGACACGAAGTTTCCACCCCAGTGCGTAGCTGGTTGAACAAGCATGTCCCAACCCCATCCCTGGGTCATGACAAGCCCACCAGCTTCCGCCTGGTGCGTCCTCGCACCACACACCGTACTAGAGGAGTCCACTCGATACCAAATTGTAACAGCCCGATCCTTCTCCAGTTAGTATTGTCCGCTTTGGCTCATGGGCCTCACGGATTTGTCCCTTGGGAGGTTTCATTCCCAAAAGCGCGCTGACCAGGTGAGGAAGGCTCCCACATATATGGCCCAAATCTTTTCTTCCCGTTTCCGATGTGGGACACGAAGTTTCCACCCCAGTGCGTAACTGGTTGAACAAGCATGTCCCAACCCCATCCCTGGGTCATGACATATGCACTCCTGCATGACTTCACTCCTCAAATTTCAAAAGTTGTCGAGACCTGCATAAGCAGAGTGCATGGCCTATGCACATCTGCATGACATATTTTTCTGAACTTCAAAACAGGGTGAAACTTACATAAGCTAGTGCATAAGCTATGCACATTCACTTTCCCCCTTATGCAGTTTTTACAAAACCAGTTTAAATCAAATTTTTATTTTCGGCAATTTTTTTTTCCCACCTTCACCCGATATCCCTGTTCACTGTCTTCCTCCTCTCACCCGCATAACCCTTCCCCTTCCCTTCTTCTGCACTCGTATTTCCACCTCCTAAACCCTAATCTCTTCGTGTATATTTTCTTTCCCCCCCTCATCTCTTCCATCTTCTCCATCGGCAATGGAGTCGCCTGATGTGACTTATCCGCAAGTATACGGGTCGTCTCAAGTAATAAAGTGATGAATCAAGTATCGTTCCCACGAGGATTTGCTGTTTGATTACTAAACTATGAATTAAGCGATTATTTGGGCTAATGATTAATGAATAAATGGTAAATGTAAATGAGCAAGGTAAATTGATTAATCCAATTGAAATGGGTAAAGAGCAAACAAATAAAATCTAATTCTAGTTCGCAATTAAACTAAAATTAACAATGGGTAATTTAAGCAAAAGTCTAATTATGGTAAAAGTGATTCCAGAGTTGGGGGTTTATGCATAAATTAGTTGGGATTTGTCTTGGGCATTCCAATTTTTAGGGAAAAATAGAGTTTGAAGGAAATTGATTCTAAATCCCTTTGATATCTTTTTCAAGCAAATCAAAGTGTATTCTAAAATAACCAAACCTACTTTCGTATGTATTTGATTACTTTAAAACCCATTAAGTTTTGTAACCAATAATTAATTCCTCTTAAAGTCCTAGTTTATTTCTAAATCTAGGTGATTTTAAGTTCCAATCCATGATTACCCATCAATGACTTTCACCTTTCGGTCCTTCAATCAAAGATTAACACAATACCCAATGGGTACCAACATTAGGCAAGTAAATCAAGCACACAAGGAAGGAATCAAAACTCATATTCATATAAAATAAGGAAATACCCAGTCCAAATCCACAAATTAATCTAAGACATATTTCCCAACTCTGAAATCTAAAGAAATTACTCACTCATGATGCTATTTACAAGAAATATTGATGGAAGAATATAGAAAAACATGATAAAAGGACTAAAATGGGAAAACCCAGGTGGAAGAACCAAGGTCTCTGGTTTCTGGAGCTCCAAACTCGTGCAGCAGCTCCTCTTCCTAGAGAGAATGGCGTCTTCTCTCCCTCTTTCTATATAATTTTCTTTCCTTTTTGTTTTTCCTCCCCTTCCTCTTGTGGCAAAAATAAGGAAATGATGAATTTATATGGTCCCTAAAAGTTGCCCTAAAAGTAAATAAAAGACAAGGAGTGGATAGGAAATGAGGTGTAAAATTATCCAAGTCACAAAGACTATTCACGTTAGGCGATGCGCTTAGGGTTCGGCTTAACCCTAAGCGACTTTTAGCAAATTTCACTGTCATTATGCGCTTAAGGTTGCGGACCTTCAAGAAATCTCGACAGACTTAGAGTAAAATGGACTTTTCTGCTCATGCTTGACTTGTGCTGCACCTTAAGCACTGCCGCTTTACCCTAAGCATGATCTTAAGCAAAGCCTCAAGCAAATTTCGGCTGGTTTGCTTTTTCAAGGTTTGATTTCTTTAACTTTCCTCCATGCTTAAAGAACTCCAAATTTCTTCAAATCACTTCCTATTGCACTCATTGATCTTCGATTTGCCACAAAATCCTATCAAAAACAACAAAATTACAAAAATCACATATAAAGTATTTAAATTTAACAAATAAGCTAAAATAAAGCTAAAAACATAAAATATACTAAAATATAAGGGCAAAATGGATGCAAAACTACCCTAAAATGCCTATATGAAATGAGTGTAACAAATTCCCCCAAACTCAAACCTTTGCTTGTCCTCAAGCAAATTTAAAACAATTAATGCAATTTGGGATACCTTACCTTAAATTTATGAAAATTACTTATCCAAACTCTCAAGCTTACTTTTAGCCACCAACAAACCATATACCCACTTTCAAGATGCAAAGAATTCAATCCTTACCAAAGTTATCACCGCTTAGCCTTGGGTCAATTATCCATATCATCAAGCCCAAACCAATCAATCACAAAGAATAATCATGCCTAAATAGACTATAGGGTAATCCATAAACTAAAGTGTCTCAAATAATGATGGAAGTAAATGGATGGATTTAATGATATCCCAATCCCATAGGCAATTCTCCTATTCCAATCTCCACTAATGTAGCAAAACACCATCAAAAGATCAAAAGGACTTTCAAGGGTCGTAATGGGGCTAAGGGGGTGATAATGTGGCTAACAAGAAAGGGATAAGGGTAACAAAATATGAGAATAATCAAATTATTAAAAGATCAAGACACACAATTTTTTTTTTTTGAATCATTTGGGAGAAGGAACTTTACAACTATTCACCAATGCTAGCATATAATTTTGAAGCTTTTAGAGGGACTATATAAATAATATTGACTTTGAATTACAATTGTCCCTTTCAATTCAACCCCAAACTCATTTCTTTGTATGCTTGAGTGGTGAATTACTTTACATACCATAATTGAATTTGCTAGCCTTTTTACTTTAGTCACTTCTCCCAACTAATTGTTATACATATATTTTTTTTCTTTTTCTTTTTTTTTTATGTGTATCTATCACTTAAAGGATTATTCTCATGGAGGGTAGGTAAGTGTTTGGGTTTATGGCTAGGTAGTAATGTGGGTTCCAAAGGAATAAGAAGGATAAATGTAGGCTCAAATTGGTTCCAAAGGGAAATTTTTAAGTGAGGTTGGCTAAGGCTAAAATATGGGTTTAAAATTCAAAGAATGCCTAGATCATTTCTTTTTCAAGTGTATGCTATGATTTTGCCTTGAAAGGTTTAGGAAGATTGTTCTAGGATTGGTGAGACATCATTTAGCTACTTCTCACCTTAGAGTTTTCTCTAAGCACTCAAAGTCAATGCAATTGATTGGGTGGCCCTTGGCTAAGAAGATATAAACTAAAGCAAGAATCTAATAACTTTGCACATATCCAGAACTTTCAATCCATCAAACCTTTCTAAAAATAAGCTTAATTACTCTTCAAAGCAACTCTCAATCCTTTAAGGACCAGGTAAAAATTTATTTTTATGATATGCATGATCCTAAAATAAATGCAAAAATTGAATTAAAACTAAGTGTAATCTATATGAAAACTATATGCAAATGTTTGTATATGGGTATAGACATGTGTGTGGTATATGTAAAAGTGTATGGATTATCTATATATGGATGAATGAAATGCAATAAATGAATGAATGAAAAATTTAAAAATTTTGCAAAAATTTTGCCCTCACCCCCAAACTCAAATGAAACATTGTCCTCAATGTCTAAAATGAATGCAAAGATGGGCAAAATTGTGTGAACTAATCAATTAATGAAATATATATAATTGGGGATTAAATCAATGTAAGCTCAAGTATTTCAAAATTAGCTCAAAATGATATTAACAATGAAGCTTTAGAGAGAAAAATGTGAAAAAGTATCCCAAATGTATGAATTTACATTGCTTAAGATGTTGCTTAACCTGTTGCGTAGGGTAAAGCGAAAGCATAAGCATTGGCAACATACCATAGGCTTAACTGGTGTAAGGGAAGCTGTTACCTCCAACTGATGTGGAACAGTTGCGGCTCAAAGAAAATTTGTGCAACTCATCAATGTCAACAAAATTAGGATTGAAGAAAAGATAAAGTGCAAAAATAATGTGCAAGAAAATGGAAAAGTGTAAAGAAATAAAATCTAATAGTTAAATCAAAAATTAAACCAAAAAGCATTCACAGAGTATCTATGTCCATAGCAGAAAATAAAATAGAGTAAACGAAAAGAAGGAAGTGCAGGTATAATCATAAAAACTAATTACCAAAGTATTACAACCATGACCAAAGTTTGAAAATTAAAATAAACAGATTACAAAATAAACCTAAAACAGAAATTAGAACTATTGCTACTGATCAAGCTTTGCTGTCAAGGCTTTGCTGCTGCACCAGGGTGTGCTTCATGTTCTGCAGTAGGTTCATTGTGATCCGAAGCTTCAGAAGCAGTTTCCAAGTTTTCTGTTAAGTCTTTCATTTCTTGAAACATGGCTTGGCCCCAATGATATAAATTGTTGTAGGATTGGGCCAGTTTGTTGTAAAGCTCCAGCATTTGAAGTTGATGTTGCTTCTGTTTCTTTTTAAGAGATAAAAGTCTCTTTTTAAGTTTCTTTTCTAGCTTCTTCTTTTGGTTAACCTGCTCCTGACCCATGGTTTCAATTTTGATTTCTAAGCTCTTCAAGGTAGCAAGAATTTCTGTGGTGTCAGGTGAGGGAACAGATGGTTGGACAGTGAAACTTGCTATTCTGGATTCCAAGGATCTTAAGAGGGATAAAATGTCTGCTGAAAACTGTGGGGTAAAGGTTGGTTGTGGTTCTGCTGGTGCAAAAGTGGTGGGGTCTGCAGTACCAGTGGTATCAGGATGCTGCTGTAACAGAGTATAGGTATGGCCTACTTTCTCACAAACATCCATATGCAGCAACATTGTGCTGTCTATATATGATTCCCCAGAAACTGGCAGCAATTTATATAGACTAGCATCAAAGCTAAATGAGTTTGCTATAGCAGTTATATACCCCCCAAAAACAATACTACCTTTAGTATGCTTTGTGACAATTTGGTGCCAATGAGTAGCTATGAAATGGGCTGTGCTTACTTGTTTTCTCTCCTTCATGCACCACAAGAGAAACAAATCCCCAGCACCCACAATACTGTTACTGTGTCCCCTTCCTAAAACAGTGTAAGTAATGAACCTATGGAGGTATTTTGATACATGGTCAACTATCCTAGAGGCTTTTGCAGTCCTCTGTGTATAATAACCCCCAAAAGGTGCAATATCCTTCCAGAATTGAACAGGGTCATAAACAGTTTGCTGCCACTCAATGTTTTTATATCCTGAATCCTGAAAACCAAAAATTGCATTCATAGCAGCCATGTCTAATTCCCTATCAATTCCAGCACATCGAAAATATATCATATCTTTATGTTCAGGCACTGTTGGTTTGAAACTCAACCTTAGGGAACTCAAAAATTCGAGGGTTAGATCCTTGTACACTGGTTCCCTAATTTTAGCAAAGTCAGTCCAGCTAACAGCATTCAAATAGGCAAATACAGAGTCATAAATGCCTAATTCTTTCAAAATCTGCTCATCCATATACTTGTTTGCCAAAATAGTTTTAGAAACTAATTTCTCATAGGCCTTTTTCATATCCATATCCCTAAAAGCCCAAGGTAATGGAGAAATTACCTCCTCTATAGTATCTGCAGATGACGCAGGTGCTGGAGTTTGCAAGGAAGACTGAGATACTGGTGTTTGGGTCACTGGTGCTGGAGTTTGTGAGGAAGACCTGGTCCTTTTGCTAACTGGTTCAGAGGACGGCTGAGGTGGAGAATTCAGGTCGAAAGGAACAGAGGGTACTCGTTTCCGTTTTCCGACAGGGGTTTTCTTAAGTTTACTTGCAGCTTTTTTTGTTTTGCCTTGGGTTCTCGTTTGAGTAGGCACAGGTTCAGGCGCTGGTTCTGGGGAATGGGTGTCGGGAATTGGTGTTTCATTTTATGGCTTGGATTGCGGCGAGAGGGGAGTCGGCGGAATGAAAGGTGGTATTTGGCTTGGGGGTGGTGGCGGTGACTGAGGTGGTGGCGATTGAGGTAATGGCGGCGTTTGTGGTGGCGGTGACTGAGGGAGCGGCGGACTGGGGCTGGGGTTAGGGTTTGTGGGTAATGAGGATGGAATACCCATTTTTGATTTGACAGAATGTCGAAGTCCACTGAGTTTGGGTTTGTGGGAAGACCACATTTTAGTTCTTATCATTTTAATGAAAAGGAAGAAACCTTTCGGCTTCCTGTAAAAATTGCCGAAAGAAATGGCGTGAGAAAGGAGTCGATGAGGTTATCGGGAGTGTGGGTGAAGCTTTTGGAAAATTGGCGGAAGTGCTGGGCCTTTTAAAATGTGGGGTAGACATGTGGTATTCTGGGCCATGCTTAGGGTTAGGCATAAGGTTCAGCAGAATTTGCTTAAGACTCTGCTTGACAAGCAATGTCATCAGCAAGTTTCGGCAGGTTTTGGGAAAAATCGTGGTTTTGCTTACCAAAATCAGTCCAAGAGCTATGGAATGCTATTGTGACCCTCAGCAATTACCAAATACACACAAACACCATAAAATTGAGGGATTTAAGTTCATAATCTCTTAAAACTCATCAAACACCATATATTTTCATTTACCTCATGCAAGCATTTTTTTCAATTTAGGCATCTATTTTAACTACCTTTGTACACATTTAATGAAATGGTCTCCTTTCTTTACTTATACCAAAAGCACATTTTCAGCAGCATTTTGGACAAGTTCCAATCAATCAAGAATTGCAGAAAAGATGTAGAAATTGACCTTTTTAACAAAGATGAACAAAGAGCGTATACAAGAACCAAAATCTGCGAATTCAAAATTAGCAGCAATTCCAAACAAAAGCATGCAAATTCCTATCAGACTATAAAATTATATATTCACTAAAAGGTGAAACTTAACAAACATTATTTTTGCACTTCAATAAAGCTCTCATCACCTAAATATCAAAATTGATCCTCATGCAAGTTGTATTTCACAGAATTTACACAAAACACAAAATCAAACATGTGCTATCAAGTAGATTGCAATATCAGCAATTTAGCACAAGTTTAAAGGTGTTACTGTTCACAGGCACTGCATAAAGTGCAGAATTTTGCTTATACTTGCTTCCCTTCAATTCTTTGTTTTTGCCACAAGTGGAAACTTGCCCCATCTTCATGAATGACCTACAAAAGATAAACAAATGTCACTTTTGAGATTAATGGGGTGAAAACTGAAATGAAATTAAATGGAAATTAATTACTATAAAAGGATACGCTTGGGTTGCCTCCCAAGAAGCGCTTGTTTAAGGTCTTAAGCTTGACCTTCCACTCCAATTCTCCTAAGTATCCCTGACTAGAGAACCAAGCCATGAAACCTCTATAAACTTTTGCGTGGGTTCTCCAACAATATAGTGTTTTAATCTCTGCCCATTAACTTTGAAAGTCCCTGAGGTCTCATTGCCTAACTCAACAGCTCCATAGGGGTATACTTTTATAACAGTGTAGGGCCCTGACCATCTTGACTTCAATTTTCCTGGAAATAACCTTAACCTAGAGTTATATAGGAGAACAACATCACCTTCTTGAAATTCTTTCCTCCTAATATGCTTATCATGCCATCTCTTAGTTCTTTCCTTGTAAAGCTTGGCATTTTCATAAGCATCCAATCTAAGCTCCTCAAGTTCATTTAGTTGCAGCATTCTTTTTTCTCCTGCAGTTTTTAAGTCAAAGTTCAGTGTCCTTATGGCCCAATATGCTCTATGCTCCAACTCCAAAGGTAAATGACAAGCTTTCCCATAAACCAATCTAAATGGGGTAGTTCCGATAGGGGTTTTAAAAGCTGTTCTATAGGCCCAAAGAGCATCATCTAACTTTAGTGACCAATCTTTCCTTGAACAATTCACTGTTTTCTCAAGAATTCTTTTCAGCTCTCTATTGGAGATCTCCACTTGACCACTAGTTTGTGGATGGTAGGGTGTTGCAACCTTATGCTTCACTCCATATTTTTGCAATAATCTTTCAAATTGATGGTTGCAAAAATGAGAACCTCCATCACTTATAATGGCACGTGGAGTTCCAAATCTTGTAAAAATAAACTTTTTAAGGAATTTAATCACAACTCTTACATCATTAGTTGGAGATGGTATAGCTTCAACCCATTTGCTCACATAATCTACTCCAACTAAAATGTATTTGTGTCCCAAGGACGATGGAAAAGGTCCCATGAAATCAATGCCCCACACATCAAATAATTCCACTTCCAATATATTTTGGAGGGGCATTTCATCTCTCTTTGAGATATTACCCATCCTTTGACACCTATCACATGCATTTACAAACTTCCTCACATCCTTAAACATGTGTGGCCAAAAGAACCCTGCTTGAAGAACTTTTTCTGCAGTCTTTGTCACACTCATATGACCCCCATAAAGTGAAGAATGGCAATCTTTGATAACATTCCCTATCTCCTCATCAGCTAAACATCTTCTAATCAGCCCATCTCCACATCTCTTGAACAAAAATGGTTCCTCCCAATCATAATCCTTCACATCAAAAAGAAATTTCTTCTTTTCTTTGCCATGTTAAATCAGTGGAAGGATTCCACACACTAGATAGTTCACAAAATCTGCATACCAAGGTGTTTTTGCATTCATGATTACTAACAGTTGCTCATCAGGAAAATAATCATCTATTGGGGGCTCTTTTCCCAAATTGTCTCCTTGTTCTTGCCTCAATCTAGATAGATGATCCGCTACCACATTTTCTACTCCTTTCTTATCTTTAATTTCCAAGTCAAACTCTTGAAGGAGTAACACCCACCTTATCAATCTAGGTTTAGCCTCTTTTTTCTGAAGGAGATACTTGATAGCTGCATGATCTGTGTATACTATGACCTTAGATCCCACAAGATAGGACCTGAATTTGTCTACTGCAAATACTACTGCCAAAAACTCTTTCTCTGTAGTAGAGTAATTTATTTGAGCATCATCTAAGGTCCTACTTGCATAGTATATTGCATACACTTTCTTATCTTTCCTTTGTCCCAAAACAGCCCCAATGGCATAATCACTAGCATCGCACATTAACTCAAAAGGTAATGACCAATCGGGTGGCTGCATAATAGGAGCAGATATCAAAGCTTCCTTTATCCTGCAAAAAGCATTCATACAATTAGTATCAAAATTAAATTCCACATCTTTACTCAATAAATTGGTAAGAGGTTTAGAAATCTTAGAGAAATCCTTGATAAATCTCCTATAAAATCCAGCATGCCCCAAGAAACTCCTCACTCCCTTCACAGATGTTGGGGGTGGCATTTTCTCAATAATTTCTACCTTTGCTTTGTCCACCTCAATACCCCTGTTTGACACAAGATGTCCCAAAACAATTCCTTCTTGCACCATAAAATGGCACTTTTCCCAATTCAAAACTAAATTGAACTCTTCACATCTCTGCAAAACCTTAGACAAATTAGATAAGCATTCATCAAAAGATTTACCATACGTAAAAATCATCCATGAACACTTCCATAATATCCTCAATCATGTCGGAAAATATGGACATCATACATCGTTGAAATGTAGGGGCATTACATAGTCCAAATGGCATCCTTTGGTATGCAAAGGTACCATAAGGACATGTGAAGGTAGTTTTATCTGATCATGCAGGTGAATAGGGATCTGAAAGAACCGAATAGCCATCCAAATAGCAAAAATAAGAATGATGAGCTAGTCTCTCAAGCATTTGATCTATAAATGGTAATGGAAAATGGTCCTTTCTAGTTGCCTTATTCAATTTTCTATAGTCTATACACATTCTCCATCGATTCTGATTCTTGTAGGTATTAGTTCATCATTTTCATTTTCACTACTGTGATGCCCCTTTTCTTAGGTACAACATGAATCGACTTACCCAATTCTTTGTAAACAGGGTAAATGATACCTGCATCAAGCAATTTCAAGATCTCCTTTTTCACAACCTCTTTCATGTTTGGATTCAATCTCCTTTGTGATTCTCGAGAGGCTTTATGGTCATTTTCCAACAAAATTCTATGCATGCACACAGAAGGATGTATTCCTTTAATATCATCAATGGTATAACCAATTATCCTTCTATGCTTCCTAAGAACTCTCAATAATTTTTCAACTTCACAATCAGTCAATTTAGCACTAACAATCACAGGATATGTAGAATTTTGACCTAGAAAAGCATACCTGAGATTTGTTGGAAGAGGTTTCAACTCTACCTTTGGTGTTTCACTTTTCTCAAGCTTTGATGATGAAGTTGTTTCTTGCTTCAAGTCCCCAATTTTTTCAATATCAACCATAGGCAATGGTGGATTTCCTTCCAAAATTGTAGCATATTCTGCAGCTTCCTCAATCTCATCCCCTTTTTGATGTTATGAACCAAACAAGCTTCTAAGGGATCTTTAGGATGTTGCTTTTAAGCACTTCTCTAACCTCTTCATCTATCACATCAACTCTCAAGCATGAGTTTGAATCATCTTTCTTTTCATTGCTTGAAACAAATTAAATTCAACTTTCTCTTCCCAACTTCTAATGTAAGTCTCCCATTTTTACATCAATCACACCTCAGAAAGAGTAGCAAGGAAAGGTCTACCAAGAATAATAGGAATGTGTACATCCTCCTCCATCTCCAATACCACAAAATCCACTGGTATGAAAAATTTTCTAACTTTCAGAGGAACATTCTCAACTACCCCAATTGGAAATTTAATAGACCTATCTGCTAATCAGTAGTGATATGGTAGTAGACTTCATTTCTCCAATCTTCATTTTCTCATAGATAGACAATGGCATCAGACTAACACTGGCTCCAAGATCGCATAAAGCCTTATCTATACCGATATCCCCAATGTGACATGGTATGGAGAAACTTCCAGATCCTTCGTTTGGGTGGAAGCTTATTTTGCAAAATAGCACTGCTTTCTTCCGTGAGAGCTATAGTCTCAAATTCCTCCAATTTCTTCTTGTTAGATAAAATTTCCTTCAAAAATTTGGCATATGAAGGCATTTGTGCTAAGGCATCAGTGAAAGGAATAGTCACATGCAAAGACTTCAATACCTCCAAAAACTTCCCACATTGTTTATCCAATTTCGCTTCAAAACCTTTGTGGGAATGGTAAGGGTGGCATGTAGGCTTTAGGTGCAACATATTTAGGTTCTTCCTCTTTGCTCTCCCTCTCCTTACTTCCTTTTTCTTCCACTGAATTTTCTTTCTCAGCTTCAATTCTAACTTCAACTTCAGTTTGTTCATCTCCTTCTCTGCTTTTCTTTTCTTCAACTTCCTCTTCAATCTTTTTATCTCCATTCTTCAATATTTTTCCACTTCTCAATGTAATAGCCTTGCAATGCTCCCTTGAATTTTCTGGTTGGCTAGGAAGCTTCCCAAATGCTTTGTTACTTGAAGAGCTAGCTTGTTGAGCTATTTGATTCTCTAACATCTTGTTGTGTGTTGCCATTTGATCCACTTTAGATGCTAATTGAGAAATCATTTCTTGTTGACTTTGATGGCTCACAAGTAGAGTTTCAATTATAGATTCCAATCTAGTCTGTCTTGTCTAGTTGTGCTTGTTGTGGTAGAGGTGGAGCAGTGCATTTTGAGGTTTAGAAATTCCAGGAGGGGGGCCTCTATTCTGCTGAAAATTCTGATTTTGTTGATATCCAGAAGGTTGCTGAAAATTCTGATTTTGCCCTCGTCTACCTCCCCAAGAGAAATTGGGGTGGTTTCTTCATGCTGGATCATAAGTCGCAGAAAATGGGTTACCACCTGCCTTTGATTGTAGTTCCCACATAATCCACTTGCTCACTTGAAAATCTTGATTAAGTGCAGAAAAATCTGTGCACAATTGACATTTGCGGCTCCAACTTCTCTTGAATTACTAGAACCTCCTATGAAGAATCTACTTTCATGCTCAGCTTGTCCATCTTCCTTGTCAAAGCATCAAACTTAGCATTAATCATATTCATGGCATCAAGCTCAAACATACCAGCTGGTTTCTTGATCTCATTCCTCTCACAACTCCATTGGTAGTTGTTATAAGCAATTTTATCAAGAGCGGAAAAGCTTCATCTTGATTTCTCCATAAGGTCACCTCCATAAGATGCATCAATTGTACTTCTAATAGCTGGTGAAACTCCATTGTAAAAGTGTTGAACAAGCATCCACTTAGGAATCCCATGATGTGGACATCTCCTTTGCAAATCCTTGTACCTCTCCCATGCTTCATACAAGCTCTCATCATCTCTAGGTTTAAAAGAAGTCAGCTCATTTCTCAGCTTAGCTGTCTTGCTTGGTGGAAAATATTGAGCCAAAAATGCTTGAGAAAGTTCATCCCATGTTGTGATAGAACCCGGTGGCAAAGAATGTAACCACTCTCTAGCTCGGTCCTTCAGAGAAAAAGGAAATAATCTGAGTCGAATTGCATCATCAGAAACTCCATTTATCTTCAACATATCACTGATCTCAAGAAAGTGTGCTAGATGCACATGTGGACTTTCACTTGGATTTCCTCCAAATTGTGCTTGTTGTACCATTTGACAGAGTGCAGGCTTCAGTTCAAAATTATTGGCTTCTACTCTTGGTCTTGTGATACTTGGCATGAAATCTCCAATGTTAGGATAGGCATGATCCTTCACAGAGCGGTTGTTATTGTTATTGTTGTTGTTGTTAGCCATTTCTTCTTGTAATTCCTCTTGCTCTTGTGCTCTTTCTTGTTGTTGTTGAGCCTTAATTTCAGCTTTTCTCCTCTTAGATTCTGCTCTTAAAGCTTTTGCTGTCTTCTCTATTTCTGGGTCAAAGAATAAATTGATTTCTTCACTTTTTGTCCTTCTCATAAAATAAAGCACCTGAAAAACAAAAATAAACAAATTCTCAAAGTAAAATGGTAAAAAGAAATAAAATAAAATGCCCAAATTAACCAAACAAACAATTGTTTAATATCAAACAAAAAATCAAATCCCCGGCAATGGCGCCAAAAACTTGATGTGACTTATCCGCAAGTATACGGGTCGTCTCAAGTAATAAAGTGATGAATCAAGTATCGTTCCCACGAGGATTTGCTGTTTGATTACTAAACTATGAATGAAGCGATTATTTGGGCTAATGATTAATGAATAAATGGTAAATGTAAATGAGCAAGGTAAATTGATTAATCCAATTGAAATGGGTAAAGAGCAAACAAATAAATTCTAATTCTAGTTCGCAATTAAACTAAAATTAACAATGGGTAATTTAAGCAAAAGTCTAATTATGGTAAAAGTGATTCCAGAGTTGGGGGTTTATGCATAAATTAGTTGGGATTTGTCTTGGGCATTCCAATTTTTAGGGAAAAATAGAGTTTGAAGGAAATTGATTCTAAATCCCTTTGATATCTTTTTCAAGCAAATCAAAGTGTATTCTAAAATAACCAAACCTACTTTCGTATGTATTTGATTACTTTAAAACCCATTAAGTTTTGTAACCAATAATTAATTCCTCTTAAAGTCCTAGTTTATTTCTAAATCTAGGTGATTTTAAGTTCCAATCCATGATTACCCATCAATGACTTTCACCTTTCGGTCCTTCAATCAAAGATTAACACAATACCCAATGGGTACCAACATTAGGCAAGTAAATCAAGCACACAAGGAAGGAATCAAAACTCATATTCATATAAAATAAGGAAATACCTAGTCCAAATCCACAAATTAATCTAAGACATATTTCCCAACTCTGAAATCTAAAGAAATTACTCACTCATGATGCTATTTACAAGAAATATTGATGGAAGAATATAGAAAAACATGATAAAAGGACTGAAATGGGAAAACCTAGGTGGAAGAACCAAGGTCTCTGGTTTCTGGAGCTCCAAACTCGTGCAGCAGCTCCTCTTCCTAGAGAGAATGGCGTCTTCTCTCCCTCTTTCTATATAATTTTCTTTCCTTTTTGTTTTTCCTCCCCTTCCTCTTGTGGCAAAAATAAGGAAATGATGAATTTATATGGTCCCTAAAAGTTGCCCTAAAAGTAAATAAAAGACAAGGAGTGGATAGGAAATGAGGTGTAAAATTATCCATGTAACACCCCAAAATTTTATTAATTATGAGTATTTTGATATTTTAATTTTATTTAAATTTTAGGAATTTTTTTGAGATTTTTCGGATTTTAAAAATCGGGTTCGATTTTCCGAAAATATAAACTTTGATGATTTTTTAAAAATTAATTTAAAGACCACGTGGCAAAACTAAAAATATATTTGGAGTCTACGTATTTTTCTGAGTTTTATGGAATTTTTTCGGAATTTTTAGACCTCGTTTTCGGTCCCGAGGCAGAGTAAAAATTCAAAATTTTGTATTTCGAATCGAACCGGCCGAATCGAACCGGACCGGATCGGACCGGTCGAATCGGACCGGCCATTTTCCTTCTTCCTTTTTCTTCTCCCGCGCGCGTCGTCCCTCTCTCTTTTCTCTCGCTTTCTCTCCGCTCTAGCCGCCACCGCACCGCAGCCTCACCCACAATGGCCACACGCCCGAATGGCCGGAAAATCACGCTTGAAATGCCCCCCTGCGCGCGCCGCGCCGCTTCGACTTCCCCGGCCAAATCCGGCCGATCCGGCCACCAATTGGACCGGGTCTTGTGTCCAAAATCATCTACTCGGCGAGAGCTTTCCATAGACACCAAGAACGCCGAAATCCATCGAGCGGATTGTCCGATTTTAGCTCGGGAAGATTTTAGCCCATTTCAACTTTCGGGCTAGATTTCTCGAAAACCGTGAATCCCACGAGAAAACCGAGGCCACCAGCACGCTCCATTCGTCGAGAGCTTCGCAACGACATAAATTTCGAATTTTTCCGACACCGTTTTTCGGTGGGTCCCACGGAACTTCGCAGTGTATTTTCAAGCATTAAATGAGCTTAGAAAATTCTGAAAAACTTATGTACTAACCCCCGTGTTATGGGCTTCGTGTAGGTATTCTCGATTCGCGGAAATTCGACAGTTGATCGAGTCTTCTGCAAATTTCGGGCCAGACAGACCCGTTACCGGAAAAGTCTCCGAATTGGGCCGAGGTTTTGGCTAGCCCCCCATTGTCAGACGCCCCGAGTGCGTTCCCGAAGTCGGAATCGGCAAAGGTAAACCCGAACCTTGTTTTTACGTAATTTTCTAGTGCTTAAATAGGATTAAAAATCCATAAAATATTCGTGGTAGCTTAGAAAATTACGATTCTTTTTGCAATAGCTTAGTAATATTGCTAAGGACCGCGGGGCAAAGTTTTATAATTTTTAGAGCTTGTTTGGGCAGTTTTTGCAAAAATGATCAATAATAAGGACTAAATTGAAATTTTGCGTATTGTGATGGATGATTGATTTGATGGGCCCAGGAGGGGCTGTGTGATATGATTGAACTGTTGATGTATGGATTGCAGTATAGAAGTGCGTTTTTAGCCCTTTGCAGTTGGGTAGGTCCTAGGTATAGGGAGACTCACGGATTTTCTTCACGACTTAGGACGTACTTGATATTTTTCTTTGTTTGTATTGAGTCAAATTTATTAAATAGATGTAATGTAATTGTCAGGTGAGCCGGGACAGCCTTCTTCCTCCGCCCAGCCGCCACAGTAATTTGTCGTCAAGTTTGTGAGTAAAATATTAATTTGAATCGTAATTTCGATATTATTATATGTTCGAGATGCCCATGCATCACTTATATGCATATATTTATGTAGTTAAACTCTAGGCACGATTTATGTTGCATTCATAGCATTAATGTGCCATGAGTGTTGTTGTGGTAATTTGGAGCAGCGGTGTGCGTGCGTTGGCGTGCGTGTGATGTGGTGTGGACTATGGATAGGACGGGTAGTCACGGCTTGAGTTCTTCGGCGGGACCCGTTCCTTCGAGGGGTAGTCACGGCTTGAGTTCTTCTGGGACCCTCGATTTGGTTTATTAAGCGAAAGTCCGCTTGAGTTCTTCACGCACGAGTTAGATTTAAGAGAGTCAGATAGGGATCGGCTCCCAATATATTATGATTGATGCTACAGGTGCGTGAGTGCTCCAAATTACCTTTTGATGCTATGATGTGAATATGATGTTGATGTTGCATTTCACTCTACAGGTGCATTAGTTCTGAGATAGTTATAGAGATTATGGTTAAAATTGATATTTTACTCTCGAGTCGAACACTCACTCTGTTCAAAAATTTTTACAGCCGCAGGAGGATATTTTATTCAGGTTAACTCGCTTTTATACTTCGCAGTTGTTTATCGATATTTGTGTAATTTTATTTACTCCTAGAATTTCGCATGTGTTAGCGTGAATTATTTGAATTTGGTCCGTAATATTATTATCATGTTGGACTGTAAACTTAATATTTTAAGTCTGTTTTGATGGATTGGATGAGGAGCCGAGCTCCCATTTATTATTATGTTGATGAGTATGTGGAGGGTGAGCCGAGCTCCCAATGGATTGTTTATTGTGTTTACAGTCGGGTGAGTCAAAACTCCCATTGGTAAGTCCATTTTATGGCGGACTGTCCGCTTGTTTTCTTGAAAATTGGGCCCAAATGGGCCTCGGCATTGGGTAAATGAACAGTTAGGCTTACTACGGCCTCGGGGCTTTAGGTCGCCTGTGTCCTAGTGCCGGTCCGCCCATAGGTTGGGTCGTGACAAATGTGGTATCGAGCTTAGGCTCAGTTCTTAGGGAATGTTGTCTAAAGTGTTGGGAAGAGTCTACTAGGAGTCACATGCGGAAATATAGGGTCCACATTCGTCTTGCATTGTCATCTTTGCTTCTAGTTTCGCTCCATATGTTATGTATAAATATGAGTCTATAGAGTCATGTAATGTGCGATTTTGAATTTTGTGGGCTATTGTTGCTGAATTTCGGAAAATGCGTAGAAGCGTGAGAGCCGCCATCGCACGAGCGGATGTGCTGACGAGGTGTCGACAAGATGAGGCGCCGCCCCAGGAGGCGGGGTAGGAGGCCTAGAGCCGCTCAAGTAGAAGAGCAGCTACCCACGTCGAGAACGATCTTTCATGGCACAGGTCCTATGGACCCCATGGCGCTACTCTAGTCTGCAGAGAACCATCGACATGATGGCGCGAGATATGGTCCACCCTCCACAGCAGCGATCCACCGCACTAAGAGAGGAATCTTACAAAGCAGATCATAAATTTCAAGAAGTTAGTGCACGGTACCTATGGCGTGTCGACGATGCATATCGGTTTTGGATTCTGCAGACAGCGAGAAGTCTGATTGGCCTGATAGAAGATTGATAGAGTGTATGCGGACGTCATGGGGCCCATGCCTAGGCAATGGATGAATGACTACGTGTTACCGGATGGAGGGTTTGACATGGGCTCGGTTGTGGAACTTTTATCAATCGGTTTGTGCGTAAAGCTTGAGATCGTCGAAGCGGTGGGCCTTTGAGGCATTAAGACAGAATGGCGGTGCAGTAGATGAATATGCTCTGCAATTTACGGAATTGAGCAGATATGCCCCTACAAAGCATATCTCTGAGACTATGAAGGTGAAAAGATTTCTATAGGGGCTTGACAGGAGATATGCAAACCTGGCCATGATGTCTGATCAGTCTTTTGATGTGGTGGTTGATCGAGCTAGACAGATTGAGATCAGTTATGCTGTAGATGACAGTGGAAGAGCAAAGAAAAACAGAGCAGAGGGTTCCTCAGGTGTCCCTTCCATGGGTACTCCGGATAGTGGTGGCCCGAGTAATTACAGAGGAAAGAGTAGGAACAAGAAAAGTGGTTTTAGACACAAACCACGAGGATTGCACTGTGGTACGGATCCAAAGATTGGTCATAGTTCTGGTACACAGCCTGGTCCTGCTCAGATCCTCCTTGGCACCTTGTGCACAGTGTGGAAGAGGACATTCAGGACCTTGTTTGATGGGATCAGGAGTATGCTTCAGGTGTGGCCAACCAGGTCACTTTGCTAGAGACTGCCCCGTTTTCAGTGAGCCACAGATGGGGTCACAGGTTCATTGCGAATGTTCCTCGGCGATTGTATCCGGCGCTTCCAACATGGCAGTGGGCCGATGCAACAGGCCGAGGACAAGGGGGACGTGGATTTGGAGGCGGTCGAGAGGTAGAAGCCGATCGTGGTTACGCCACTCGGGTAGGGGTCAAGCTCGGGTGTTCACTGACCCACCAGATGCTCAAGCTTCAAATGCGGTTGTGGCGTGTATTCTTCCAGTCATTCTTATGAGGCTCGTGTTTTGATAGATCCGGGTGCTACGCACTCATTTGTCTCCCCTGTGTTTGCCATGAGGTTGGGTAGAAACCCTACAACTTTAGAGTGCCCTTTGTCGGTAGCTACCCCACTTAGTGATAACATAGATGTAGATATGGTTTTTTCGGGTAGCCCAGTGGTAGTGGATGGAAAGATCCTCCCAGCAGACTTGGTTCCTCTACCAGTAATGGATTTCGATGTAATCCTGGGGATGGATTGGTTGGCAACTCATTTTGCCACCTTAGACTGCAGGAACAAAAAGGTGTATTTCCACATACCTGGTGTGGAAGAGTTTAGCTTTGATGGTGACAGGAGCGTGGCTCCGTATAATTTGGTGTCAGCAATTAGTGCTAGAAAAATGTTGAGGCGTGGATGCCAAGGGTATTTGGCATTGGTGAGAGATACATCTGTAGAAGATGTCAGCATGGAAAATGTTCCTGTTGTCAGAGAATTCATGGATGTCTTCCCTGAAGAGCTTCCAGGGTTGCCACCAGAAAGGGGAATAGAGTTCTGCATTGATGTTATTCCGGGTACAAACCCCATATCGATGCCACCTTACAGGATGGCACCAGCAGAATTGAAAGAGCTGAAGGAGCAACTACAGGAGCTTTTGGACAAGGGTTTTATACGTCCGAGCACTTCACCCTGGGGTGCTCCTGTTCTATTTGTGAGAAAGAAGGATGGGTCATTGAGGTTATGTATCGACTACAGACAGCTGAACAAGGTCACTGTGAAGAACAAGTATCCACTTCCTCGGATCGATGATCTGTTTGATCAGCTCCAAGGAGCTAGATTCTTTTCCAAGATAAACCTGCGATCAGGCTACCATCAGTTGAGAATCAGGAATGAGGACGTGTCCAAAACGGCTTTCAGGACAAGATATGGTCATTATGAGTTCCTGGTGATGTCTTTTGGACTCACTAATGCACCAAAGACCTTCATGGACTTGATGAGCAGGTGTTCAAGCCATTTTTGGACCGCTTTGTCATCGTATTCATAGATGACATTCTGGTATACTCTCGGACCGAGGAAGAACACGTGTGGCACTTGAGGATGGTGTTGCGCATTGAGGAGCACGGATATACGCCAAATTTTCGAAATGTGAATTTTGGCTAGAAAGCATCTCATTCTTGGGACACGTGGTTTCTAGAGACGGTATTCAAGTGGATCCCAAGAAAGTTGAAGCTGTAACTGATTGGCTTAGGCCTACAACAGTCACTGAGGTGCGAAGTTTTCTGGGTTTAGCTGGCTACTATAGACGTTTTATACAAGATTTCTCCAGGATAGCGGCTCCCTTAACTAAGTTGACTAGGAAGAATGTTCCATTCATTTGGACAGATGACTGTGAGGTGAGTTTCCAGAAGCTCAAGGAGTGTCTAACCACTGCTCCTGTGTTGACACTACCTGTGAATGGTGAAGGATACACCGTGTATTGTGACGCCTCCAGAGTTGGCCTAGGGTGTGTTTTGATGCAGAATGGAAAGGTAGTGGCCTATGCTTCAAGGCAGCTGAAGAGGCATGAGCAGAACTACCCCACACATGATTTGGAAATGGCGGCTGTAATCTTTGCACTGAAAATCTGGAGACACTACCTGTATGACGAAGTGTGCGAGATATACACCGACCACAAGAGTTTAAAGTACATCTTCCAACAGAGGGACTTGAACTTGAGACAGAGGAGATGGATGGAGCTTCTGAAAGACTATGATTGCACCATCCAGTACCACCCTGGGAAGGCCAATGTTGTAGCAGATGCCTTGAGCAGAAAATCTTCTGGCAGTTTGGCGCACATTTCAGTAGAGAAGAGACCATTGATTTAGGAGGTACATGAGTTGATGGATCAAGGTTTAATCCTAGATCTTTCAGATGAGGGGGTATTGTTGGCTCACTTTTCAGTGAGGCCAGACTTGAGGGACAGAGTTAGAGTTTCCCAGCACAGAGACCAACAATTGATGAAGATCATAGAAAGAGTAAAGAAAGGTGAAGGTGGTGAGTTTGGATTTGCCAATGATGGTGCCCTAGTACAAGGTTCTAGGATATGTGTGCCCGATGTGGACAACCTCAGGAATGAAATCATGCGAGAGGCACACTATACACTGTACAGTGTCCACCCAGGTTCCACCAAGATGTACCATGATGTGAAAGATAGCTATTGGTGGAATGGCATGAAGAGAGACATTGCAGACTTTGTGTCCAAGTGCTTGACTTGTCAGAAGGTGAAGTTTGAACACCAGAGACCGTCAGGGAAGCTGCAAGAGCTCCCTATCCCAGAATGGAAGTGGGAAATGATCACTATGGATTTTGTGACTGGGTTGCCTCGTACCACGCGAGGATATGATTCGATATGGGTAATTGTAGACCGCTTGACCAAATCAGCTCACTTCTTACCTGTGAAGACTACATATTCTGTGGCACAGTATGCCCGGCTCTACATTCGAGAAATAGTCAGATTGCATGGAGTTCCGGCTTCCATAATATCTGACAGAGGGCCCCAGTTCACTTCTCGATTTTGGAGAAAGTTGCAGGAAGCACTTGGCACACAGTTGAACTTCAGTACGGCTTTCCACCCTCGCATGCATGGACAAATTGAAAGGACAATCCAAACACTGGAAGACATGCTTCGCATGAGTGTCTTGGATTTTGGAGGTCAATGGGATGAGCAGCTAGCTTTGGTGGAGTTTGCCTATAACAACAGTTATCACTCCAGCATAGGGATGGCACCCTATGAGGCACTATATGGAAGAAAGTGTAGGTCTCCTCTGTGTTGGACAGAAATGGGGGAAGCAAGGGTGCATGATGTAGACCTAGTGCAGTACACTTCAGAGGTAGTTCCTTTAATCAGGAACGATCGAGGACAACTTTCAAGAGATGTAAGAGTTATGCAGACCCCAGACGGAGGGATGTGGAGTTTGCAGTGGGCGACTATGTATTCCTGAAGGTATCTCCAATGAAGGGAGTCATGAGATTCGGAAAGAAGGGCAAGTTGGCACCTCGGTATATCGGACCTTTTGAGGTTACTGATAGAGTTGGAGCAGTTGCCTACCGGTTGGAGCTACCACCCAACCTTTCTCACGTTCACCCCGTGTTTCACATCTCCATGCTCAGGAAATACATTCCTGATCCTTCTCATGTACTGCAGCCGGATGTGATAGAGCTAAAAGAAAATTTGACATTTGAGGAGCAGCCTGTAGCCATAGTGGACTACCAAGTGAGACAGCTAAGATCCAAACAGATCCCTATGGTTAAGGTTTTGTGGAGGAGTCAGTCAGTGGAAGAGTGCACCTGGGAGTCAGAACGGGACATGCGTAGCAAGTACCCCTATTTGTTCAATGTATAGTCATGTGCTTTATTCTGCCTTGTGTAAAATTCGAGGACGAATTTTCTGTAAGGGGGGAAGAATGTAACACCCCAAAATTTTATTAATTATGAGTATTTTGATATTTTAATTTTATTTAAATTTTAGGAATTTTTTTGAGATTTTTCGGATTTTAAAAATCGGGTTCGATTTTCCGAAAATATAAACTTTGATGATTTTTAAAAATTAATTTAAAGACCACGTGGCAAAACTAAAAATATATTTGGAGTCTACGTATTTTTCTGAGTTTTATGGAATTTTTTTCGGAATTTTTGGACCTCGTTTTCGGTCCCGAGGCAGAGTAAAAATTCAAAATTTTGTATTTCGAATCGAACCGGCCGAATCTTAAATGGAATTTCCTAGTGGGAGTTATGGCCAAATGAACACACGGGTATCAAATGGCATTCTGGGTTCAACTTAACATTTTCCAGATTTCAATTCCTAATTTTGGCTAATATTTTCCCTAGGATGCAATGGTTTCTAGAGCTTGGTCAAAACATAAAAATTGTTGTGCTATGTCTTATAAAACTTTTGGCACTAGTTTCACTCAATTTGCAGCTTTGGAGACCAAGTTATGGCATTTTTGCCAAAATTGGTCAAGCATACCAAAGGAACAGTATTTTGGACAATTTTTGGGTTGGCAGTTTTAGTGACTCAACTTATGCTAACAGTTTGATTTGGTTAAAAGCAAAACTGGGTTAAGTGGTCTTCATGAAAAATGTAGCCCTATGTCTAAACTTTCTATGGTTAAAATTTTAGGTCATTTGGACCAGTATAGAGAGAGTTATGACCAAATGAACACGTACTGTTCATTTGGTCATTTTCTGGGTTTGCAGTTTCAGTGACCCAACTTGTGCTAACAATTTGAATTGGTTAAAGGCAAAACTGGGTTAAGTGGTCTTCATGAAAAGTGTAGCCCTATGTCTAAACTTTCCATGGTTAAAATTTTAGGTCATTTGGACCAGTATAGAGAGAGTTATGACCAAATGAACACGTACTGTTCATTTGGTCATTTTCTGGGTTGGCAGTTTCAGTGACCCAACTTGTGCTAACAATTTGAATTGGTTAAAGGCAAAACTGGGTTAAGTGGTCTTCATGAAAAGTGTAGCCCTATGTCTAAACTTTCCATGGTTAAAATTTTAGGTCATTTGGACCAGTATAGAGAGTTATGACCAAATGAACACGTACTGTTCATTTGGTCATTTTCTGGGTTGCAGGAAATCCGAATTTGGGCAGTATTTAGGTCAAGTTTTGGACAGAATTTGGGCATGGTTTCTTCATGGAAAATGGGCTATTTTGGGTCTAGTTTCACCTCCAATTGGCCTCATACCAATTGGGGTCACACAATTTTATTTATGGCCTAAAATGTACACTGCCCTCAACAAACACAACCTGCAGAAAATTGACACTTCCAAAACTCAATCTCCTCCAACTTCCTTACTTCAATTTGTATGCAATACACTTCTATAAGCAACAATCTCATCCCAATAGATCAATTTCAACATTTTACACAAAGTCCTCAACATTTACACAAACCCTATTTTTCAAAGTTTCAAATTTACACAAACACTACACAATCAAACACCCAAACATTTCAACTAATTACACATTCTCATAGAACCATTTTTCATCACTTAAAAGCAATAAATTTCAAGTTCCATGGCTGCCAAAAATTCAAGGGTTCTTTCCTCTAGATTTTCTTTTTGTTTTAATGGTATTTATGCTTAGCTAAACATGCTTTTCATGTTTAATAAAGAGAAGAAGAGGGATTAGTGCACTAACCTTTTTGGGTGTCTTACCAAACTTCAATTTCTCTTCTTCAAATGGGTATCTAAAGCTTCCTTAGGGTGTAGGGAGTATTTTTTGTAAAGGGAGCTATGAGTTTTGGTGTGTGGAAGCTTGGAAAATCAAGCTTGAAAGCTTGACAAAAATGGTGGAGAGGGAGCACAAGGGTGGACGGCAAGAGAGAGGGAGAGTGGGAAGAAGATGGAGAGAAAAGTAGGTGGGTTTTGTCTCGTGTGCTTTATATATTTATTTTTTTATTGTACTTAATTTTATTTTAAATTTTCATAAGCTTATTTTTCTTTTCTTTAAATGCCATAAGTCTTTTTATTTTCCTTTCTTTTCTTTTCTTTCCTTTTCTTTTCTTGCTCTTTCCATTTTCCAAATTCAAATTCATATAATTAATTTATGTTAATTATTCTATTTCCAAATTTTAATTTGACATTTAAGTCAAAATTTACCTCTAGGGGTAAAATGACTAAAATGCCTTTCATGGTGCTCATCGGATTATTTTTATTTTTTTATACCAATTAATAAATTCTCTAAATTTTATTTTATTTCTCAAAATTTTTCCTATATATTTTTTTTAATATTTATTTCATTAATTTATGCCTCCTCACTATAGTTTAAGTGTAGTTCCAAACATCCTGACTGTCCGAATAGACATTAGTCGTCGGAACAGTAAAATGTATGGACTACCTACGGTGAGGGCGTTACACCTATGAGATTGGAAAACTATTCATTCATTCATTCAATTCCATCATTCCATATAGAGACACTTTGACTATTGATTGTTCTAGAATTCCTTTTGAGCATGACTCTCTCTTTTGATTGGTTGGTTTGGGGATTTTGAATGATAATTGACTTGATGGCTAAGCGGTGAAAGCTTGGATAAGCATTAGAATCTCTGCATTTTGAAGGATGGGTATATGGATTGTTGGTATGGCTAAAGGTGTGTTAAGTTACTTTAATAGGTGATTTTCATAGCTCTTTGGATAAGGCACCCCTAAAAATTTTACATCACATTCTAAAGTTTGCTTGAGGACAAGCAAAAGCTTGAGTTTGGGGGTATTTGATGCATACATTTTGCATAGTCATTTAGGTCTAATTTCATAGCTATTTTATTCTATTATTAGTTATTTTTAGCTAATTTCATTAGTTAATTAGTTAGTTTTCCATAATTGTCGATTTTGGATTAATTTGTAATTTTTACTTTGTTTTGTAGGAAAAATGGTGTTTTTGAAGGACTGAAGAGAAATTTTGCCTTTGAAGAGTGACTTTTACAGCCAAAGATGTCAAAAACAAGTTTTCAAGCTGAAATATGCATTGACCAAATTGTGCATAACTTGCCGCATAAGCTATGCAGATCTGCATAAGGAGAAAAATCATTGTTCTAATACCTGCCGAAATGTGCATAAGGAGACTGCATAGCTTATGCACATTCACGCCTCCCTTATGCACTCTCACGGAATTGTGCATAACCTATGCACCAAGTCATGCAGTTTCGCATAAGTGAACCAGAACCAGCCGAAAACTGCATAAGGGACTGCATAACTTATGCAGTCCACTTATGCAGTCCCATAAAGAGTTCATTAATGAGCTGGCAGAAGATTCCCTCAGATAATTCCTCCTAGAACACACATTTTAGGGCTCCATGTCAGAAAAATGCTATAAATAGTCTCATTCCCATTTTTAGAGGGGGGAGACAAGGAGCAGAAAAGGAAAGGAGAAGGGAGGCAGAATTTGAAGAGTCACTTTCACCTTCCACACCATTTTCAATCAAGATTTGCAGATTTCTTTCTTCCCTTATATTTTTCTACACTTCTAGTGTTTAATTTCTTATTCCTTAGCTTAGGTTAAATCTTTATTTCCATTTAAACTCAATATATCTTGTAAGCATTATGGATAGTGAGTAGTTTCATTTTGATTCTGGAGTAAGGGTTGTAATATTTGAGATATTTTGTGGATTTTGATTGGGTAATCCATATTTTGTGGTCTTGATGAGTTTTATTCATTTCTTGTATGCTTAATGACATGCTTAGTGTAGAATTCCATTAAGTAATGTTCTTAATCCATGGTTGAAGCACCGAAAGGATAAGGCCTTGTGATAGATAATCAAGAAATTGGACTTAATTAACTTAGACTAGAAATAGGCTAAGGATTAAGAGGATTCACAGATTAATTAAAGAAATTAATGGGTCTTAATTAATTCTAAGTCCACGAAAGTAGGATTAGATTGATTAAGGCACTCTTTGTCTCACTCGAAAGGGAATTTAAAGGATTTAAGAATTAATCTCCTTAAAACTCATTAGTTTCACAAGATTGGATAACCAATTTAAAATCCCAAAATAGCTCGAATATGAAATCCCGAACTCTGGAATCGCCTTTTTACCATTGTTAATTTCTAATCGAATTTAATTACTTGCCATTTTGAATATTGCCATATTTGAACTTGCTTATTTCAATTTGATGCAATTTTAGTTTAATTAATACATTGTTGAATAGAATATTAATTTTGCACATTTAGATTTCATACTCCTTTACCCATTAATTCATTACTTTAATTTCAAAAATACTTCGATTTAGTCAACTTTTATATCAAAAATTCAATCATTAACTCAACTCCTCGTGGGAACGATATCTTTACTGTATTACTTGTACGACCCGTGCACTTGCGATTGGGCCACATCAATCATATCCCTTGCAAAGATCAGATCCAGATGTGGCTGGAAGAAGTTTTCACAACGGGCGTTTCATTCAGAAAATGCGTGAAAAAGCTGCAACTTTACCCAAGTAATAATCTTCATTTACCCCGAAGTTACTTCTTTCACTTTGCTATGCCTTTCATGTTCAAAATCTTTTAATTCGTGCTGCATAATTAATAGCATCATTTTATTGCCTTTAATAGTTAATATGTTCCCTGATTTTCTTTGTAGTGTAAGACTGGAGGAAGGGACAGTAACATCCCTACTAGAAGTAAAGGGGACAATCAAGGGCGTGCAATACAAAACTAAAATTGGTCAACAACTTACCGCTTCTGCTCCACTTACAATAGTATGCGATGGTTGTTTTTCAAATTTGCGACGGTCTCTCTGTAATCCTAAGGTAATGATTATGTTTCAACCTGGAAACGAAAACTTCTATGAATCCAGTTGGCTTCTCTATGAACGTCACTGATAGATGCGAAATTGGGTAGCTGTTTTCTTTTTCATGAGTTTGAAGTGAAATTTGGAAACTTTGGGTTTTTACAGGTTGATATCCCCTCCTGTTTTGTGGCATTGATCTTAGAGAATTGCGAGCTTCCATACCCAAATCACGGACATGTTATTCTGGCAGACCCTTCACCAATCTTGTTCTATCGTATTAGTAGCTCTGAAATTCGATGCTTGGTTGACATACCTGGCCAAAATCTACCATCCATTTCAAATGGTGAAATGGCCAAACACTTGAAAACTGTGGTGGCTCCCCAGGTATTCTTAGTTTTCTGGGCATGCTAATTTTTATTTTTATTTTATTTTATTTATTCATTTATTTATTTTTTTTTAATTTTTCTTTTTCGCATTTTGGCTTTGATACTTGTAGTTTGTAGTGCTAAGGGGGATTATAGAAATGACTCGATTTAATAAGCATTGGACCGTCATTTATCTTTGAATCTTTAGACTAATCTAAGAACTTTTATATATGTTTCAGATTCCCCAAGAGCTACGTGATGCATTTGTTTTTGCAATTAACAAAGAAAACATAAGAACGATGCCTAATAGGAGCATGCCTGCTGCTCCTCATCCCACTCCAGGTGCTCTTTTGTTAGGGGATGCATTTAACATGAGACATCCTTTAACAGGAGGAGGAATGACTGTTGCCCTATCTGATATAGTCGTATTAAGGAATCTTCTAAGGCCTTTGCATGATCTGAGCGATGCATTTTCCCTTTGCAAGTATCTTGAATCCTTCTACACACTACGCAAAGTGAGTAAATGATTTTCACTTAGTTGCATATGAGAACTAAATTTATAATTTCTAGATTTAAATTCTTTAGAATCTAGTTTGGATAAACAATATGGTGGTATACTTGCCACAACAATGAAACTAAAATTGGTGCTAACCCTATACATCCATTTCATTTCAGCCTGTGGCATCTACTATAAATACTCTGGCTGGAGCCTTATACAAAGTATTCAGTGCATCAACTGATCCTGCAAGGAATGAAATGCGTCAAGCATGTTTTGACTATTTTAGCCTTGGAGGTGTATTTTCAAATGGACCTATCGCTTTACTCTCTGGACTAAATCCTCGTCCGTTGAATTTGGTTCTCCATTTTTTTGCTGTGGCTATCTTTGGTGTTGGCCGCTTAATAGTTCCATTTCCATCAATTCCACGCTTTTTGATTGGGGCTAGAATGATCTCGGTGTGTATAGCTAACAATAATTTCAATGACTTCATAATTATATTTTAAATGACTTCAAAGATCTTATCTCTATCACATTTCTTTTACTTTTTTGCAGGTTGCATCAAGAATCATTTTTCCCATCATAAAGGCAGAAGGAGTTCGACAAATGTTCTTCCCTATAACCCTAACACATTGAAGATCTCAAGTTGTTTGAGAATAGGAAATGCAAAGATTTAAAATCGGTGAAAGTTGGTGGCAGTTCATTTTTTCTTTAGATAAGTTAACGATTTAGGAGATGAGCTGAGCAGTGTAAATTTTATTTTAGATTCCTAACAAATTATCTTTGGTTAGAAACGAAAGTTTCACATGTAATTTAACCACACTTTTCTTGAAATATTTTTAATTATTTGTGCGTGCTCCTCTATTGTTTCCAAAATTTGGAATGTCACCATGTATTGTGTTGGTTTGTGTTTCCATAAGACAGTGTTCCTTGATCCGTGTTTCACCATGGCACATACAACAAGTATGGGTATGAGATATGCTAATTTTTATAATTCGCGACATAGTAGACGATGGACTTAGTTGATGCACCATATATGCTAAAACATATCACTCAATGCACATGAATCATGTGCGTGTAAAATCACGTAATTCAAATCTACCTAATTTATAAAATTTAAACTACATCACATGCATATAAAATTCAAATAATAAAAGCAAATGGAATTATTAATAACTCAAATTTGCTTTGATTTAAATTTTAATTTATTGTAATAAATCTTATTTCATAGACTAATGATTAGAAAAAAATAATAAGTATCCCATCTTTCATAAAATTTGATAATTTAAGCATTTCGATACATCGACATGTGGCAAGTAGAAAACAAAATCAAGTACTTTAAATTGTCAACAAATCCAGTCAAAACGAGTTGTCGTATAAAAGTATGAACACCGGACTCAAAAATTCCACTTGCCCAATCATCAAACGACTTGTCATTTACAAATCAACGTCAGTTCACTTTAATTGATATTGCCCTCCATGAACGGTATATAGTACCGTGACAACGACAAAATGCTTGGTCATGGTACAGTGACAAAGACAAAATAATAGGATTTTGTTTTTGTTTATATTTTTTTCCCTCTTTTGGGTATTGTTCTATCAATTGTGTCATATTCATGGATTTGTCTTTGCTTGATAAGCTTTTATGGGGTTTTAGCATTTTTTAGTTTGCTGCAAATGCAATATGTTACATTGCTCAAGATTTCTTGATAAAAAATAAGTCAGGAGTTGGTCATTCGAGATCCCACATGGATGGTTATTGACAGCATGTATGTGTGATATAAATCTTAGCAGGCCTTGATTAAATTACTATGATTTTGTCAAATAATGTGTGCTTCTATCCTATGTCTATATTCATTGTAAAGTTGTCAAAAAGAATGGAGAAATTTTTCAAATCAGTCAATTAGGTAAGAAATTTTACAATACCAGGACGAACCAAAAAGCATATTTTCAAAGTTCAGGTTTTCAACCCATTGATTCATGCAATTTTTTTTTAATTTTTCATTTATTGTTATTTTCATATGAAAATTATCAAAGACATTTGTCCAAAAAAAAAAATTATGGAAAAAATATTTTTGGACTCCTTACAATATTCTTATTTTTCTAACTTGAAAATTTTATTTGTATTGCGGAAATAAATTGGGCATTAAAAAATGTGATTTTATTGTATTTTACTTCTAAAGGCAACCAAAAATTATAAAAAAAAAAAAATTATTTTTGAGTTTCTCATAATATTTTTATTTTTCTAACGTAATTCTTTTTATTTATTTGTGAAGCATGAATAATTTGAGCATAAAAAATATTATTGTTTTTCATGCAAAAAAAATTTGATATGAAAAAAATAAAAATATTATTGGAAAAATCAAAAATAAATTTTTTATAATTTTATGATCTATAAAATTATTTTTTCATGATTTTAAAAGTAATACACAATAAAAAAAATAATCTTTTTTAATGCTCAGTTTATTCCTGCATTAAAAATAAAAACTCTCATGAAAGAAAAATTAAGAATATTTTAAAGAGTTGAAAAGTATTTTTTCATAATTTTCTAATTTGTAGAAATATTTTTAATGAATTTTACATAAAAAAAAAACAACAAATGCTAAATAAAATAAAAAAATTGCATGAGGAAGACATATTGTTTTTCGCCAGTCATGTTGGCGAAGATTTTGTAACCCATTGTTCCCCACTTTGAATGGCGAACAATGGGTTGAAAACCCTGCTTTAAAAAGCATCTTTCTCTCCATCGTAGTTTTGCAAACTTTTTTCCCCAATACTCTAGTTTGATAAAAGTCTCTGTGGTTTGCTGGTGCTAGTGGAGGGCTGTTACTTCGGGATCCCACATTGTTGCGGATAGCGCGTGTTCCCTCAGTATCCCAAATCAGTTGCAGACAATGTGCGTATGCCTTCCCTATTGCAAAAAAGAAAATTAAAAAAAAAAAAAGTCAGGAGTTTGAAGGTTGTTTGATAATTTAGGCTGCAGTGTGTCCAATTGTAAATTCCCTGCAAGAAGAGGAATGATTAACAACATAACAAATACAAAGAGATTTTGTATATTGATATAGTATGGATAAAAATCCGATCCAAATGGAAAGTAATCGAGATCTTAAAATCCGGATTAGATTAGAACATGAGGTGTTCGGTTAGGACATAATATGTTCATATAAAACATGAGGTGTTCGGTCAGGACATGAAATGTTCGATTAGAACACAAGGTGCTCGGTCTGGAACTACATTCAGATAAGACAGGGTGTTTGGACAATGAGCAAGAAGTTCGGATGAAATATAGGATGCTCAAACAAAATAGGGTGTTCGGTTAGAAGTTCGATGCATCCTGATAGGATGTGCTAAGTTCCTACCGGGAATCTCGCTACACCGTTAGTCACCGCTGCCATTTTTTCCCCACGCCGTTCATAGAGATTCTATGCCAGCTAGAACCAATAATTCCTCCCCCATCTCCTGTAGACTTCGAAACATCCTTCCCAGCCACCATTCTCTACAATAAATTTAGGCTTTAACAGGTTAAAAATTTAAAAACAAATTATTAATAAGAATTATCCGTAAGCATAAAGTGATACATAAACCCCACAACCTAAAGTTTTTAACAATACTTTCATACTAATTTACAACATTATTATGCATAATGTCGTTATATGCTGTCATGACATCTAAATACATTGTCTTGATGTTATTTATTGCTTTGTACAAAATGATGTTAATTTTACAATACAATTAGACAAAGCATATCAACTTTATGATATATTTCTGCTAGTCCTATATTAGACTCTTCAATTGAAAGTTGAAAGACAAATGGAAAAACCAGTGCTTTGCTTCAACTACATTAGTCATACTCCATTGATTGATTTAATAAGTTCAAACTACATGTTAATTGATTATTATATGAGAGTACAAGCGTGAGTCCTAACTCAGCTAACGTTTCTAGGACATTGATTCATGTTGATTTCATCATTAAATATACATATTGTGTCATAATTTCATGATAGATTAGGTATTGGTAAGAGTTTCTCAAAGTGTAGATATGTTAGTCGCAACGATTCACATTTCCCTCACTGCACACCCAGCTGAGTTCCATATTCTTGCACATCACAGTTGCATAATTTTAAGAAGTGCATGCAGGGATGCAAAAATAATTTCGTGCAAGCATGCCTGTTTAACCTTTGAATGGAAATAGAAGTGCAAACACAGGATGATTTTTCTTTTTCAATTTTATTTTTGAAATAACTAAATATAATTTACTTGTACAACTTATTATTAAAACTCGGATCCCATTTGTATCCAACAAGAAAAGGAAATCCTTTTTCAAGAATTGCATTTCATTTTTATTTATGGATTTAACCATGAATTATTCAAACAACCTATTGTCAGCTAAGTAGATATGGACAGAGAAACACTCTTGAAAATTGACCGGCCTTCCATTTTCATCATCCTATATCTCCAACTCAATAGTTTATTAAATCCAAAGAGATGTGGACAGATTCCATATATAGATTGGAGAGTCAAGTCCAACAAGGGAGTACATTAATAATCTTCTCTTATTTGCTCCTCATATTTTTCTTGATCTTGACAACACTTTTAACGTTACTTGAAAATTTGTATTCATCTGTTCAACTCCCAAATTTTACAAGCTATGTTTGACCACTTCGCCAATTTAATTAGTCCTACTTTTGGAGAGTTTTTTTTATTTTTTGTGCAATCTTTTGACCAACTGAACCTATAAGGGGCACCAACATTTGCTTCATGTACAGCACAGCCTGCAAGTTCAAAACTCAAGCACTCACCACCCGTAAAACAGAGAAAAAGTCCCTTTCTTTTTACGCTTCAACATTGGTTTTGCTCAATCCTTGGCAATGGAATATCAATATATAATTGGAGGAATTCTAGCTTTTATTTTGGGGTTTGTACTGTGGCATAGGTCGACAGGAATGAAGAAAACTAAGGAATCAAGGGAAAATATCAGAGATGAAGTTGTGAAGAGCTCAGAACAAGTGTTATGCCAGTCGGAGAATGCCACGAATACTGATATTATTATAGTTGGAGCAGGTGTTGCTGGGTCAGCTCTTGCTTACACTCTTGGCAAGGTGAATCTAATCTTCTCTCCCTACTTTAGATGGCAATGTATAACAGGATAAAAATTCACAAAATTAGCGACCCATCAGGCAGATATTAACATTTAAACCAAGTTTACAGTAAATAATAATAATAATAATAATAATAATAATAATAATAATAATAATAATAATAATAATAATAATAATAATAATCTCTTTTCCTTCCTTCAATTTGCAGGATGGACGGAGAGTGCATGTGATTGAAAGAGACCTCACTCTGCCTGACAGAATTGTTGGAGAACTTCTGCAACCTGGGGGTTACCTAAAATTAATTGAGTTGGGCCTTGAAGGTGAGTACGATATTATTATTATTATTATAATCTTTTATGGATTGTTGAATCAGTGTGAATTCCATCAATCTTTCCGTCTTGGTCATCTGTCATTCAACTTTTGCTCTAATTCTTAACATGCATGCTTGTTGCAGATTGTGTAGAAGAAATCGATGCTCAACAGGTATTTGGATATGCTCTTTACAAAAATGGGAAAAGTACTAAACTATCATACCCCTTGCAAAACTTCGATCAAGATGTGGCTGGAAGAAGTTTTCACAACGGACGTTTCATTCAAAGAATGCGTGAAAAAGCTGCATCTTTACCTAAGTAATAATCTTCTTTCTCCCCCAGTTACTTCCTTCACTTTGCCATGCCTTTCATGTTCCAAATTATTGAATTCATGCTGCATAATTAAGAACATCACTTTATTACTTTCAACAGCTCATATATGTTCCCTTATTTTCATTGTAGTGTAAGACTGGAGGAAGGGACAGTAACATCCCTACTTGAAGTGGAGGGGACAGTCAAGGGTGTGCAGTACAAAACTAAAATTGGTCAAGAACTTACTACTTATGCTCCGCTCACAATAGTATGCGATGGATGCTTCTCAAATTTGCGACGCTCTCTCTGCAATCCTAAGGTAAAGATTATGTTTCAACTAGGAAACAAAAACTTCTTTCTGAACTTCGTTGATAGATTCCTAAATGTGTAGGCGTTTTCTATTTCATGAGTTTTAAGTGAAATTTGGAAACTTTGTGTTTATACAGGTTGATATCCCCTCTTGTTTTGTGGCATTGATCCTAGAGAATTGTGAACTTCCATACCCAAATCACGGACATGTTATTCTGGCAGACCCTTCACCAATCTTGTTCTATCGTATTAGTAGCTCTGAAATTCGATGCTTGGTTGACATACCTGGCCAAAAACTACCTTCCATTTCAAATGGCGAAATGGCCAACTATTTGAAAACTGTGGTGGCTCCCCAGGTATTCAAAGTTCTCTAGGCATGCTAATGCATTTTTTTTTTCATTTTGGCATTGATACGTATAGATAATAGTGCTAAGGAGCTCATAAAAATAACTCGATTTATGATGCTTTGAACTTTTTAATATGAAATTTGACGTGCATTTGACAAGTCATTTATCTTTTAATCTTTAGGATAATCAAGAGCTTTTATATGTGTTTCAGACTCCCCAAGAGCTACGTGATGCATTTGATTTTGCAATTAACAAAGGAAACATAAGAACAATGCCTAATAGAAGCATGCCTGCTGCTCCTTATCCCACTCCTGGTGCTCTTCTGTTAGGGGATGCATTTAACATGAGACACCCTTTAACAGGAGGAGGAATGACAGTTGCGCTATCTGATATTGTTGTATTGAGGAATCTTCTGAGGCCTTTCCATGATCTAAGCAATGTATATTCCCTTTGCAAGTATCTTGAGTCTTTCTACACTCTACGCAAGGTGATTAAATGATTTTTCACAAGTTACATATGAGCATTGTTTTTATAATTCCTAGACTTAAATTATTTAGGACTAGTTTGGATAAACAATAGGGCAGTACTCTTGGCCACAACGGTGAGATTAAAATTGGTGCTAACCCTTCATATCCACTTCCATTCAGCCTGTGGCATCTACCATAAATACTTTGGCTGGAGCCTTGTACAAGGTTTTTAGTGCATCAACTGATCCTGCAAGAAATGAAATGCGTGAAGCGTGTTTTGACTATTTGACTCTTGGTGGTGTATTTTCGAATGGACCTATTGCTTTACTCTCTGGTCTAAATCCTCGTCCATTGAAATTGGTTCTCCATTTCTTTGCGGTGGCTATCTATGGCATCAGCCGCTTAATAGTTCCATTTCCTTCAATTCCACGCATGTGGATTGGAGCACGCATGTGGATTGGAGCTAGAATGATCTCGGTGTGTATTGCCAATAGTACTTTCGATGATTTCCTATATTTAAAATGACTTCCATTAATATATACTTAAAGTTCTAATTTCTATCATATTCTTTTCTTTCTTTAGGTTGCATTAAGAATCATTTTCCCTATCATAAAGGCAGAAGGAGTTCGACAAATGTTCTTCCCTACAATGCTCACGCATTACAGATCTCAGGTTGTTTGAGAACAAGAAATGCAAAGATTTGAAATCAAATAAAGTTGGTAGCAGTGCATCTTGCTTTTGGAGATAACCTAAGGATTTAGGAGATCAACTACGCTACGTAAATTTTTATATTGGATTCCTAACATATTTTCTTTGGCTGGAGCACATATAAATGTAATTACTTCATATTTTACTAATGAATTTTAGTTTAGTGATTTTATACTCATCTTTAGGACTATCAGATCTCGAGTCCAGTTGCAATCAGAGTCAAATACAAAAGAAAAATCCTCATTTTTTGAAATATTGTAAATTATTTGTGCTTTCAAAATTTATTGGACTGTACTAGTTTATTACGTAATTATTCCATGCATATTTGAATGGATCAACCTACTTGGAACTTGTATACATTTGAATATTATTAGCTTTTTGGACTCGTGATTTAATTTTTTTACATATTTTTCTATTAAAACTTATATATATATATATATATATATATATATAATATAGTGTTATCATAGTATCACAAATATTACGTTTAATTATTTAAATTGAAATATTAATTTTAATGTCATTTAAATTAATTATATAAATAAAAATATTATCAATTTAAGAAATGTTATTTTTTACTCGATCATATTTTTCTGAAAACTATTTGTCATATTATTAGCATATAATATTAGCTTAATTATAAACTTGAATGTAATATAATAAAAAAAAATATATAATAATAAGTTTTAAAAATATAAACAGGTGAAGATGTTTAAAAATTAAAATAAATTAATGATAATTGCAAATATTCTCAATAAATTAAATTCGTTTAAATTCTATTATTTTATCTTTTAAAAAAATAAGTTAGTTTTGAATATGTTTTATTTTATTTTTAATATTTTAAAATAATGTCAATTTACGTAATAAGATTGCATAGCTGGACTAATGCAAAAGAAAATTATTTATAAAATGTATTTTTATTAATTTAGCGCATTACTATAATAAAATTTTCATTTTCATTAAAATGATATATTGAAATTTTTTATTGTCATATTATTTAGTATAAACAACTTTAAAACCTATTTATTTTGTTATTTATTTAATATATTTAACAAGTATTTTATTTTTTAAAATTGTAGATTATATTATATATTTATAAGTACATTATTAATTAAAATGCAAATATAAATTTAATCATGCATTTTTTATTATTTCATAACAATATGAGAATACTTTAAAGTATTCAATTTTTTTTCTTTTTTCCAAATATGTAGCTACAACGTAAGTGGAATCTTCTTTTTTTTCTTTTTCTTTTTTTTTTTTGCAAATTATGAAATAATGATGAATATTAAATGTAAGTATTTTTTTAAATAGGATTCATAATAAAATTTTAATTTATATTAATTAATATTTTAGTAGATAATATAAATTTATAAGGATATTTTAGTCAATTTAAAAGTTTGCCCCCTCATTTGTCCTTTCATTCATATATTTATATATCTATGTATATATTATAGATTAATTGTATTTTTTATTTTCCATGTATTAGTTTCTTATTTTAGTTAATTTCTTTTTATAAAGTTTTATATTTATTTGAAATTAAGTAGAAATAGGACTAAGAATTTTAAATTTATATAAATATTAAAATTAATTTAAACAATAAAAATATATAATATAATTAATTTGAAAAATGAATGGCATTTTTGGCAAATCCTTACACCACTTAGTTTTAAAAACTCCAAACAAGTTTTACATGCCTAAATGTTTGTCTAGGCTTGGAATTTGTACACAATTCAAAATTTAATTTCATCATTAATTGTTACGAGATGTATAATGCGATCAAAACACAACAAGCATGGTCTATTTGACATTGTTGCTATTGCCGCTGTTGAGAAATATTTTTTTTTTAAACATATGAGTTAAAGAGTGCTAAAAATAATCTATTAAATTTGATAAGTTTTAGTAATTATGACACAATAATAACAAAATAGTTGTTTTCAAATTTTTTTTCAACATCTAAAGTAGTTTTTCTTTTTTTTTTCTTAAATTTTTTTCGCTTTAGGTTGCGTTAGGAATCATTTTCCTTATCGTAAAGGCAGAAGACAATTGTTCTTCCCCACAATCCTCGCGAATTCCTAATCTCAAGTTGTTTGAGAACAAGAAATGCAAAGATTTGAAATCAAAGAAAGTTGGTAGCGGTGCATCTTGTTTTTGGAGATAACCTAACGATTTAGGAGATGAACTAAGCCATGTGAATTTCATATTAGATTGCTAACAGATTTTCTTTGGCTAGAACACATGTAAATGTATTTACCCTATATTTTATCAACGAGTTCTATCTCAATGATCTTGTACTCATCTTTAACACTGTGAACTCTTGAGTTCGAGTTGCAGTTGGAGTCAAATGCAAAAGAAGATCCACGTTTTTTGGAATATTATAAATTGTTTGTGCTATGTGAATGGGTCAACCTCTATGAACTTGTATACATTTGAATATAACTCAAATTTTAATTCTTTTAGGGGAGAGAGTCAATCAGACTTCCAACACTTTCCTTATAATTAGACTAATTAAACATGCCCTTACGGATGATAGTAAAATGAGTCAATAGCCCTGATTCTCCAAATTCAACTCAATTCACAATGTTCACTAAACCATTAATTTACATTCATTGTATCAAATACTTGAATACAAAATAAGGTTTGCAAGCCATACACCACTTAGTTTTAGAAACTCCAAATTAGTTTGGATGCCAAAATGTTTGTCTAGACTGGGAATTTGTACACAATTCAAAATTTAATTACATCATTAATTGTTGCAAGGTCTACAATACAACCATAATACAACATTAAGGGCCTGTCTGACATTGCCGCCATAGCTGCTGTTGAGAAAAATATTTTTTAAATATATTAGTTAATGAGTATTAAAAATGATCTAAAATCAAATTATTAGATCACTAAAATAACAAAATAATTTTTTCAAACTATTTTTTTCAACAGCATCTAAAATGATTTTGGCCTCAAATCGCAATGATTTCCTATTATTTAGAAACCACGCCATGAATATTGTTGATATTGACACAATGATTGGCAAGGAATTGGTACTTTATTTCAAAAAAAAAAAAAAAACAAAAAAAAAGAAACTCTTGGGTTCTTTGGGCTGTCTTACGCTAGCATTTCTCTTATGGCACATTCAGCCGAGTTTCATGTTCGTGTACATTACAGATTAATTTCATTGCTAACCTCCTCCAGCTGCATATCTCCAGAACGTTCCACTCTCTCTTTATTCTCTTTATTTCAGCTCTTCCCTCTTTTTTCTGCAATGCGCTCTAGCTTAGTTGTTTTGGGCCTGGATCCATAGCTTCTGGACTCCTTCCTATACTGCTATCAGATATTAACAAAGAAACACTCTTGAAATTGACTGGCCTTCCATTATCATCATCCCATAACTCCAAGTCAAATAGTCAATAGTTTAATATACTTCTTCTGCTAGAGTCCAACAAAGAAGTAGTTTAATAATCTTCACTTATTTTTCTTGATCTTGACAACACTTTTGACCTTACCTGAAATTTTCTATTCATCTGTTCAACTCCCAAATTTTA
This sequence comes from Hevea brasiliensis, assembly GCF_030052815.1. Lineage (NCBI taxonomy): Eukaryota > Viridiplantae > Streptophyta > Magnoliopsida > Malpighiales > Euphorbiaceae > Hevea > Hevea brasiliensis. The sequence continues at coordinate 20,765,049 of NC_079506.1, forward strand.
CAAGCTATATTTGACCACTTGACCGATTTAATTAGTCCTACTTTTGGAGAGTTATTTTGTGTACAATCTTTTGACCAACTGAACCTATAAGAGGCGCCAACAATGGCTTCATGTACAACCTAGCCTGCAAGTTGAAGACTCAAGTACTCATCACCACTAAAACAGAGAAAAAGTCCCCTTCTTTTTACATTTCAACGTTGGTTTTGCTCAATCCTTGGCAATGGAATATCAATATGTAATAGGAGGAATTCTAGCTTCTGTTTTGGGGTTTGTACTGTTGAATAGATCAAGAGGAATGAAGAAAACTAAAGAAGCAAAGGAAAATATGAGGGATGAAGTTGTGAAGAGCTCAGAACAAGTGTTATGCCAGTCGGAAAATGCCACTAATGCTGATATTATTATAGTTGGAGCAGGTGTTGCTGGGTCTGCTCTTGCTTACACTCTTGGCAAGGTGAATCTAATCTTCTCCCTCTACTTTAGATGGCAATTTATAATAAGACGAATGCTCACAAAACTAGCTACCCCATCCGGCAGTTTAACCTCTTTTCCTTCCTTCAATTGCAGGATGGACGGAGAGTGCATGTGATTGAAAGGGACCTGACTCTGCCTGACAGAATTGTTGGAGAACTTCTGCAACCTGGGGGTTACCTGAAATTAATTGAGTTGGGCCTTGAAGGTGAATAAGAAATTTCTATAATCTTTTATGGATTGTTGAATCCGTATGAATTCCATCAGTCCTTCTGTCTGAGTCTACTATTATTGAACTTTTTCTCTAATTCTTAACATGTATGCTTGGTTGCAGATTGTGTAGAAGAAATTGATGCTCAACATGTATTTGGATATGCTCTTTACAAAAATGGGAGAAGTACTAAACTATCATATCCCTTGCAAAGATCAGATCCAGATGTGGCTGGAAGAAGTTTTCACAACGGACGTTTCATTCAAAAAATGCGTGAAAAAGCTGCAACTTTACCCAAGTAATAATCTTCATTTACCCCGGAGTTACTTCTTTCACTTTGCTATGCCCTTCATGTTCAAAATCTTTTAATTCGTGCTGCATAATTAATAGCATCATTTTATTGCCTTTAATAGTTAATATGTTCCCTGATTTTCTTTGTAGTGTAAGACTGGAGGAAGGGACAGTAACATCCCTACTAGAAGTAAAGGGGACAATCAAGGGCGTGCAATACAAAACTAAAATTGGTCAACAACTTACCGCTTGTGCTCCACTTACAATAGTATGCGATGGTTGTTTTTCAAATTTGCGACGGTCTCTCTGTAATCCTAAGGTAATGATTATGTTTCAACCTGGAAACGAAAACTTCTATGAATCCAATTGGCTTCTCTATGAACGTCACTGATAGATGCGAAATTGGGTAGCTGTTTTCTTTTTCATGAGTTTGAAGTGAAGTTTGGAAACTTTGGGTTTTTACAGGTTGATATCCCCTCCTGTTTTGTGGCATTGATCTTAGAGAATTGCGAGCTTCCATACCCAAATCACGGACATGTTATTCTGGCAGACCCTTCACCAATCTTGTTCTATCGTATTAGTAGCTCTGAAATTCGATGCTTGGTTGACATACCTGGCCAAAATCTACCATACATTTCAAATGGTGAAATGGCCAAATACTTGAAAACTGTGGTGGCTCCCCAGGTATTCTTAGTTTTCTGGGCATGCTAATTTTTATTTTTATTTTATTTTATTTATTCATTTATTTATTTTTTTTTAATTTTTCTTTTTCGCATTTTGGCTTTGATACTTGTAGTTTGTAGTGCTAAGGGGGATTATAGAAATGACACGATTTAGTAAGCATTGGACCGTCATTTATCTTTGAATCTTTAGACTAATCTAAGAACTTTTATATATGTTTCAGATTCCCCAAGAGCTACGTGATGCATTTGTTTTTGCAATTAACAAAGAAAACATAAGAACTATGCCTAATAGAAGCATGCCTGCTGCTCCTCATCCCACTCCAGGTGCTCTTTTGTTAGGGGATGCATTTAACATGAGACATCCTTTAACAGGAGGAGGAATGACTGTTGCCCTATCTGATATAGTCGTATTAAGGAATCTTCTAAGGCCTTTGCATGATCTGAGCGATGCATTTTCCCTTTGCAAGTATCTTGAATCCTTCTACACACTACGCAAAGTGAGTAAATGATTTTCACTTAGTTGCATATGAGAACTAAATTTATAATTTCTAGATTTAAATTCTTTAGAATCTAGTTTGGATAAACAATATGGTGGTATACTTGCCACAACAATGAAACTAAAATTGGTGCTAACCCTATATATCCATTTCATTTCAGCCTGTGGCATCTACTATAAATACTCTGGCTGGAGCCTTATACAAAGTATTCAGTGCATCAACTGATCCTGCAAGGAATGAAATGCGTCAAGCATGTTTTGACTATTTGAGCCTTGGAGGTGTATTTTCAAATGGACCTATCGCTTTACTCTCTGGACTAAATCCTCGTCCGTTGAATTTGGTTCTCCATTTTTTTGCTGTGGCTATCTTTGGTGTTGGCCGCTTAATAGTTCCATTTCCATCAATTCCACGCTTTTTGATTGGGGCTAGAATGATCTCGGTGCGTATAGCTAACAATAATTTCAATGACTTCATAATTATATTTTAAATGACTTCAAAGTTCTTATCTCTATCACATTTCTTTTACTTGTTTTCAGGTTGCATCAAGAATAATTTTTCCCATCATAAAGGCAGAAGGAGTTCGACAAATGTTCTTCCCTATAACCCTAACACATTGAAGATCTCAAGTTGTTTGAGAATAGGAAATGCAAAGATTTAAAATCGGTGAAAGTTGGTGGCAGTTCATTTTTTCTTTAGATAAGTTAACGATTTAGGAGATGAGCTGAGCAGTGTAAATTTTATTTTAGATTCCTAACAAATTATCTTTGGTTAGAAACGAAAGTTTCACATGTAATTTAACCACACTTTTCTTGAAATATTTTTAATTATTTGTGCGTGCTCCTCTATTGTTTCCAAAATTTGGAATGTCACCATGTATTGTGTTGGTTTGTGTTTCCATAAGACAGTGTTCCTTGATCCGTGTTTCACCATGGCACATACAACAAGTATGGGTATGAGATATGCTAATTTTTATAATTCGCGACATAGTAGACGATGGACTTAGTTGATGCACCATATATGCTAAAACATATCACTCAATGCACATGAATCATGTGCGTGTAAAATCACGTAATTCAAATCTACCTAATTTATAAAATTTAAACTACATCACATGCATATAAAATTCAAATAATAAAAGCAAATGGAATTATTAATAACTCAAATTTGCTTTGATTTAAATTTTAATTTATTGTAATAAATCTTATTTCATAGACTAATGATTAGAAAAAAATAATAAGTATCCCATCTTTCATAAAATTTGATAATTTAAGCATTTCGATACATCGACATGTGGCAAGTAGAAAACAAAATCAAGTACTTTAAATTGTCAACAAATCCAGTCAAAACGAGTTGTCGTATAAAAGTATGAACACCGGACTCAAAAATTCCACTTGCCCAATCATCAAACGACTTGTCATTTACAAATCAACGTCAGTTCACTTTAATTGATATTGCCCTCCATGAACGGCATATCGTACCATGACAACGACAAAATGCTTGGTCATGGTACAGTGACAAAGACAAAATGATAGGATCTTGTTTTTGTTTATATTTTTTTTCCCTCTTTTGGGTATTGTTCTATCAATTGTGTCATATTCATGGATTTGTCTTTGCTTGATAAGCTTTTATGGGGTTTTAGCATTTTTTAGTTTCCTGCAAATGCAATATGTTACATTGCTCAAGATTTCTTGATAAAAAATAAGTAAGGAGTTGGTCATTCGAGATCCCACATGGATGGTTGTTGACAGCATGTATGTGTGATATAAATCTTAGCAGGCTTTGATTAAATTACTATGATTTTGTCAAATAATGTGTGCTTCTGTCCTATGTCTATATTCATTGTAAAGTTGTCAAAAAGAATGGAGAAATTTTTCAAATCAGTCAATTAGGGAAGAAATTTTACAATACCAGGACGAACCAAAAAGCATATTTTCAAAGTTCAGGTTTTCAACCCATTGATTCATGCAATTTTTTTTTTTAATTTTTCATTTATTGTTATTTTCATATGAAAATTATCAAAAACATTTGTCCAAAAAAAAAATTTATGGAAAAAATATTTTTGGACTCCTTACAATATTCTTATTTTTCTAACTTGAAAATTTTATTTGTATTGCGGAAATAAATTGGGCATTAACAAATGTGATTTTATTGTATTTTACTTCTAAAGGCATCCAAAAATTATAAAAAAAAAATTATTTTTGATTTTCTCATAATATTTTTTATTTTTCTAACGTAATTCTTTTTATTTATTTGTGAAGCATGAATAATTTGAGCATAAAAAATATTATTGTTTTTCATGCAAAAAAAATTTGATATGAAAAAAATAAAAATATTATTGGAAAAATCAAAAATAAATTTTTTATAATTTTATGATCTATAAAATTATTTTTTCATGATTTTAAAAGTAATACACAATAAAAAAAAATAATCTTTTTTAATGCTCAGCTTATTCCTGCTTTAAAAATAAAAACTCTCATGCAAGAAAAATTAAGAATTTTTTAAAGAGTTGAAAAGTATTTTGTCATAATTTTCTAATTTGTAGAAATATTTTTAATGAATTTTACATAAAAAACAACAAATGCAAAATAAAATAAAAAAATTGCATGAGGAAGACATATTGTTTTTCGCCAGTCATGTTGGCGAAGATTTTGTAACCCATTGTTCCCCACTTTGAATGGCGAACAAGGGGTTGAAAACCCTGCTTTAAAAAGCATCTTTCTCTCCATGGTAGTTTTGCAAACTTTTTTCCCCAATACTCTAGTTTGATAAAAGTCTCTGTGGTTTGTTGGTGCTAGTGGAGGGCTGTTACTTCGGGATCCCACATTGTTGCGGATAGCTCGTGTTCCCTCAGTATCCCAAATCAGTTGCAGACAATGTGTGTATGCCTTCCCTATTGCAAAAAAGAAAATTAAAAAAAAAAATGTCAGGAGTTTGAAGGTTGTTTGATAATTTAGGCTGCAGTGTGTCCAATTGCAAATTCCCTGCAAGAAGAGGAATGATTAACAACATAACAAAAACAAAGAGATTTTTTATATTGATATAGTATGGATAAAAATCCGATCCAAATGGAAGGTAATCGAGATCTTAAAATCCGGATTAGATTAGAACATGAGGTGTTCGGTTAGGATATAATATGTTCATATAAAACATGAGGTGTTCGGTCAGGACATGAAATGTTCGATTAGAACACAAGGTGCTCGGTCTGGAACTACATTCAGATAAGACAGGGTGTTTGGACAATGAGCAAGAAGTTCGGATGAAATATAGGATGCTCAAACAAAATAGGGTGTTCTGTTAGAAGTTCGATGCATCCTGATAGGATGTGCTAAGTTCCTACCAGGAATCTCGCTACACTGTTAGTCACCGCTGCCATTTTTTCCCCTCGCCGTTCATAGAGATTCTATGCCAGCTAGAACCAATAATTCCTCCCCCATCTCCTGTAGACTTCGAAACATCCTTCCCAGCCACCATTCTCTACAATAAATTTAGGCTTTAACAGGTTAAAAATTTAAAAAGAAATTATTAATAAGAATTATCCGTAAGCATAAAGTGATACATAAACCCCACAACCTAAAGTTTTTAACAATACTTTCATACTAATTTACAACATTATTATGCATAATGTCGTTATATGCTGTCGTGACATCTAAATACATTGTCTTGATGTTATTTATTGCTTTGTACAAAATGATGTTAATTTTACGATACAATTAGACAAAGCATATCAACTTTATGATATATTTCTGCTAGTACTATATTAGACTCTTCAATTGAAAGTTGAAAGACAAATGGAAAAACCAGTGCTTTGCTTCAACTACATTAGTCATACTCCATTGATTGATTTAATAAGTTCAAACTACATGTTAATTGATTATTATATGAGAGTACAAGCGTGAGTCCTAACTCAGCTAACGTTTCTAGGACATTGATTCATGTTGATTTCATCATTAAATATACATATTGTGTCATAATTTCATGATAGATTAGGTATTGGTAAGAGTTTCTCAAAGTGTAGATATGTTAGTCGCAACGTTCACATTTCCCTCACTGCACACCCAGCTGAGTTCCATATTCTTGCACATCACAGTTGCATAATTTTAAGAAGTGCATGCAGGGATGCAAAAATAATTTCGTGCAAGCATGCCTTTTTAACCTTTGAATGGAAATAGAAGTGCAAACACAGGATGATTTTTCTTTTTCAATTTTATTTTTGAAATAACTAAATATAATTTACTTGTACAAATTATTATTAAAACTCGGATCCCATTTGTATCCAACAAGAAAAGGAAATCCTTTTTCAAGAATTGCATTTCATTTTTATCTATGGATTTAACCGTGAATTATTCAAACAACCTATTGTCAGCTAAGTAGATATGGACAGAGAAACACTCTTGAAAATTGACTGGCCTTCTATTTTCATCATCCTATATCTCCAACTCAATAGTTTATTAAATCCAAAGAGATGTGGAAAGATTCCATATATAGATTGGAGAGTCAAGTCCAACAAGGGAGTACATTAATAATCTTCTCTTATTTGCTCCTCATATTTTTCTTGATCTTGACAACACTTTTAACGTTACTTGAAAATTTGTATTCATCTGTTCAACTCCCAAATTTTACAAGCTATGTTTGACCACTTCGCCAATTTAATTAGTCCTACTTTTGGAGAGTTTTTTTATTTTTTGTGCAATCTTTTGACCAACTGAACCTATAAGGGGCACCAACATTTGCTTCGTGTACAGCACAGCCTGCAAGTTCAAAACTCAAGCACTCACCACCCGTAAAACAGAGAAAAAGTCCCTTTCTTTTTACACTTCAACATTGGTTTTGCTCAATCCTTGGCAATGGAATATCAATATATAATTGGAGGAATTCTAGCTTTTATTTTGGGGTTTGTACTGTGGCATAGGTCGACAGGAATGAAGAAAACTAAGGAATCAAGGGAAAATGTCAGAGATGAAGTTGTGAAGAGCTCAGAACAAGTGTTATGCCAGTCGGAGAATGCCACGAATACTGATATTATTATAGTTGGAGCAGGTGTTGCTGGGTCAGCTCTTGCTTACACTCTTGGCAAGGTGAATCTAATCTTCTCTCCCTACTTTAGATGGCAATGTATAACAGGATAAAAATTCACAAAATTAGCGACCCATCAGGCAGATATTAACATTTAAACCAAGTTTACGGTAAATAATAATAATAATCTCTTTTCCTTCCTTCAATTTGCAGGATGGACGGAGAGTGCATGTGATTGAAAGAGACCTCACTCTGCCTGACAGAATTGTTGGAGAACTTCTGCAACCTGGGGGTTACCTAAAATTAATTGAGTTGGGCCTTGAAGGTGAGTACGATATTATTATTATTATTATAATCTTTTATGGATTGTTGAATCAGTGTGAATTCCATCAATCTTTCCGTCTTGGTCATCTGTCATTCAACTTTTGCTCTAATTCTTAACATGCATGCTTGTTGCAGATTGTGTAGAAGAAATCGATGCTCAACAGGTATTTGGATATGCTCTTTACAAAAATGGGAAAAGTACTAAACTATCATACCCCTTGCAAAACTTCGATCAAGATGTGGCTGGAAGAAGTTTTCACAACGGACGTTTCATTCAAAGAATGCGTGAAAAAGCTGCATCTTTACCTAAGTAATAATCTTCTTTCTCCCCCAGTTACTTCCTTCACTTTGCCATGCCTTTCATGTTCCAAATTATTGAATTCATGCTGCATAATTAAGAACATCACTTTATTACTTTCAACAGCTCATATATGTTCCCTTATTTTCATTGTAGTGTAAGACTGGAGGAAGGGACAGTAACATCCCTACTTGAAGTGGAGGGGACAGTCAAGGGTGTGCAGTACAAAACTAAAATTGGTCAAGAACTAACTACTTATGCTCCGCTCACAATAGTATGCGATGGATGCTTCTCAAATTTGCGACGCTCTCTCTGCAATCCTAAGTTAAAGATTATGTTTCAACTAGGAAAGAAAAACTTCTTTCTGAACTTCGTTGATAGATTCCTAAATGTGTAGGTGTTTTCTATTTCATGAGTTTTAAGTGAAATTTGGAAACTTTGTGTTTATACAGGTTGATATCCCCTCTTGTTTTGTGGCATTGATCCTAGAGAATTGTGAACTTCCATACCCAAATCACGGACATGTTATTCTGGCAGACCCTTCACCAATCTTGTTCTATCGTATTAGTAGCTCTGAAATTCGATGCTTGGTTGACATACCTGGCCAAAAACTACCTTCCATTTCAAATGGCGAAATGGCCAACTATTTGAAAACTGTGGTAGCTCCCCAGGTATTCAAAGTTCTCTAGGCATGCTAATGCATTTTTTTTTTCATTTTGGCATTGATACGTATAGATAATAGTGCTAAGGAGCTCATAAAAATAACTCGATTTATGATGCTTTGAACTTTTTAATATGAAATTTGACGTGCATTTGACAAGTCATTTATCTTTTAATCTTTAGGATAATCAAGAGCTTTTATATGTGTTTCAGACTCCCCAAGAGCTACATGATGCATTTGATTTTGCAATTAACAAAGGAAACATAAGAACAATGCCTAATAGAAGCATGCCTGCTGCTCCTTATCCCACTCCTGGTGCTCTTCTGTTAGGGGATGCATTTAACATGAGACACCCTTTAACAGGAGGAGGAATGACAGTTGCGCTATCTGATATTGTTGTATTGAGGAATCTTCTGAGGCCTTTCCATGATCTAAGCAATGTATATTCCCTTTGCAAGTATCTTGAGTCTTTCTACACTCTACGCAAGGTGATTAAATGATTTTTCACAAGTTACATATGAGCATTGTTTTTATAATTTCTAGACTTAAATTATTTAGGATCTAGTTTGGGTAAATGATGCATACATTTTGCATAGTCATTTAGGTCTAATTTTATAACCATTTTTATTTGATTATTAGTCATTTTTAGCTAATTTCATTAGTTAATTAGTTAGTTTTTCATAGTTGTCAATTTTGCATTAATTTGTAATTTTTACTTTGTTTTGTAGGAAAAATGGTGTTTTTGAAGGACTGAAGAGAATTTTGCCATTGAGGAGTGTCTTCTACAGCCAAAGATGTCAAAAATAGGTTTTCAAGCTGAAATATGCATTGACCAAACTGTGCATAACTTGCCGCATAAGCTATGCAGATCTGCATAAGGAGAAAGATCACTGTTCCAGAACCAGCCGAAATGTGCATAAGGAGACTGCATAGCTTATGCACATTCTCGCCTCCCTTATGCACCTTCACGGAATTGTGCATAACCTATGCACCAAGTCATGCAGTTTCGCATAAGTGACTCGTAACCAGTTAAATCAGATAAGGGACTGCATAACTTATGCAGTCCACTTATGCAGTCCCATAAAGAGTTCATTAATGAGCTGGCAGGAGATTCCCTCAAATAATTCCTCCTAGAACATACCATTTTAGGGCTCCATGTCAGAAAAATGCTATATATAGTCCCATTTTCCCATTTTTAGAGAGGAGACAAGGAGCAGAAAAGGAAAGGAGGGGCTGAGCAGAATTTGAAGAGTCACCTTCACTTTCCACACCATTTTCAACCAAGATTTGCAGATTTCTTTCTTTCCTTACATTTTTCTACATTTCTAGTGTTTAATTTCTTACTTCTTAGCTTAGATTAAAGCTTTATTTCCATTTAAACTCATCATATCTTGTAAGCATTATGGATAGTGAGTAGTTTACTTTTGATTCTGGAGTAAGGGTTGTAATATTTGAGATATTTTGTGGATTTTGATTGGGTAATCCATATTTTGTGGTCTTAATGAGTTTTATTCATTTCTTGTATGCTTAATGACATGCTTAGTGTAGGATCCCATTAAGTGATGTTCTTAATCTATGGTTGAAGCACCGAAAGGAGAAGGCCTTGTGATAGATAATCAAGAAATTGGACTTAATTAACTTAGACCTAGAAATAGGCTAAGGATTAAGAGGATTCACAGATTAATTAAAGAACTTAATGGGTCTTAATTAATTCTAACTCCACGAATTAAGACACTCTTTGTCTCACTCGAAAGGGAATTCAAAGGATTTAAGAATTAATCTCCTTAAAACCCATAAGTTTCATAAAATTGGATAACCGATTTAAATCCCAAAATAGCTCGAATATGAAATCCCGAACTCCGGAATCGCCTTTTTACCATTGTTAATTTTCAATTGAATTTAATTGCTTGCCATTTTCAATATTGCCATATTTGAACTTGCTTATTTCAATTTGATGCAATTTTTGTTTAATGCAATACATTGTTGAATAGAATATTGATTTTGCACATATAGATTTCACGCTCCATTACCCATCAATTCATTACTTTAATTTCATAAATACTTCGATTTAGTCAACTTTTATATCAAAAATTCAATCATTAACACGACTCCTCGTGGGATCGATATCTTTTCTATACTACTTGTACGACCCGTGCACTTGCGGTAGGGACGCATCAAGTTTTTGGCGCCGTTGCCGGGGAGTTGTTTGTTTAAGATTGAATTCTTGATTATTTTAGTTGTTTTTAGTTTTATCTTTGTTATCTTTTCATTTTGTGTTTGTTTGTTCTTTTTCAGGTACTTTTAATCTTTTATGAGAAGAGCTAGAAGCACAAGTGACACATCCTTACTGTTTAATCCTGAAATTGAAAAGTTTTGTAAGGCCAACAAGAAAGAAACCAGAAGAAGGAAAGAAGCATTGAGAGAAACTGAATTAGAAGCAGACATGGCTGATGAGAGGATTAGAATTGGTGTTGGTAATGCTGGAAATGATCAAAACAACGAAAATGCAGCCCAAGGTGAAGAAGTTGTTAATGCTAATCTGCCTAGGGGAAGTATGATGGATCATGCTTTTCCACGTTTTGATGACTTAAGAGAGAGCATAGCAAGACCAAGGATTGATGCAAATAGTTACAAGATGGATTTTGGAGTTCTTCAAATGATTCAAAATTCTCAATTTGGAGGTCATCCTTCAGAAAATCCACACACACATCTAAAGAAGTTTGCTATGATTTGTGACATGCAAAAACAACCTGGAGTGTCTGATGATGCAGCAAGATTGAAGCTATTCCCATTCTCTTTGAAAGATAGAGCATTGGATTGGCTTGATTCTTTACCTCACAACTCCATCACAAATTGGGAGCAACTCACTGATGCATTTCTTGCATAATATTTTCCACCTGGAAAAACTCAAGAGTTGAGGAATCAAATGACAGCTTTCAGACCAAGAGAAGATGAAACTCTCTATGAGTCATGGATGAGATGGAAGGAATTAGAGAGATTATGCCCACATCATGCCATTCCAAAATGGATGATAAATCAGAATTTTTACACAAATGTCACTCCTGCAATCAGAGGGATTATTGATGCTCAAACAGGAGGAGAATTTATTATTAAGCATGAAGATGAAGCTTATGAGCTATTGGAGAAAATCGCAAAGAATACTCATCTTTGGAGTAGTCCAAGAGGACCAGCTCCAACTCAAAAGAGGCAAGCTGCTGGAATGTATGATCTTGATCCGTTTAACATGATTAATGCAAAGTTTGATGCACTTACAAATGTCCTTGCGAAGAAGATGGAAGATTTGAGTATGTTGGTTAGTTCATCATCATCAGCTGGAAGTTCACAACAAGTGGCTTATGCAGAGGAAACTACCAGCTGTGGAGTAGATTATGGAGAATAAGCAGCATATGTTGGTAATTATGGAAACAAGCAAATGGGGAATCCTTACTCTCAAACTTACAATCCAAATTGGAGGAATCATCCCAACTTTTCATGGGGAAATCAGCAAAATCAAGTTCAAAATCAGAATTTTCAACCACAACAGCAAAGTCAAGTTCCATATCAGCAAAATAGGCAACCATTGCCTAATTTTCAGCAGAAAAATATGAACCCTCCACCAAAACAGCAAGAACGAAATTCCACCACTAAAGCTTTATTACAACAGATTCTTGCTAACCAAAATAAGCATGATGAGGAGATGAGAGAGATGAAAGCAAGGCTGGAATAGATGCAAACACATAATGTAATCTTTGGAAAACCAGATTGCACAACAAGCATCTTCCTCAAGTGCCAAGTCTTTTGGAAAACTTCCAAGTCAACCAGAAAACCCAAGAGAGCAATGTCAAGCTATTACTTTAAGAAGTGGAAAAGTTATAAATAATGAGAAGAGTGAAAATTATGAGAAGAGAGAAAATGAGAAAAAAACTGATGAGAGTGAAAAACAAGAGAGTGCAGAAAAATGTAAAGAGGAAATTGAAGAGAAGGAAGAGAAATATATACCTCCTGAACCCTACAAGCCACAGCTTCCCTTTCCACAAAAATTTCACAAAGCCAAGCTTGATAGGCAATTTGGGAAGTTCTTAGAGGTTTTGAAGAAACTTTACATAAATGTGCCTTTTGTTGATGCTCTTTCACAAATGCCCTCTTATGCAAAATTCTTGAAAGAAATTCTCTCAAACAAGAGGAAACTTGAAGATGATGAAACTGTAGCTTTGACAGAAGAATGTAGTGCTATCCTCCAAAGGAAACTTCCTTCAAAGCTTAAGGATCCAGGGAGTTTTTCAATTCCATGCCACATTGGAGAGTCTTGTTCTACAAAAGCCTTATGTGATTTAGGGGCTAGTGTTAGCCTTATGCCCCTTTCCATTTTTGAGAAGCTCAACATGGGAGATCTTAAACCAACCCACATTTCTCTTCAGTTAGCTGACAGGTCAATTAAGTATCTTGAAGGGATTTTGGAGAATGTGCCTCTGAAGGTTGGGAAGTTCTACATACCTGTTGACTTTGTCATCTTGGACATGGAGGAAGATTTTAATATTCCAATTATCTTGGGAAGGCCTTTCCTGGCTACAACAGGAGCATTGATTGATGTCAAGGGAGAAAAGCTGACTCTTAGGGTTGGTGAAGAGCAATTGGTTTTCAACATTAATAACACTATGAAAAAGCATCATTCTGAAGCTGATACTTGCTTGAGAGTTGATATCATTGATGAGCTGGTTGAAGAACACTTCAGAAAGAAATATCCAGAAGATCCACTTGAAAATTGTTTGGTTCATGGAGGAGGCATAGATATGACAACCCTCTTGTAGCTGCATATGCTCAACACTTAGAGGGAAGTCCACCATTCACTTCTGCTCCAGTTTTTCAACTCACACAAAAGGAAAAAGTCGAATTTAAGCAACCATCATTCAAGGAAGAAGATGCACCTAAGGTAGAACTTAAGCAACTTCCTTCTCAGCTCAGGTATGAATTTCTTGGCACTAATAACACTTATCCAGTAATTGTAAATGCAAACTTGAGTACTTTAGAGGCTGATAAGTTGTTAAGAGTATTGAGACAATTTAGAAAAGTCTTGGGATACACCATAGATGACATTAAGGGAATAAGCCCACACTTTTGCATGCATAGAATCAGTTTGGAAGAAAATTGTAAGCCATCTATTGAACATCAGAGGAGGTTGAACCCAAATATGAAAGAAGTTGTTAAAAAGGAAATTTTGAAGTTGCTTGATGCAGGGATCATATATCCCATCTCAGACAGTACTTGGGTGAGCCCAGTACATGTTGTCCCAAAAAAGGGTGGAATGACAGTGGTCAAAAATGAAAATAATGAATTAATTCCCACCAGAACAGTGAATAGTTGGCGGATGTGCATAGATTACAGAAAATTAAATGTTGCCACTAGAAAAGATCATTTTCCACTTCCCTTCATTAATCAGATGTTGGAAAGACTAGCTAGGCATTCTTACTTTTGCTATTTAGATGGATATTCAGGTTTTTTTCAAATCCCTATCCATCCAAATGATCAAGAGAAAACCACTTTTACTTGTCCATATGGAACCTTTGCTTATAGGAGGATGCCATTTGGGTTGTGTAATGCACCAGCCACTTTTCAAAGGTGCATGATGGCAATCTTCTCAGATTTCATTGAAGACATAATGGAGGTTTTTATGGACGATTTTTCTGTTTATGGATCTTCATTTTATATATGTAACACCCTAGGCAAATCCCACATCGACAAAACACGGGAGAGATGCTGGGTTCATAAGATGGAGGTTCCTAACCCCTATTGACGCGTTTTAAAACCGTGAGGGCTTCGGCCCAGAGCGGACAATATCACTAGTGGGCCGGGCCATTACATTTGTGGTATCAGAGCGGCTCCGTGTGCAACCTTGAACGATGGTGGGGCAAACCTCAGCGAGGACGCAGAGTCCCATAAGGGGGGTGGATTGTAACACCCTAGGCAAATCCCACATCGACAAAACACGGGAGAGATGCTGGGTTCATAAGATGGAGGTTCCTAACCCCTATTGACGCGTTTTAAAATCTTGAGGGCTTCGGCCCAGAGCGGACAATATCACTAGTGGGCCGGGCCGTTACATTTGGTATCAGAGCTGGACTCCCTCTAGTACGGTGTGTGGTGCGAGGACGCACCAGGCGGAAGCTGGTGGGCTTGTCACGACCCAGGGATGGGGTTGGGACGTGCTTGTTCAACGAGCTACGCACTGGGGTGGAAACTTCGTGTCCCACATCGGAAACGGGAAGAAAAGATTTGGGCCATATATGTCACACCTCGGCTTAGGGGGCCCCAGCTCAAGCCCCTCTATGGGTGGCCTTCTTGCCGCATTTCTAGAGGCGGACGCTTTGTGGAATTAAATCCCTCGCCTGCAGAGTTAGGATTCGAACCCTTATCACGGGTTTGCAGCCTCTCACCAATTGAGCTGCACTCAATTGGTGAGAGGCTGCAAACCCGTGAATGAGAAGGGTTCAATCCTAGCTCGCAGGCAGGGATTTAATTCCACAAAGCGGACAGTACCTTGTGAGTCGCAGGTCCGGCCTCTAGAAGGGTACGCTGGCAAGAAGGCCACCCATAGAGGGGCTTGAGCTGGGGCCCCCTAAGCCGGGGTGTGACAATATCTCAATTGGTGAGAGGCGAAGCAAACCCGTGAGTGATAAGGGTTCGAATCCTAGCTCTGCAGGGCGAAGGGATTTAATTCCACAAAGCGGACAGTACCTTGTGAGTCGCAGGTCCGACCTCTAGAAGGGTACGCTGGCAAGAAGGCCACCCATAGAGGGGCTTGAGCTGGGGCCCCCTAAGCCGGGGTGTGACAATATATGTGGAAGCCTTCCTCACCTGGTCAGCGCGCTTTTGGGAATGAAACCTCCCAAGGGACAAATCCGTGAGGCCCATGGGCCAAAGCGGACAATACTAACTGGAGAAGGATCGGGCTGTTACAATATATGCTTGGCTAACCTTTCTAAAGTTTTGTAGCGATGTGCAGATACTGACCTTGTGTTAAACTGGGAAAAGTGTCATTTCATGGTTCAGGAAGGGATAGTGCTTGGACATTTGGTGTCTAACAGAGGAATAGAGGTTGATAAGGCCAAAGTTGAAGTGATAGAGAAGATGGCTCCTCCTACCAATGTCAAAGGAATTCGAAGTTTCCTAGGACACGCCGGGTTTTACAGACGCTTTATCAAGGAGTTTTCTAAAATAGCCAAACCTTTGTCTAATTTGTTAAGTAATGATACACCATTTATATTTGACCAAGAGTGTTTGGATGCCTTTTGCAGGTTGAAGCAAGCTCTTATCACTGCACCAATCATGCAACCACCTGATTGGAGCCTACCTTTTGAAATTATGTGTGATGCTAGCAACTATGCAATTGGGCCTATTCTTTGTCAAAGAAAGGACAAAAAGGCTTATGCTATTTATTATGCTAGTAGAACACTGGATGAGGCTCAAACAAATTATGCAACAACTGAAAAGGAATTTTTAGCAATTGTCTTTTCATTGGAAAAATTCAGACCTTACATTATTGACTCAAAGGTGGTTATATTTTCAGATCATGCAGCCATCAGGTATTTGCTCCGTAAAAAAGAGGCTAAGCCTAGGCTCATTAGGTGGATTCTGATGTTACAAGAGTTTGATTTGGAGATTAGAGATAAGAAGGGAGCTGAAAATGTAGTTGCTGATAATCTTAGTAGGTTGAAATTGGATGGTGAAGAATTTGATGAAATCCCTATTGATGAGTTTTTCTTGGACGAACAACTTTTCTCTCTTGTTGCTAAACTACCTTGGTATGCAGACTTTGTGAATTATCTATCTTGTGGAGTTTTACCTCTAGGTATGACATGGCAACAAAAGAAAAAGTTTTTGCATGAGGTGAAATTTTATAGATGGGACGATCCTTTACTCTTCAGGAGATGTTGTGATGGTTTAATAAGGAGGTGTATTCCTGAAGAGGAGACACAGAGTATTATGCATCATTGCCATGCTTCTGATTATGGAGGACATTTTGGAATCTCTAAAACAGCTAGTAAAATTTTGCAAGCTGGTTTCTTTTGGCCAAATCTTTTTAAGGATGTGAGGAAATTTGTGTTAGAATGTGATAAATGTCAAAGAAGTGGAAACTTGGCAAAAAGAGATCAAATGCCCCTAAATGGTATTCTTGAAGTAGAATTATTTGATGTCTGGGGAATAGATTTTATGGGGCCATTCCCTCCTTCATATGGTAATAGATACATCTTAGTTGGGGTTGACTATGTGTCAAAGCGGGTGGAAGCTATTGCAACTCCAACTAATGATGCTAGAGTGGTAGTGAAATTTTTGAAGAAATTTGTCTTGAGCAGATTTGGAGCTCCTAGAGCTGTAATTAGTGATGGTGGTTCCCATTTTTGTAATAAGCAATTTGAGAGCTTAATGAGGAAGTATGGTGTAGTGCACAAGATAGCTACACCATACCACCCTCAAACTTCAGGACAAGTTGAAATTTCTAACAGAGAGCTCAAGCATATTTTGGAGAAAACAGTGAACAATTCTCGGAAAGATTGGTCTATCAAACTAAATGATGCTTTATGGGCATATAGAACTGCCTATAAAACTCCTTTAGGAACTACTCCCTTTAGGTTAGTGTATGGTAAGTCTTGTCATTTACCTGTGGAGCTAGAACATAGAGCATATTGGGCCATTCAGATCTTGAATTTTGATCTTAAGCAAGCTGGTGAGAAAAGGTTGTTACAACTTAATGAGCTTGAGGAATTGAGGATGGATGCTTATGAAAGTGCCCGTATTTACAAAGAAAGAACTAAAGTTTGGCATGATAAGCATCTGAGGAAAAAGGAATTCAAAGAAGGTGATTCAGTTTTGTTGTTCAACTCAAGATTGAAATTGTTCCCTAGAAAACTTAAGTCAAGGTGGACTGGTCCATATAAAGTTTCTAAGGTTTTCCCTTATGGAGCAATTAAAATTTGGAGTGAAAAATCTGGGAATTTTAAGGTCAATGGGCATAGATTGAAACATTACATAACTAGAGAACCAATAATAGGAGCAAGCTGTTACAAGCTCTCCAATCCCTCACCTCTTTTCAGTGAAATTCATAAAGAGTCCAGCTAAGGACTATAAATTAGCCCTCTTGGGAGGCATCCCAAGTCCTTTTATTTTGCTTTTGCTAATTTTCTTTCATTTTCATTGATTTAGTTTTTATCTTAAATCTCCCCAAATTCAATTTTTGACATTGTTAAATCTTGTCCCTTGTAGATGTAATTCCATGAAGAAAGGCTGATGAACTGTTGGGGAAGTAATTCTTAACTTGAAAATTTTGTCCTTCAAAAGAAATGATTTGGTTTTTGCTGCATAAATGCAATCTGGTTTATGCAGAGGAAAAATACATTCTGCAGCAAAAAGGGTGTCTGCAGCAAATGGCTTGTGTTTTTGGTGAGGTTGGGTGTGTAACTTTTTAATACTTGTGCTTATAATGTTAATATAGTGGTAAGTGAGTCATTTTTGCAGTTTTGAGCTTCTTTGGGTTGTAGAATTCAAGGTAGAAATGCTGCATTTTCTTGGCAAAACTTGGAGAGTTCATTTCTCATTTGTGGTTAGATGCAACTTTATGCAAATTTTATGGAGTTTTATGTGCTAAATGTTGATTTGCAGAATTTGAGTTAAAATGGCATAGTTCTCAAAAGTCTTTTATGTAGGATCAATGTCTACATGCTTGTGTGATGTCTTTTTGATACACTTTGTATATATTGATGTGTTTTTGGTGAAAATTTCTCATGGTTTATGCTTCATGGAATTATATTTCTTCATTCTAGGGTATTTTTCACACTTGCAAATCATGTTCCATTGCAATCTTAATCTTGTTGAAATGTGCATAAGCAACTGCATAGCTTATGCAATCCTGCATAACCACAATTCTTGCCATTTTTCACCTTTATTGCAAGTGCATAAGGAAAGAGCATAGCTTATGCAACTCTGCATAGCCTAAATTTGTCAAATTTCACATCTTTAGAAACTTGCATAAGCAGCGTGCATGACCTATGCACATTTGCATAACTTCAAATTCTTCATTTTCTCTCTCTGCCGAAGTTTGCATAAGGGGAGTGCATAACTTATGCACTTCCGCATGACCAAAAACTCTGACTCTCAAAAACTGCCGAGGGGTGCATAAGCAGAGTGCATAGCTTATGCACTTCTGCATGACCAGAATTCAGAAAATTCCACACTTGCCGAAGAGTGCATGAGCAGAGTGCATGACCTATGCACTTCTGCATGACCTGATTCTCTGAAAAACCAATTCTGCCGAGAGATGCATAAGGGGAGTGCATGACTTATGCACTCCCGCATGACTTCACTCCTCAAAATTTCAAAAGTCACCGAAACATACATAAGGAAGGTGCATGACTTATGCACAACTGCATGACCACCAACCCAAGATTTCAATACCTGCCGAACAGTGCATAAGGACAGTGCATGACCTATGCACTTGTGCATAAGCCATTTCTCTGAAGTTTAAATCATTCTGAAACATGTATAAAAGAGTGCACAGGTTATGCCTAAATCATTTTCCCCTTATGCAGTCTCTTACAAACCCGATTCAAATTCATTTTCGGCAAACAAAATTCCCACCTCCACTTCCCGACTCTTCTCCCCACGACCGTCCTTCAACCTCCATTCCTTCCGGCATTCTCACCGTCTCTCTCCCGTCTTCTCCACTAGCACTTTCATCACGTAAACCCTAAATTTCCCCCTACATTTTCATTTCCGCCCTTATCTCTCCATCCTCTCCATCGGCAATGGAGTCCCCTCCCCATTCCCGTCCAGCTTCCCCTCTCCAGATTTCACCATTGTCAACAATACCCCCTAACCCTAATTCCCCTCCACAACCGACACCCCCACCACCTCCCCCAACCACATACAAATGTAAAATCCGTTCCAAATCTGTGCGACCCATGTCGTCTGCCCCTCCTCTGTCCAAACGCAAAGACCCACCCACCCCATTGTCGGAACCGCCACCCAAAAAGCCAAAAGCTCCAGCCTCTACACCCTCTTCCACCAAAAAGACAACTTCGGCAGCCTCACATGTATCAAAGCTACCCTGGCCTCTTCCTGATACAATTCAAAAAGCAGCTTTTAAGCGACTCAAGGATAGAAGGGTACAACCCACTAGGTATATATCTGCTGATTCTCTACAATCCCTTGGTTTATTTGACAATGTAGTTGCATATCTTGATGGTATGGGTTGGATGGAATTTGTGCATAAACAGGAGATAGTTTATCCAACTCTAGTTTTGGAGTTTATTTCTTCATTCTCTGCTACCCTTAAATTGCATGATGTAGACCATAAACCAATTATGAAATTTAGATGCTTGGGGCAAAATAGAGAGCTGTCATTGGACCAATTTCATAGCATTTTTGGTTTTGCAATTGATGGGTTATTTAGAGTACCACATACTGGAGTAGAGGTAGCCAACAAGGGCATTTGGAATGCTGCCCAATTTTGGAGAATCATCACAAACCAACCTCAAACTTTCTCTGCTGGAAGATCAAAAACATCCCAAATACTTGACCCTGCACTTAGGTTTATTCATAGGCTGATTGCTAGCACCATATTGGGCAGATGGACTAGACTAGTCTTTGTGGGAAAATCTGAACTATTTATGTTATGGTGTGCATTTCACAAAGTTAAGGTTTCTCCTGGTTATTTCTTTTGTGAACATGTGCTGCATATTGCCACCAAATCCATAGGTGACATTGTTTTGGGTGGGCTCATCACTGTCATAGCCAAGCATTTTGGTTTTAATCCTGCAGAGCACTCAATACCAGCACTTGTGGACACTTTATATTTTGATACTGCACACTTAACCAAAACAGGGTTCAATTTGTCATATTTTGATACTGCCCACCCTGCAGCAGAAACTGAGCCTATTGCACAACCAGAAACCCAACCTTTCCCATCAGTCCCACAGCACCCTACTACACCTACCCCACCCCCTCAGCCTGCTCAGGACATCCCAGCTGCCTCTGCTCAGCCCATACCTCCTACAGCTGAACCTTCCTCATCCACAGCCCCTCCTGCATTCAACACTAAAGCCTTATTCACCTACCTTGACAGGCTTAGTGATGATATCTACTTTGTGGATAGGAAGCTTGACACTGGTCTTGATACACTCAAGGATCGTCATGATCACCTATTTGACCTTGTCATGGAAACCAAGGATAAGCAGAAAGAATTGAAGGAAATGGTGAAGCAACTCATGATCTTTTTGGGCATGCCACCCCCACCTCCATCACCTCCTCCAGCACCATCATTTCGACAATGCAGTGATACCACTGCCCTTAGCAACATCCTTGGACAAAGGCAAAACAATAGACATAGATTAGCTTCTGTTTTACTTTTGTTCAATCTTGTAGGACCTTTTCTTTGTAAATATGTTCAAACATTTATAGTTTGTTTTGGATTATGTTTATTTATTCTGAATTAGTTTGTTTTAAATTCTGTTTTTCTTGAAATTTTATTGAATTGCTATTACATTAGTCCTCTTTAATTTTCATTGCACTTATTGCCCTTTTGTACATATTTGCCCATACTCTGTATATATTTCAATACTTCTACTGCTGGTTATACATTTCCCTTGCCAATTCCCATGCAGCAGCTTTTGTATACACTGCACAGGCTATGAATTTCCTCATGCCACTGTTTTGCATAGCCTGTGCAACCCTTTCTGCTACTTATGCAGACCTTTGCATGTGTTGTATTCCCTTATGCAAGCATCCCGCATACCCTATGCAGCCTATATTGCCTCTTATGCAGACCCGCACGGCTTATGCATCCTACTTATGCACATGTTCTGGACAGCACTTAACTCTGCATAACCTGTGCAGCTTCTTATGCATCCCTTTATCTTGAATTCTCATCTGTTCCATACCAGGTAACTCTTTCTTTTTGCTCTTAATCTTTACAATTCCTGGTAACTACTATTTGCTTTGACTTTTGATAATACATTGCATGAGACATTGAGGACAATGTCCAATTTTGAGTTTAGGGGTGTACATTCTGATTTTTTGCTTGATTTTTGTTTCATTTTTCACATTTTGAGTATAGGAACATCTCATCCCATTTCATTTTCATATATTGTAAATATTTTTACATATATTTCCACACATACATATACATAACACATTTACACACACATTATACATCATTTAGAAATTGTACACATTGCATACAAATAGACTCCCTCCATTTAGTTAATGCATTACTCATTTTAGGAATCATGCATCATGCATTAAAATCTTTTGCCAAATCCCTTGAGTATTGAAAAGTTGCCTATGAGAGTGATTTGACTTACCTTTAGTTGGGTTTGTGGATTGAAAGTTTCCTAAGAGGTGCAAAGTTTTGAAGTGTTATCCCTTGCCTATATCTTCTTAGCCAAAAAGCCACCCAATTAGTCATTTGGAGAAGGAAGTGTTTAGAGGGAGTTATTGGATATAAGGTAGTCAAATGATGTCTCACCAATCCTAGAACAAATTTTCTAAACCTTTCAAGGCGAAATACCAGCTTATACTTGAAAAGAGAGATGATTAGGCATTCTTTGATTTAAACCTTCTCATTTTAAACCTTTGGCCTTTTTCCTAATTAAAATTAACCCTTGCAAACCCCTTTGAACCTTTTTATTCCTAATTTTTCTTGAAACCCTTATTGCTACCTAGCCAATGAACCAAACACTCCAACCCTTTTCATGAGAATAATATTGAATATTAGGTACACTTTCTAAAAAAATAATAATAAAAGAGAAAAAAATATATACAATAAAAGGGAGAAGAAATGCTTGCCATCTTGTAAAAAGTGCTAGTATATGTGCTTTTCACCATTGTCATTCAAAATGAAAGAAATCCACTCAAAGTATTAAAAGGAATGAGTTTGGGGGTGGCAAATTCTAGGGACAAGCATCAAAAGAAAATGAAAGATACAAGTTTAAAGTATCAAAATGTTCCTCCATTTTTATATGTTTTGTAAACTATGCTAGCACTTGACAATTCTCATTATGTATTTCTCTCCTCCATATATATATATAAAAAAAAGTATAATAAAATAAGAAATGTACCTTATGTTGTCAAGATTGAAAATATTCTCATGCTTTGAATCCTTTTTACCCATTTTTCTTCTTAGCCTCTTTTTGAATCCCATGGCCCCATTACATCCCTAAAAAGACCTTTGATCTCTTGATAGTACTTGCTACATTAGTGGAGATAGGAGTAGGGAATTTGCCTATGGGATTAGAAAACTATTCATTCATTTATTCAATTCCATCATTTTATATAGAGACACTTTGGTTATTGATTGTCCATGAATTCCTTTTGAGCATGACTCTCTCTCTTTTGATTGGTTGGTTTGGGGATTTTGAATGATAATTGACTTGATGGCTAAGCGGTGAAAGCTTGGATAAGCATTAGATTCTTTGCATTTTGAATGATGGGTATATGGATTGTTGGTATGGCTAAAGGTGTGTTTAGCTACTTTAATAGGTAATTTTCATAGCTCTTTGGATAAGGCACCCCTAAAATTTTTGCACCACATTTTAAAGTTTGCTTGAGGACAGGCAAAAGCTTGAGTTTGGGGGTATTTGATGCATACATTTTTCATAGTCATTTAGGTCTAATTTTATAACCATTTTTATTTGATTATTAGTCATTTTTAGCTAATTTCATTAGTTAATTAGTTAGTTTTTCATAGTTGTCAATTTTGCATTAATTTGTAATTTTTACTTTGTTTTGTAGGAAAAATGGTGTTTTTGAAGGACTGAAGAGAATTTTGCCATTGAGGAGTGTCTTCTACAGCCAAAGATGTCAAAAATAGGTTTTCAAGCTGAAATATGCATTGACCAAACTGTGCATAACTAGCCGCATAAGCTATGCAGATTTGCATAAGGAGAAAGATCATCTGTTCAGAACCAACTGAAATGTGCATAAGGAGACTGCATAGCTTATGCACATTCTCGCCTCCCTTATGCACCTTCACGGAATTGTGCATAACCTATGCACCAAGTCATGCAGTTTCGCATAAGTGACTCAGAACCAGCCGAAAACTGCATAAGGGACTGCATAACTTATGCAGTCCACTTATGCAGTCCCATAAAGAGTTCATTAATGAGCTGGCAGGAGATTCCCTCAAATAATTCCTCCTAGAACATACCATTTTAGGGCTCCATGTCAGAAAAATGCTATATATAGTCCCATTTTCCCATTTTTAGAGAGGAGACAAGGAGCAGAAAAGGAAAGGAGGGGCTGAGCAGAATTTGAAGAGTCACCTTCACCTTCCACACCATTTTCAACCAAGATTTGCAGATTTCTTTCTTTCCTTACATTTTTCTACATTTCTAGTGTTTAATTTCTTACTTCTTAGCTTAGATTAAAGCTTTATTTCCATTTAAACTCATCATATCTTGTAAGCATTATGGATAGTGAGTAGTTTACTTTTGATTCTGGAGTAAGGGTTGTAATATTTGAGATATTTTGTGGATTTTGACTGGGTAATCCATATTTTGTGGTCTTAATGAGTTTTATTCATTTCTTGTATGCTTAATGACATGCTTAGTGTAGGATCCCATTAAGTGATGTTCTTAATCCATGGTTGAAGCACCGAAAGGAGAAGGCCTTGTGATAGATAATCAAGAAATTAGACTTAATTAACTTAGACCTAGAAATAGGCTAAGGATTAAGAGGATTCACAGATTAATTAAAGAACTTAATGGGTCTTAATTAATTCTAACTCCACGAAAGTAGGATTAGTTTGATTAAGGCACTCTTTGTCTCACTCGAAAGGGAATTCAAATGATTTAAAAATTAATCTCCTTAAAACCCATAAGTTTCATAAAATTGGATAACCGATTTAAATCCCAAAATAGCTAGAATATGAAATCCCGAACTCCGGAATCGCCTTTTTACCATTGTTAATTTTCAATTGAATTTAATTGCTTGCCATTTTCAATATTGCCATATTTGAACTTGCTTATTTCAATTTGATGCAATTTTATTTTAATGCAATACATTGTTGAATAGAATATTGATTTTGCACATATAGATTTCACGCTCCATTACCCATCAATTCATTACTTTAATTTCATAAATACTTCGATTTAGTCAACTTTTATATCAAAAATTCAATCATTAACACGACTCCTCGTGGGATCGATATCTTTTCTATACTACTTGTACGACCCGTGCACTTGCGGTAGGGACGCATCAGTAAACAATAGGGTAGTACTCTTGGCCACAACGATGAGATTAAAATTGGTGCTAACCCTTCATATCCACTTCCATTCAGCCTGTGGCATCTACCATAAATACTTTGGCTGGAGCCTTGTACAAGGTTTTTAGTGCATCAACTGATCCTGCAAGAAATGAAATGCGTGAAGCATGTTTTGACTATTTGACTCTTGGTGGTGTATTTTCGAATGGACCTATTGCTTTACTCTCTGGTCTAAATCCTCGTCCATTGAAATTGGTTCTCCATTTCTTTGCGGTGGCTATCTATGGCATCAGCCGCTTAATAGTTCCATTTCCTTCAATTCCACGCATGTGGATTGGAGCACGCATGTGGATTGGAGCTAGAATGATCTCGGTGTGTATTGCCAATAGTACTTTCGATGATTTCCTATATTTAAAATGACTTCCATTAATATATACTTAAAGTTCTAATTTCTATCATATTCTTTTCTTTCTTTAGGTTGCATTAAGAATCATTTTCCCTATCATAAAGGCAGAAGGAGTTCAACAAATGTTCTTCCCTACAATGCTCACGCATTACAGATGTCAGGTTGTTTGAGAACAAGAAATGCAAAGATTTGAAATCAAAGAAAGTTGGTAGCAGTGCATCTTGCTTTTGGAGATAACCTAAGGATTTAGGAGATCAACTACGCTACGTAAATTTTTATATTAGATTCCTAACATATTTTCTTTGGCTGGAGCACATATAAATGTAATTACTTCATATTTTACTAATGAATTTTAGTTTAGTGATTTTATACTCATCTTTAGGACTATCAGATCTCGAGTCCAGTTGCAATTAGAGTCAAATACAAAAGAAAAATCCTCATTTTTTGAAATATTGTAAATTATTTGTGCTTTCAAAATTTATTGGACTGTACTAGTTTATTACGTAATTATTCCATGCATATTTGAATGGATCAACCTACTTGGAACTTGTATACATTTGAATATTATTAGCTTTTTGGACTCGTGATTTAATTTTTTTACATATTTTTCTATTAAAATTTATATATATATATATATATATATATTATAGTGTTATCATAGTATCACAAATATTACGTTTAATTATTTAAATTGAAATATTAATTTTAATGTCATTTTAATTAATTATATAAATAAAAATATTATCAATTTAAGAAATATTATTTTTTACTCGATCATATTTTTCTGAAAACTATTTGTCATATTATTAGCATATAATATTAGCTTAATTATAAACTTGAATGTAATATAATAAAAAAATATATAATAATAAGTTTTAAAAATATAAATAGGTGAAGATGTTTAAAAATTAAAATAAATTAATGATAAATGCAAATATTTTCAATAAATTAAATTCGTTCAAATTCTATTATTTTATCTTTTAAAAAAAATAAGTTAGTTTTGAATATGTTTTATTTTATTTTTAATATTTTAAAATAATGTTAATTTACGTAATGAGATTGCATAGCTGGATTAATGCAAAAGAAAATTATTTATAAAATGTATTTTTGTTAATTTAGCGCATTACTATAATAAAATTTTCATTTTCATTAAAATGATATCTTGAAATTTTATATTGTCGTATTGTTTAGTATAAATAACTTTAAAACCTATTTAATATGTTATTTATTTAATATATTTAACAAGTATTTTATTTTTTAAAATTATAGATTATATTATATATTTATAAGTACATTATTAATTAAAATGCAAATATAAATTTAATCATGCATTTTTTTATTATTTCATAACAATATAAGAATACTTTAAAGTATTCAATTTTTTTTCTTTTTTCCAAATATGTAGCTACAACGTAAGTGGAATCTTCTTTTTTTTCTTTTTTTTTTTTTGCAAATTCTGAAATAATGATGAATATTAAATGTAAGTATTTTTTTTTAATAGGATCCATAATAAAATTTTAATTTATATTAATTAATATTTTAGTAGATAATATAAATTTATAAGGATATTTTAGTCAATTTAAAAGTTCTCCCCCTCATTTGTCCTTTCATTCATATATTTATATATCTATGTATATATTAAAGATTAATTGTATTTTTTATTTTTCATGTATTAGTTTCTTATTTTAGTTAATTTCTTTTTATAAAGTTTTATATTTATTTGAAATTAAGTAGAAATAGGACTAAGAATTTTAAATTTATACAAATATTAAAATTAATTTAAATAATAAAAATATATAATATAATTAATTTGAAAAAAGAATGGCATTTTTGGCAAATCCTTACACCACTTAGTTTTAAAAACTCCAAACAAGTTTTACATGCCTAAATGTTTGTCTAGGCTTGGAATTTGTACACAATTCAAAATTTAATTTCATCATTAAGTGTTACAAGATGTATAATGCGATCAAAACACAACAAGCGTGGTCTATTTGACATTGTTGCTATTGCCGCTGTTGAGAAATATTTTTTTTTAGAAATATGAGTTAAAGAGTACTAAAAATAATCTATTAAATTTGATAAGTTTTAGTAATTATGACACAATAATAACAAAATATTTGTTTTCAAATTTTTTTTCAACATCTAAAGTAGCTTTTCTTTTTTCTTTTCTTAAATTTTTTTCGCTTTAGGTTGCGTTAGGAATCATTTTCCTTATCGTAAAGGCAGAAGACAAATGTTCTTCCCCACAATCCTCACGCATTGCTAATCTCAAGTTGTTTGAGAACAAGAAATGCAAAGATTTGAAATCAAAGAAAGTTGGTAGCGGTGCATCTTGTTTTTGGAGATAACCTAACGATTTAGGAGATGAACTAAGCCATGTGAATTTCATATTAGATTGCTAACAGATTTTCTTTGGCTAGAACACATGTAAATGTATTTACCCTATATTTTATGAACGAGTTTTAGTTCAATGATTTTGTACTCATCTTTGACACTGTGAACTCTTGAGTTTGAGTTGCAGTTGGAGTCAAATGCAAAAGAAAATCGACGTTTTTTGAAATATTATAAATTGTTTGTGCTATGTGAATGGGTCAACCTCTATGAACTTGTATACATTTGAATATAACTCAAATTTTAATTCTTTTAGGGGAGAGAGTCAATCAAACTTCCAACACTTTCCTTATAATTAGACTAATTAAACATGCCCTTACGGATGATAGTAAAACGAGTCAATAGCCCTTATTCTCCAAATTCAACTCAATTCACAATGTTCACTAAACCATTAATTTACATTCATTGTATCAAATACTTGAATACAAAATAAGGTTTGCAAGCCATACACCACTTAGTTTTAGAAACTCCAAATTTGTTTGCATGCCAAAATGTTTGTCTAGACTGGGAATTTGTACACAATTCAAAATTTAATTACATCATTAATTGTTGCAAGGTCTACAATACAACCATAATACAACATTAAGGGCCTGTCTGACATTGCCGCCATAGCTGCTGTTGAGAAAAATATTTTTTAAATATATTAGTTAAAGAGTATTAAAAATGATCTAAAATCAAATTATTAGATCACTAAAATAACAAAATAATTTTTTCAAACTATTTTTTTCAACAGCATCTAAAATGATTTTGGCCTCAAATCGCAATGATTTCCTATTATTTAGAAACCACGCCATGAATATTGTTGATATTGACATAATGATTGGCAAGGAATGGGTACTTTATTTTAAAAAAAAAAAAAAAAAAAAGAAACTCTTGGTTTCTTTGGGCTGTCTTACGCTAGCATTTCTCTTATGGCACATTCAGCCGAGTTTCATGTTCGTGTACATTACAGATTAATTTCATTGCTAACCTCCTCCAGCTGCATATCTCCAGAACGTTCCACTCTCTCTTTATTCTCTTTATTTCAGCTCTTCCCTCTTTTTTCTGCAATGCGCTCTAGCTTAGCTGTTTTGGGCCTGGATCCATAGCTTCTGGACTCCTTCCTATACTGCTATCAGATATTAACAAAGAAACACTCTTGAAATTGACTGGCCTTCCATTATCATCATCCCATAACTCCAAGTCAAATAGTCAATAGTTTAATATACTTCTTCTGCTAGAGTCCAACAAAGAAGTAGTTTAATAATCTTCACTTATTTTTCTTGATCTTGACAACACTTTTGACCTTACCTGAAAATTTCTATTCATCTGTTCAACTCCCAAATTTTACAAGCTATATTTGACCACTTGACCGATTTAATTAGTCCTACTTTTGGAGAGTTATTTTGTGTACAATCTTTTGACTAACTGAACCTATAAGAGGCGCCAACAATGGCTTCATGTACAACCTAGCCTGCAAGTTGAAGACTCAAGTACTCATCACCACTAAAACAGAGAAAAAGTCCCCTTCTTTTTACATTTCAACGTTGGTTTTGCTCAATCCTTGGCAATGGAATATCAATATGTAATAGGAGGAATTCTAGCTTCTGTTTTGGGGTTTGTACTGTTGAATAGATCAAGAGGAATGAAGAAAACTAAAGAAGCAAAGGAAAATATGAGGGATGAAGTTGTGAAGAGCTCAGAACAAGTGTTATGCCAGTCGGAAAATGCCACTAATGCTGATATTATCATAGTTGGAGCAGGTGTTGCTGGGTCTGCTCTTGCTTACACTCTTGGCAAGGTGAATCTAATCTTCTCCCTCTACTTTAGATGGCAATATATAATAAGACGAATGCTCACAAAACTAGCTACCCCATCGGGCAGTTTAACCTCTTTTCCTTCCTTCAATTGCAGGATGGACGGAGAGTGCATGTGATTGAAAGGGACCTGACTCTGCCTGACAGAATTGTTGGAGAACTTCTGCAACCTGGGGGTTACCTGAAATTAATTGAGTTGGGCCTTGAAGGTGAATAAGAAATTTCTATAATCCTTTATGGATTGTTGAATCTGTATGAATTCCATCAGTCCTTCTGTCTGAGTCTACTATTATTGAACTTTTTCTCTAATTCTTAACATGTATGCTTAGTTGCAGATTGTGTAGAAGAAATTGATGCTCAACATGTATTTGGATATGCTCTTTACAAAAATGGGAGAAGTACTAAACTATCATATCCCTTGAAAAGATCAGATCCAGATGTGGCTGGAAGAAGTTTTCACAACGGACGTTTCATTCAAAAAATGCGTGAAAAAGCTGAAACTTTACCCAAGTAATAATCTTCATTTACCCCGAAGTTACTTCTTTCACTTTGCTATGCCTTTCATGTTCAAAATCTTTTAATTCGTGCTGCATAATTAATAGCATCATTTTATTGCCTTTAATAGTTAATATGTTCCCTGATTTTCTTTGTAGTGTAAGACTGGAGGAAGGACAGTAACATCCCTACTAGAAGTAAAGGAGACGATCAAGGGCGTGCAATACAAAACTAAAATTGGTCAACAACTTACCGCTTGTGCTCCACTTACAATAGTATGCGATGGTTGTTTTTCAAATTTGTGACGGTCTCTCTGTAATCCTAAGGTAATGATTATGTTTCAACCTGGAAACGAAAGCTTCTATGAATCCAGTTGGCTTCTCTATGAACGTCACTGATAGATGCGAAATTGGGTAGCTGTTTTCTTTTTCATGAGTTTGAAGTGAAGTTTGGAAACTTTGGGTTTTTACAGGTTGATATCCCCTCCTGTTTTGTGGCGTTGATCTTAGAGAATTGCGAGCTTCCATACCCAAATCACGGACATGTTATTCTGGCAGACCCTTCACCAATCTTGTTCTATCGTATTAGTAGCTCTGAAATTCGATGCTTGGTTGACATACCTGGCCAAAATCTACCATCCATTCCAAATGGTGAAATGGCCAAATACTTGAAAACTGTGGTGGCTCCCCTGGTATTCTTAGTTTTCTGGGCATGCTAATTTTTATTTTTATTTTATTTTATTTATTCATTTATTTATTTATTTTTAATTTTTCTTTTTCGCATTTTGGCTTTGATACTTGTAGTTTGTAGTGCTAAGGGGGATTATAGAAATGACTCGATTTAATAAGCATTGGACCGTCATTTATCTTTGAATCTTTAGACTAATCTAAGAACTTTTATATATGTTTCAGATTCTCCAAGAGCTACGTGATGCATTTGTTTTTGCAATTAACAAAGAAAACATAAGAACGATGCCTAATAGAAGCATGCCTGCTGCTCCTCATCCCACTCCAGGTGCTCTTTTGTTAGGGGATGCATTTAACATGAGACATCCTTTAACAGGAGGAGGAATGACTGTTGCCCTATCTGACATAGTCGTATTAAGGAATCTTCTAAGGCCTTTGCATGATCTGAGCGATGCATTTTCCCTTTGCAAGTATCTTGAATCCTTCTACACACTACGCAAAGTGAGTAAATGATTTTCACTTAGTTGCATATGAGAACTAAATTTATAATTTCTAGATTTAAATTATTTAGAATCTAGTTTGGATAAACAATATGGTGGTATACTTGCCACAACAATGAAACTAAAATTGGTGCTAACCCTATATATCCATTTCATTTCAGCCTGTGGCATCTACTATAAATACTCTGGCTGGAGCCTTATACAAAGTATTCAGTGCATCAACTGATCCTGCAAGGAATGAAATGCGTCAAGCATGTTTTGACTATTTGAGCCTTGGAGGTGTATTTTCAAATGGACCTATCGCTTTACTCTCTGGACTAAATCCTCGTCCGTTGAATTTGGTTCTCCATTTTTTTGCTGTGGCTATCTTTGGTGTTGGCCGCTTAATAGTTCCATTTCCATCAATTCCACGCTTTTTGATTGGGGCTAGAATGATCTCGGTGCGTATAGCTAACAATAATTTCAATGACTTCATAATTATATTTTAAATGACTTCAAAGTTCTTATCTCTATCTCATTTCTTTTACTTTTTTTCAGGTTGCATCAAGAATCATTTTTCCCATCATAAAGGCAGAAGGAGTTCGACAAATGTTCTTCCCTATAACCCTAACACATTGAAGATCTCAAGTTGTTTGAGAATAGGAAATGCAAAGATTTAAAATTGGTGAAAGTTGGTGGCAGTTCATTTTTTCTTTAGATAAGTTAACGATTTAGGAGATGAGCTAAGCAGTGTAAATTTTATTTTAGATTCCTAACAAATTATCTTTGGTTAGAAACGAAAGTTTCACATGTAATTTAACCACACTTTTCTTGAAATATTTTTAATTATTTGTGCGTGCTCCTCTGTTGTTTCCAAAATTTGGAATGTCACCATGTATTGTGTTGGTTTGTGTTTCCATAAGACAGTGTTCCTTGATCCGTGTTTCACCATGGCACATACAACAAGTATGGGTATGAGATATGCTAATTTTTATAATTCGCGACAAAGCAGACGATGGACTTAGTTGATGCACCATATATGCTAAAACATATCACTCAATGCACATGAATCATGTGCGTGTAAAATCATGTAATTCAAATCTACCTAATTTATAAAATTTAAACTACATCACATGCATATAAAATTCAAATAATAAAAGCAAATGGAATTATTAATAACTCAAATTTGCTTTGATTTAAATTTTAATTTATTGTAATAAATCTTATTTCATAGACTAATGATTAGAAAAAAAAAATAATAAGTATCCCATCTTTTATAAAATTTGATAATTTAAGCATTTCGATACATCGACATGTGGTAAGTAGAAAACAAAATGAAGTACTTTAAATTGTCGACAAATCCAGTCAAAACGAGTTGTCGTATAAAAGTATGAACAC
The DNA here is from genome assembly GCF_030052815.1 of Hevea brasiliensis. NCBI lineage: Eukaryota > Viridiplantae > Streptophyta > Magnoliopsida > Malpighiales > Euphorbiaceae > Hevea > Hevea brasiliensis. The sequence continues at coordinate 20,797,398 of NC_079506.1, forward strand.
CGGACTCAAAAATTCCACTTGCCCAATCATCAAACGACTTGTCATTTACAAATCAACGTCAGTTCACTTTAATTGATATTGCCCTCCATGAACGGCATATCGTACCGTGACAAAGACAAAATGCTTGGTCATGGTACAGTGACAAAGACAAAATGATAGGATCTTGTTTTTGTTTATATTTTTTTTCCCTCTTTTGGGTATTGTTCTATCAATTGTGTCATATTCATGGATTTGTCTTTGCTTGATAAGCTTTTATGGGGTTTTAGCATTTTTTAGTTTGCTGCAAATGCAATATGTTACAATGCTCAAGATTTCTTGATAAAAAATAAGTTAGGAGTTGGTCATTCGAGATCCCACATGGATGGTTGTTGACAGCATGTATGTGTGATATAAATCTTAGCAGGCTTTGATTAAATTACTATGATTTTGTCAAATAATGTGTGCTTCTATCCTATGTCTATATTCATTGTAAAGTTGTCAAAAAGAATGGAGAAATTTCTCAAATCAGTCAATTAGGGAAGAAATTTTACAATACCAGGACGAACCAAAAAGGTTTTCAACCCATTGATTCATGCAATTTTTTTTTAATTTTTCATTTATTGTTATTTTCATATGAAAATTATCAAAAACATTTGTCCAAAAAAAAATTATGGAAAAAATATTTTTGGACTCCTTACAATATTCTTATTTTTCTAACTTGAAAATTTTATTTGTATTGCGGAAATAAATTGGGCATTAAAAAATGTGATTTTATTGTATTTTGCTTCCAAAGGCATCCAAAAATTATAAAAAAAAATTATTATTTTTGAGTTTCTCATAATATTTTTATTTTTCTAACGTAATTCTTTTTATTTATTTGTGAAGCATGAATAATTTGAGCATACAAAATATTATTGTTTTTCATGCAAAAAAAATTTGATATGAAAAAAATAAAAATATTATTGGAAAAATCAAAAATAAATTTTTTATAATTTTATGATCTATAAAATTATTTTTTCATGATTTTAAAAGTAATACAAAATAAAAAAAAATAATCTTTTTTAATGCTCAGTTTATTCCTGCATTAAAAATAAAAACTCTCATGAAAGAAAAATTAAGAATATTTTAAAGAGTTGAAAAGTATTTTTTCATAATTTTCTAATTTGTAGAAATATTTTTAATGAATTTTACATAAAAAACAACAAATGCAAGATAAAATAAAAAATTTGCATGAGGAAGACATATTGTTTTTCGCCAGTCATGTTGGCGAAGATTTTGTAACCCATTGTTCCCCACTTTGAATGGCGAACAATGGGTTGAAAACCCTGCTTTAAAAAGCATCTTTCTCTCCATGGTAGTTTTGCAAACTTTTTTCCCCAATACTCTAGTTTGATAAAAGTCTCTGTGGTTTGTTGGTGCTAGTGGAGGGTCATTGCCGGGATCCCACATTGTTGCGGATAGCGCGTGTTCCTCAGATCCCAAATCGATTCTGAGACAATGTGTGTATGCCTTCCCTATTGCAAAAAAGAAAATTAAAAAAAAAAAAAGTCAGGAGTTTGAAGGTTGTTTGATAATTTAGGCTGCAGTGTGTCCAATTGCAAATTCCCTGCAAGAAGAGGAATGATTAACAACATAACAAATACAAAGAGATTTTGTATATTGATATAGTATGGATAAAAATCCGATCCAAATGGAAAGTAATCGAGATCTTAAAATCCGAATTAGATTAGAACATGAGGTGTTCGGTTAGGACATAATATGTTCATATAAAACATGAGGTGTTCGGTCAGGACATGAAATGTTCGATTAGAACACAAGGTGCTTGGTCTGGAACTACATTCAGATAAGACAGGGTGTTTGGACAATGAGCAAGAAGTTCGGATGAAATATGGGATGCTCAAACAAAATAGGGTGTTCGGTTAGAAGTTCGATGCACCCTGATAGGATGTGCTAAGTTCCTACCGGGAATCTCGCTACACTGTTAGTCACTGATGTGACTAAAATCCGCAAGTATACGGGTCGTCTCAAGTAATAAAGTGATGAATCTAGTATCGTTCCCACGAGGATTTGCTGTTTGATTACTAAACTATGAATGAAGCGATTATTTGGGCTAATGATTAATGAATAAATGGTAAATGTAAATGAGCAAGGTAAATTGATTAATCTAATTGAAATGGTTAAAGAGCAAACAACTAAATTCTAATTCTAGTTCGCAATTAAACTAAAATTAACAATGGGTAATTTAAACGAAAGTCTAGTTATGGTAAAAGTGATTCCAGAGTTGGGGGTTTATGGATAAATTAATTGGGATTTGTCTTGGGCATTCCAATTTTTAGGGAAAAATAGAGTTTGAAGGAAATTGATTCTAAATCCCTTTGATATCTTTTTCAAGCAAATCAAAGTGTATTCTAAAATAACCAAACCTACTTTCGTATGTATTTGATTACTTTAAAACCCATTAAGTTTTGTAACCAATAATTAATCCTCTTAAAGTCCTAGTTTATTTCCAAATCTAAGTGATTTTAAGTTCCAATCCATTATTACCTATCAATGACTTTCACCTTTCGGTCCTTCAATCAAAGATTAACATAATACCCAATGGGTACCAACATTAGGCAAGTAAATCAAGCACACAAGGAATGAATCAAAACCCATATTCATATAAAATAAGGAAATACCCAGTCCAAATCCACAAATTAATCTAAGACATATTTCCCAACTCTGAAATCTAAAGAGTTTACTCACTCATGATGGTATTTACAAGAAATATTGATGGAAGAGTAAAGAAAAACATGATAAAAGGACTGAAATAGAAAAACCCAGGTGGAAGAACCAAGGTCTCTGGTTTCTGGAGCTCCAAAACTCGTGCAGCAGCTCCTCCTCCAAGAGAAAATGGCGCCTCCTCTCTCTTTCTATTAAATTTTCTTTCCTTTTTGTTTTTCTTCCCCTTTTCTCTTGTGGCAAAAATAAGGAAATGATGAATTTATATGGTCCCTAAAAGTTGCCCTAAAAGTAAATAAAAGACAAGGAGTGGATAGGAAATGAGGTGTAAAATTATCCAAGTCAGCAGCACTATTCACGTTCTGGGCATTCTGCTTAGGGTTCGGCTTAACCCTAAGCAGCTTCTTAGCAGATTTTAGCCTCTGGTCACACTGTCTGCTTAAGGTTAAGCAGACCTTCAGCAATTCTCGATAGACTTTGAGTAAAATAGACTTTTCTGCTCATGCTTGACTTGTGCTGCACCTTAAGTACTGCCGCTTTACCTTAAGCATGACCTTAAGCAAAGTCTCAAGCAAATTTCGACTAGTTTGCTCTTTCAAGGCTTGATTTCTTCAACTTTCTTCCATGCTTAAAGAACTTCAAATCTCTTCAAATTATTTCCTATTGCACTCATTGATCTTCGATTTTGCCACAAAAATCCTATCAAAACAACAAAAATTACGAAAATTAAATATAAAGTATCTAAAATTAACAAATAAGATAAAATAAAGCTAAAAACATAAAATATACTAAAATATGAGGGCAAAATGGATGCAAAACTACCCTAAAATGCCTATATGAATTGAGTATAATAAATTCCCCCAAACTCAAACCTTTGCTTGTCTTCAAGCAATTTAAAAACAATTAATGCAATTTGGGGTACCTTACCTTAAATTTATGAAAATTACTTATCCAAACTCTCAAGCTTACCTTTGGCCACCAACAAACCATATACCCACTTTCAAGATGCAAAGAATTCAATCCTTCCCAAAGTTATCACCTGTAACAGCCCAATCCTTCTCCAGTTAGTATTGTCCGCTTTGGCCTATGGGCCTCACGGATTTGTCCCTTGGGAGGTTTCATTCCCAAAAGCGCGCTTTTGGGAATGAAACCTCCCAAGGGACAAATCCGTGAGGCCCATAGGCCAAAGCAGACAATACTAACTGGAGAAGGATTGGGTCATATAATTTTATCGTAGTGGACTCCTCTAGTACGGTGTGTGGTGCGAGGACGCACTGTGCGTAAGCCGTGGGCTTGTCATGACCCAGGGATGGGGTTGGGACATGCTTGTTCAACCAGCTATGCACTGGGGTGGAAACTTCGTGTCCCACATCGGAAACGGGAAGAAAAGATTTGGGCCATATATGTGGAAGCCTTCCTCACCTGGTCAGCGCGCTTTTGGGAATGAAACCTCCCAAGAGACAAATCCGTGAGGCCCATAGGCCAAAGCGGACAATACTAACTGGAGAAGGATTGGGCTGTTACAATTCTTCCCCTCGAAATTTATCTAATGTGAAGAGCTGAGGGAACTGCTGCCTCATCGTCTCCTCGCTCTCCCATGTCGCTTCTTCCGTGTTGTGGTGTCTCCACAAGACTTTCACTAGTGGGATCCTCTTATTTCTGAGTTCTTTCACTTCCCGTGCCAAGATTCTAACTGGTTCTTCTTCATATGTCAAATCAGGTTGCACAATTATCTCCTCTGCTGAAATGACATGTGAAGGATCTGATCTGTATCTCCTGAGCATCGACACATGGAATACACTGTGGATCTTGTCCAGCTCAGGTGGTAAAGCTAGCCTGGCCCACTAGTGATATTGTCTGCTCTAGGCCGAAGCCCTCACGGTTTTAAAACGCGTCAATAGGGGTTAGGAACCTCCATCTTATGAACCCAGCATCTCTCCCGTGTTTTGTCGATGTGGGATTTGCCTAGGGTGTTACAATCCACCCCCCTTATGGGACTCAGCGTCCTCGCTGAGGTTTGCCCCACCATCGTTCAAGGTTGCACGCGGAGCAGCTCTGATACCACAAATGTAAGGGCCCGGCCCACTAGTGATATTGTTCGCTCTAGGCCGAAGCCCTCACGGTTTTAAAACGCGTCAATAGGGGTTAGGAACCTCCATCTTATGAACCCAGCATCTCTCCCGTGTTTTGTCGATGTGGGATTTGCCTAGGGTGTTACATCACCGCTTAGCCTTGGGTCAATTATCCATATCATCAAGCCCAAACCAATCAATCACAAAGAATAATCATGCCTAAGTAAACTATAGGGTAATCCATAAACTAAAGTGTCTCAAATAATGATGGAAGTAAATGAATGTATTAGTGATATCACAATCCCATAGGCAATTCTCCTATTCCAATCTCCATTAATGTAACAAAACACCATCAAAAGATCAAAAGGACTTTCAAGGGTTGTAATGGGGCTAAAGGGGGTGATAATGTGGCTAACAAGGAAAGGATAAAGGTAACAAAATATGAGAATAATCAAATTATTAAAAGTTCAAGATACACAAAAAATTATTATTATTATTATTATTATTTTAAATCAATTGGGAGAAGGAACTTTACAATTATTCACCAATGCTAGCATATAACTTTGAAGCTTTTAGAGGGACTACATAAATAACATTGACTTAGAACTATAATTGTCCCTTTCAATTCACCCCCAAACTCATTTCTTTGTGTACTTGGGTGGTGAATTACTTTACATACCATAATTGAATTTGCTAGCTTTTTTTTTTTTTTTTTTTTTTTTGAATCAACACTCCCAACTAATTATTATTATTATTTTTTTTAAGTGTATCTATCATTCAAAGAATTATTCTCATGGAGGGTAGGTAAGTGTTTGGGTTTATGGCTAGGCATTAATGTGGGTTCCAAAGAAATAAGAGGGATAAATGTAGGCTCAAATTGGTTTCAAAGGAAATTTTGAAGTGAGGTTGGCTAAGGCTAAATTATGGGTTTAAAATTCAAAGAATGCCTAGATCATTTCTTTTTCAAGTGCATGCTATGATTTCGCCTTAAAAGGTTTAGAAAGATTGTTCTAGGATTGGTGAGACATCAATTAGCTACTTCTCACCCTAGAGTTTTCTCTAAGCACTCAAAGTCAATGCAATTGATTGGGTGGCCCTTGGCTAAGAAGATATAAACTCAAGCAAGAATCTAATAACTTTGCACCTATCCAGAACTTTCAATCCATCAAACCCTTCTAAAAGTAAGCTTAATTGCTCTTCAAAGCAACTCTCAATCCTCTAAGGACAAGGTAAAATTTTATTTTTATGATATGCATGATCCTAAAATGAATGCATAAATCAAATTAAAACTAAGTGTAATATATATGAAAACTATATGCAAATGTATGTGTATGAGTATAGACATGTGTGTGGTATATGTATAAGTGTATGAATTATCTATTTATGAATGAATGAAATGCAATAAATGAATGAAAGAAAATTTTAAAAATTTTGCAAAAATTTTGCCCTCACCCCCAAACTCAAATGAAACATTGTCCTCAATGTTTAAAATGAATGCAAAGATGGGCAAAATTGTTTGAACTAATCAATTAATGAAATATATACAATTGGGGATTAAATCAATATAAGCTCAAGTATTTCAAAATTAGCTCAAAATGATATTAACAATGAAGCTTTAGAGAGAAAAATGTGAAAAGGTATCCCAAATGTATGAATTTACACTGCTTAAGATGTTGCTTAACCTGTTGCGTAGGGTAAAGCGAAAGCAAAAGCATTGGCAACATACCATAAGCATAAATAGTAAAAGGGTAAGCTGTTACCTCCAAATGATGTGAAACAAATGTGAAACAGATGCAACTCAAAGAAAATTGTGCAACTCATCAATGTCAGCAAAATTAGGATTGAAGAAAAGATAAAGTGCAAAAAAAAATGAAAAAGTGTAAAGAAATAAAATCTAACATTTAAATAAAAAATTAAACCAAAAAGCATTCACAGAGTAACTATGTCCATAGCAAAAAATAAAATAGAGTAAACTAAAAGAAAGAAGTGCAAGTATAATCATAAAAACTAATTACCAAAGTATTACAACTATTACCAAAGTTTGAAAATTAAAATAAACAGATTACAAAATAAACCTAAAACAGAAATTAGAACTATTGCTACTGATCAAGCTCTGTTGTCAAGGCTTTGGTGCTGCATCAGGATCTGCTTCAGGTTTTGCAGTAGATTCATTGTGATCCGAAGCTTCAGAAGTAGTTTCCAAATTTTCTGTGAGGTCTTTCATTTCTTGAAACATGGTTTGGCCCCAATGATATAAATTGTTGTAGGATTGGGCCAGTTTGTCGTAAAGCTCCAACATTTGAAGTTGATGTTGCTTTTGTTTCTTTTTGAGAGATAAAAATCTCTTTTTAAGTTTCTTTTCTAGCTTCTTCTTTTGGTTAACCTGCTGCTGACCCATGGTTTCAATTTTGATTTCTAAGCTCTTCAAGGTAGCAAGAATTTCTGTGGTGTCAGGTGAGGGAACAGATGGTTGGATAGTGAAACTTGCTATTCTGGATTCCAAGGATCTTAAGAGGGACAGAATGTCTGCTGAAAACTGTGGGGTAGTGGTTGGTTGTGGTTCTGCTGGTGCAAAGGTAGTGGGGTCTGTAGTACGGTGGTATCGAGGATCTTCTTGTAAAAGAGTATAGGTATGGCTTATTTTCTCACAAACATCCATATGTAGCAACATTGTGCTGTCTATATATGATTCCCCAGATACTGGCAGCAATTTATATAGACTAGCATCAAAGCTAAATGAGTTTTCTATAGCAGTTATATACCCCCCAAAAACTATACTACCTTTAGTATGCTTCGTGACAATTTGGTGCCAATGAGTAGCTATGAAATGGGCTGTGCTTACTTGTTTTCTCTCCTTCATGCACCACAAGAGAAACAAGTCACCAGCACCCACAATACTGTTACTGTGTCCCCTTCCTAAAACAGTGTAAGAAATGAACCTATGGAGGTATTTCAATACATGATCAACTATCCTAGAGGCTTTTGCAGTCCTCTGTCTATAATAACCCCCAAAAGGTGCAATATCCTTCCAGAATTGAACAGGGTCATAAACAGTTTGCTGCCACTCAATGTTTTTATACCCCGAATCCTGAAAACCAAAAATTGCATTCATAGCAGCCATGTCTAACTCCCTATCAATTCCAGCACATCGAAAATATATCATATCTTTATGTTCAGGCACTGTTGGTTTGAAACTCAGCCTTAAGGAACTCAAAAATTCCAGGGTTAAATCCTTGTACACTGGTTCCCTAATTTTAGCAAAATCAGTCCAGCTAACAGCATCCAAATAGGCAAATACAGAGTCATAAATGCCTAATTCTTTCAAAATCTGCTCATCCATATACTTGTTTGCCAAAACAGGTTTAGAAACTAATTTCTCATAGGCATTTTTCATATCCATATCCCTAAAAGCCCAAGGTAATGGAGAAATTACCTCCTCTATATTATCTACAGATGACGCAGGTGCTGGAGAGTGTAAGGGAGACTGAGGTATTGGTGTTTGGACCACTGGTGCTGGAGTTTGCGAGGAAGACACAGTCCTTTTCTTTGGTCGGTTCAGAGGATGGCTGAGGTGGAGAATTTAGGTCGAAAGGAACAGAGGGTACTCGTTTTCGTTTTTCGACAGGGGTTTCCTTGGGCCTACCTGCAGCCCTTTTAGTTTTGCCTTTGGTTTTCGTTTGAGTAGGCGCAGGCTCAGGCACTGGTTCTTGGGAATGGGTGTCGAGAATTGGTGTTTCATTTTGCGGGTCGGTTTGCGGCGAGAGGGGAGTCGGCGGAATGAGAGGTGGTATTTGGCTTGGGGGTAGTGGTGGTGACTGAGGTGGTGGCGATTGAGGTAATGGCGGTGTTTGTGGTGGCGGTGGCGAGGAGCGCGACTGGGTCAAGTTAGGGTTTGTGGGCAATGAGGATGGAATACCCATTTTTGATTTGACAGAATGTCGAAATCTACTGAGTTTGGGTTTGTGGGAAGACCACATTTTAGTTCTTACCATTTTAATGAAAAGAAAGAAACCTTTCGGCTTCCTGTAAAGATTGCCGGAAAAAATGGCGTGGGAAAGGAGTCGACGAGGTTTATCGGGAGTGTAGGCGAGGCTTTTGGAAAATTGATGGACATTTTGGGCTATTTTAAATTGTGGGGCAGACTTGTTGTAAGATGGGCCATGCTTGGGGTTAGCATAAGGTTCAGCAGAATTTGCTTAAGACTCTGCTTGACAAGCAATGTCATCAGCAAGTTTCGGTAGGTTTTGGGAAAAATTATGGTTTTGCTTGCCAAAAACAGTCCAAAAGCTATGGAATTCTATTATGACCCTCAGCAATTACCAAATACACACAAACACCATAAAATTGAGGGATTTAAGTTCATCATCTCTTAGCACTCATCAAACACAATATATTTTCATTTAGCTCATGCAAGCATTTTTCAATTAAGGCACTAATTGTGACTACCTTTTGCACACTTAATGAAATGGTCTTCTTTCTAAACTTACACCAAAAGCACATTTTCAGCAGCATTTGAGACAAGTTCCAATCAATCAAAAATTGCAGAAAAGACATAGAAATTGACCTTTTAAACAGCATGAACAGTAGCATAAACAATAACCAAAATCTGCAGATTACAAAAACTAGCAGCAATTCAAACAAAAATATGCAAATTCCTATCAGACTACAAAATTATATATACACTAAAAGGTGAAACTCAACAAACATTATTTTTGCACTTTAATAAAGCTCACATCAGTCCTAAATATCAAAATTGATCCTCATTCAAGTTGCATTTCACAGAATTTACACAAAACACAAAATCAAACATGTACTATCAAGTAGTTTGCAATATCAGCAATTTAGCACAAGTTTAAAGGTGTTACTGTTCACAGGTACTGGATAAATTGCAGAATTTTGCTTATACTTGCTCCCTTTCAATTCTTTCTTTTTGCTACAAGTGTTAATTTGCCCCATCTTCATGAATGACCTACAAAAGATAAACAAATGTCACTTTTGAGATTAATGAGGGTGAAAACTGAAAATGAAAATGAAAAGAAATGGAAAATTAATAAACTATAAAAGGGTACGCTTGGGTTGCCTCCCAAGAAGCGCTTGTTTAAGGTCTTAAGCTTAACCTTCCACTCCAATTCACCTAAGTATCCCTGATTGGAGAACTAAGCCATGAAATCTCTACAACTTTTTGTGTGGGTTCTCCAATAATATAATGCTTTAATCTCTGCCCATTAACTTTGAAAGTCCCTGAGGTTTCATTGCCTATCTCAACAGCTCCATAGGGGTATACTTTTATAACAGTGTAGGGCCCTGACCATCTTGACTTTAATTTTCCTGGAAATAACCTTAACCTAGAGTTGTATAGGAGAACAACATCACCTTCCTGAAATTCTTTCCTCCTAATATGCTTGTCATGCCATCTCTTAGTTCTTTCTTTGTAAAGCTTGGCGTTTTCATAAGCATCCAATCTAAGTTCCTCAAGTTCATTTAGTTGCAGCATTATTTTTTCTCCTGCAGTTTTTAAGTCAAAATTCAGTGTCCTTATAGCCCAATATGCTCTATACTCCAACTCCAAAGGTAAATGACAAGCTTTCCCATAAACCAATCTAAATGGGGTAGTTCCAATAGGAGTTTTAAAAGCTGTTCTATAGGCCCAAATAGCATCATCTAACTTTAGTGACCAATCTTTCCTTGAACTATTCACTGTTTTCTCAAGAATTCTTTTCAGCTCTTTATTGGAGATCTCCACTTGACCACTAGTTTGTGGATGGTAGGGTGTTGCAATCTTATGCTTCACTCCATATTTTTGTAATAATCTTTCAAATTGATGGTTGCAAAAATGAGAACCTCCATCACTTATAATGGCACGTGGAGTTCCAAATCTTGTAAAAATGAACTTTTTAAGGAATTTAATCACAACTCTAACATCATTAGTTGGAGATGGTATAGCTTCAACCCATTTGCTCACATAATCTACTCCAACTAAAATGTATTTGTGTCCTAAGGACGATGGAAAAGGTCCCATGAAATCAATGCCCCACACATCAAATAGTTCCACTTCCAATATATTTTGGAGGGGCATTTCATCTCTCTTTGAGATATTACCCATCCTTTGACACCTATCACATGCATTTACAAACTTCCTCACATCCTTAAACATGTGTGGCCAAAAGAACCCTGCTTGAAGAACTTTTTCTGCAGTCTTTGTCACACTCATATGACCCCCATAAAGTGAAGAATGGCAATCTTTAATAACATTCCCTATCTCCTCATCAGCTAAACATCTTCTAATCAGCCCATCTCCACATCTTTTGAACAAAAATAGCGCCTCCTCTCTCTTTCTATTAAATTTTCTTTCCTTTTTGTTTTTCTTCCCCTTTTCTCTTGTGGCAAAAATAAAGAAATGATGAATTTATATGGTCCCTAAAAGTTGCCCTAAAAGTAAATAAAAGACAAGGAGTGGATAGGAAATGAGGTGTAAAATTATCCAAGTCAGCAGCACTATTCACGTTCTGGGCATTCTGCTTAGGGTTCGGCTTAACCCTAAGCAGTTTCTTAGCAGATTTTAGCCTCTGGTCACACTGTCTGCTTAAGGTTAAGCAGACCTTCAGCAATTCTCGACAGACTTTGAGTAAAATAGACTTTTCTGCTCATGCTTGACTTGTGCTGCACCTTAAGTACTGCCGCTTTACCTTAAGCATGACCTTAAGCAAAGTCTCAAGCAAATTTCGGCTAGTTTGCTCTTTCAAGGTTTGATTTCTTCAACTTTCTTCCATGCTTAAAGAACTTCAAATCTCTTCAAATTATTTCCTATTGCACTCATTGATCTTCGATTTTGCCACAAAAATCCTATCAAAACAACAAAAATTACGAAAATCAAAAATAAAGTATCTAAAATTAACAAATAAGATAAAATAAAGCTAAAAACATAAAATATACTAAAATATGAGGGCAAAATGGATGCAAAACTACCCTAAAATGCCTATATGAATTGAGTATAACAGTCACCGCTGCCATTTTTTCCCCTCGCCATTCATAGAGATTCTATGCTAGCTAGAACCAATAATTCCTCCCCCATCTCCTGTAGACTTCGAAACATCCTTCCCAGCCACCATTCTCTACAATAAATTTAGGCTTTAACAGGTTAAAAATTTAAAAACAAATTATTAATAAGAATTATCCGTAAGCATAAAGTGATACATAAACCCCACAACCTAAAGTTTTTAACAATACCTTCATACTAATTTACAACATTATTATGCATAATGTCGTTATATGCTGTCATGACATCTAAATACATTGTCTTGATGTTATTTGTTGCTTTGTACAAAATGATGTTAATTTTACGATACAATTAGACAAAGCATATCAACTTTATGATATATTTCTGCTAGTCCTATATTAGACTCTTCAATTGAAAGTTGAAAGACAAATGGAAAAACCAGTGCTTTGCTTCAACTACATTAGTCATACTCCATTGATTGATTTAATAAGTTCAAACTACATGTTAATTGATTATTATATGAGAGTACAAGCGTGAGTCCTAACTCAGCTAACGTTTCTAGGACATTGATTTGTTACACTCATTTCATATAGGCATTTTAGGGTAGTTTTGCATCCATTTTGCCCTTATATTTTAGTATATTTTATGTTTTTAGCTTTATTTTATCTTATTTATTAATTTTAGATACTTTATATTTGATTTTTGTAATTTTGTTGTTTTTGATAGGATTTTGTGGCAAATCGAAGATCAATGAGTGCAATAGGAAATAATTTGAAGAGATTTGAAGTTCTTTAAGCATGGAGGAAAGTTGAAGAAATCGAGCCTTGAAAGAGCAAACTAGCCGAAATTTGCTTAAGGTCATGCTTAGGGTAAAGTGGCAATGCTTAAGGTGCAGCACAAGTCAAGCATGAGCAGAAAAGTCCATTTTACTCTAAGTCTGCTGAGATTTGCTGAAGGTCTGCTTAACCTTAAGCAGACAGTGCGACCAGAGGCTAAAATTTGCTAAGAAGCTGCTTAGGGTTAAGCCGAACCCTAAGCAGAATGCCCAGAACGTGAATAGTGCTGCTGACTTGGATAATTTTACACCTCATTTCCTATCCACTCCTTGTCTTTTATTTACTTTTAGGGCAACTTTTAGGGACCATATAAATTCATCATTTCCTTATTTTTTCCATAAGAGGAAGGGAGGAAAAACAAAAAGAAAAAAAAATTTAATAGAAAGAGAGAGAGGTTGTAACACCTTAGGCAAATCCCACATCGACAAAACACGGGAGAGATGCTGGGTTTATAAGTTGTTGGTTCGTAACTCCTAGTGACGCGTTTTAAAACCGTGAGGGCTTCGGCTCAGAGCGGACAATATCACTAGTGGGTCGGGCCATTACATTTGTGGTATCAGAGCCGCTCCGCGTGCAACCTTGAACGATGGTGGGGCAAACCTCAGCGAGGACGCTGAGTCCCATAAGGGGGGTGGATTGTAACACCTTAGGCAAATCCCACATCGACAAAATACGGGAGAGATGCTCGGTTTATAAGTTGTTGGTTCATAACTCCTAGTGACGCGTTTTAAAACCGTGAGGGCTTCGGCTCAGAGCGGACAATATCACTAGTGGGTCGGGCCATTACATTTGTGTTATGCACATTATATCATTTTATTTACCTATGCCTAGGAACGCCTAAACCTGGCTCTGATACCAATAAATGTAACACCCCTTACCCGGTCTATAGTGTAGCCGAGCAAAGTGTGCTACATTCGGTGCCGGAGCACCCTATTCTGTCTTGTCATGTATAATATTAATTCATTTAAATAATATTATGTGTAGAATTTTTTTTTTATCCCATTCTGGCACATCATTTCTCATGCTAATCGTTCATGTACCATATCATAACATTACTCATAATATTTTCAAATAAAATAAACCTGCATTATATTCATATAACATTACTCGCAATAATATACAATTTTATATACAATCCAAAATTTAGCTGCATATCTCCATCTGATTTATTACATACAATAACCAAAATACAAAATTTAACTATACATGAGCCCTACCAAAAGAAGCGGTGAGGTGACAATCTACTGTATGTGAGATCTGCTCAACTCCTGTCTAGGCTCTACTGCTGCTGCTGCTGTGGCTCTCCTGTACCTACGCGTGGTAAGAACCAACGCGCTAAGCATAATGCTTAGTGGTGCATATATTGAAATAAAAATAAATAAATAACTGAAATAATTATTCTACGTGTATTCTTATAAGAAAATATAAAATTTTTATGAATTTTCTAGGTCTTTTACATGTTTATAGAACTTTGGACAAAATAGATTAATCGGAGTCTTTTTATCATGTATCTTATGTTTGATTCATTGAAGTTCACCTTAACAATCTTCTCATGTATTTATTTCAATTAAGGATTTATACTCATTTCTGTGCCCAAGTAACCTATGACAGACTATAAAGACTGGATACACGGGGGTATACAAGTTAGACAGCCGTATGTCTATCAAGTATACAACGGTCATATCAGGCACAAGGCCAGCGGGCAGGCATAAGCCAGTAATAATAAAACTCTGATACCACAAATGTAACGGCCCGGCCCACTAGTGATATTGTCCGCTCTGGGCTGAAGCCCTCACGGTTTTAAAACGCGTCACTAGGAGTTAGGAACCTCCATCTTATAAACCCAGCATCTCTCCCGTGTTTTGTCGATGTGGGATTTGCCTAGGGTGTTACAGAGGAGGCGCCATTCTCTCTTGGAAGAGGAGCTGCTGCACGAGTTTGGAGCTCCAGAAACCAGAGACCTTGGTTCTTTCACCTGGGTTTTCCTATTTCAGTCCTTTTATCATGTTTTTCTTTATTCTTCCATCTATATTTCTTGTAAATACCATCATGAGTGAGTAATTTCTTTAGATTTTAGAGCTGGGAAATATGTCTTAGATTAATTTGTGGATTTGGATTGGGTATTTCCTTATTTTATATGAATATGAGTTTTGATTCCTTCCTTGTGTGCTTGATTTACTTGCCTAATGTTGGTACCCATTGGGTATTGTGTTAATCTTTGATTGAAGGACCGAAAGGTGAAAGTCATTGATGGGTAATCATGGATTGGAACTTAAAATCACCTAGATTTAGAAATAAACTAGGACTTTAAGAGGAATTAATTATTGGTTACAAAACTTAATGGGTTTTAAAGTAATCAAATGCATACGAAAGTAGGTTTGGTTATTTTAGAATACACTTTGATTTGCTTGAAAAAGATATCAAAGGGATTTAGAATAAATTTCCTTCAAACTCTATTTTTCCCTAAAAATTGGAATGCCCAAGACAAATCCCAATTAATTTATGCATAAACCCCCAACTCTGGAATCACTTTTACCATAATTAGACTTTCGTTTAAATTACCCATTGTTAATTTTAGTTTAATTGCGAACTAGAATTAGAATTTATTTGTTTGCTCTTTACCCATTTCAATTAGATTAATCAATTTACCTTGCTCATTTACATTTACCATTTATTCATTAATCATTAGCCCAAATAATCGCTTCATTCATAGTTTAGTAATCAAACAGCAAATCCTCGTGGGAACGATACTTGATTCATCACTTTATTACTTGAGACGACCCGTATACTTGCGGAATTAGTCACATCAAGTTTTGGCGCCGTTACCGGGGATTTGATTTTTGTTTGATATTGAACAATTGTTTGTTTGGTTAATTTGGGCACTTTATTTTATTTTATTTTCTTTTTACCATTTTACTTTGAGAATTTGTTTATTTTTGTTTTTCAGGTGCTTTATTTTATGAGAAGGACAAAAAGTGAAGAAATCAATTTATTCTTTGACCCAGAAATAGAGAAAAGAAAAGCTTTAAGAGCAGAATCTAAGAGGAGAAAAGCTGAAATTAAAGCTCAACAACAACAAGAAAGAGCACAAGAGCAAGAGGAATTACAAGAAGAAATGGCCAACAACAACAATAACAACCGCTCTGTGAAAGATCATGCCTATCCTAACATTGGAGATTTCATGCCAAGTATTACAAGACCAAGAGTAGAAGCTAATAATTTTGAACTGAAGCCTGCACTCTGTCAAATGGTACAATAAGCACAATTTGGAGGAAATCCAAGTGAAAGTCCACATGTGCATCTAGCACACTTTCTTGAGATCAGCGATATGTTGAAGATAAATGGAGTTTCTGATGATGCATTCGACTCAGATTATTTCCTTTTTCTCTGAAGGACCGAGCTAGAGAGTGGTTACATTCTTTGCCACCGGGTTCTATCACAACATGGGATGAACTTTCTCAAGCATTTTTAGCTCAATATTTTCCACCAAGCAAGACAGCTAAGCTAAGAAATGAGCTGACTTCTTTCAAACCTAGAGATGATGAGAGCTTGTATGAAGCATGGGAAAAGTACAAGGATTTGCAAAGGAGATGTCTACATCATGGGATTTCTAAGTGGATGCTTGTTCAACACTTTTACAATGGAGTTTCACCAGCTATTAGAAGTACGATTGATGCATCTTCTGGAGGTGACCTTATGGAGAAATCTGAAGATGAAGCTTTTTCCGCTCTTGATAAAATTGCTTATAACAGCTACCAATGGAGTTGTGAGAGGAATGAGATCAAGAAACCAGCTGGTATGTTTGACCTTGATGCCATGAATATGATTAATGCTAAGTTTGATGCTTTGACAAGGAAGATGGACAAGCTGAGCATGAAAGTATATTCTTCAGCCAGAGGTTCTAGTAATTCAGTAGAAGTTGGAGCTGCAAATGTCAATTGTGCAGCAGATTTTTCTGCACTTCATCAAGATTTTTCAAGTGAGCAAGTGGATTATATGGGGAACTACAATCAAAGACCAGGTGGTAACTCATTTTCTGCAACTTATGATCCAGCATGGAGAAACCACCCCAATTTCTCTTGGGGAGGTAGACAAGGGCAAAATCAGAATTTTCAGCAACCTTCTGGATATCAACAAAATCAGAATTTTCAGCAGAATAGAGGCCCCCCTCCTGGAATTTCTAAACCTCAAAATGCACCTGCTCCACCTGTAACAGCCCGATCCTTCTCTAGTTAGTATTGTCCGCTTTGGCCCATGGGCCTCACGGATTTGTCCCTTGGGAGGTTTCATTCCCAAAAGCGCGCTGACCAGGTGAGGAAGGCTCCCACATATATGGCCCAAATCTTTTCTTCCCGTTTCCGATGTGGGACACGAAGTTTTCACCCCAGTGCGTAGCTGGTTGAACAAGCACGTCCCAACCCCATCCCTGGGTCGTGACAAGCCCACCAGCTTCCGCCTGGTGCGTCCTCGCACCACACACCGTACTAGAGGAAGTCCAGCTCTGATACCAAATTGTAACAGTCCGATCCTTCTCCAGTTAGTATTGTCCAATATCACTAGTGGGCCGGGCCATTACATTTGTGGTATCAGAGCCGCTCCGCGTGCAACCTTGAACGATGGTGGGGCAAACCTCAGCGAGGACGCTGAGTCCCATAAGGGGGGTGGATTGTAACACCCTAGGCAAATCCCACATCGACAAAACACGGGAGAGATGCTGGGTTCATAAGATGGAGGTTCCTAACTCCTAGTGACGCGTTTTAAAACCGTGAGGGCTTCGGCCCAGAGCGGACAATATCACTAGTGGGCGGAGCCGTTACACCACCTCTACCACAACAAGCACAACTAGACAAGACAGCTAGATTGGAATCTATGATTGAAACTCTACTTGTGAGCCATCAAAGTCAACAAGAAATGATTTCTCAATTAGCATCTAAAGTGGATCAAATGGCAACACACAACAATATGTTAGAGAATCAGATAGCTCAACAAGCTAGCTCTTCAAGTAATAAAGCATTTGGGAAGCTTCCTAGCCAACCAGAAAATTCAAGGGAGCATTGCAAGGCTATTACATTGAGAAGTGGAAAAATATTGAAGGATGGAGATAAAAAGATTGAAGAGAAAGTTGAAGAAAAGAAAAGCAGAGAAGGAGATGAACAAACCGAAGCTGAAGTTAGAATTGAAGCTGAGAAAGAAAATTCAATGGAAGAAAAAGGAAGTAAGGAGGGGGAGTGCAAAGAAGAAGAGCCCAAATACGTTGCACCTAAAGCCTACATGCCACCTTTACCATTCCCACAAAGGTTTCAGAAAGCAAAATTGGATAAACAATTTGGGAAGTTTTTGGAGGTATTGAAGTCTTTGCATGTGACTATTCCTTTCACTGATGCCTTAGCACAAATGCCTTCATATGCCAAATTTTTAAAGGAGATTTTATCTAACAAGAAGAAATTGGAGGAATTTGAGACTGTAGCTCTCACGGAAGAAAGCAGTGCTATTTTGCAAAATAAGCTTCCACCCAAACTGAAGGATCCTGGAAGTTTCTCCATACCATGTCACATTGGGGATATTAGTATAGATAAGGCTTTGTGTGATCTTGGAGCCAGTGTTAGTCTGATGCCATTGTCTATCTATGAGAAAGTGAAGATTGGAGAAATGAAGCCTACTACCATATCACTACAGTTAGCAGATAGGTCTATTAAATTTCCAATTGGGGTAGTTGAGAATGTTCCTCTGAAAGTTGGGAAATTTTTCATACCAGTGGATTTTGTGGTATTGGAGATGGAGGAGGATGTACACATTCCTATTATTCTTGGTAGACCTTTCCTTGCTACTGCTGGAGCTGTGATTGATGTAAAAAATGGGAGGCTTACATTAGAAGTTAGGGAAGAGAAAGTAGAATTCAATTTGTTTCAAGCAATGAAAAAGAAAGATGATTCAAACTCATGCTTGAGAGTTGATGTGATAGATGAAGAGGTTAGAGAAGTGCCTAAAAAGCAACATCCTAAAGATCCCTTAGAAGCTTGTTTGGTTCATAACATCAAAAAAGGGGATGAGATTGAAGAAGCTGCAGAATATGCTACAATTTTGGAAGGAAATCCACCATTGCCTATGGTTGATATTGAAAAGATTGGGAACTTGAAGCAAGAAACGACTTCATCATCAAAGTTTGAAAAAGGTGAAGCACCTAAGGTAGAGTTGAAACCTCTTCCAACAAATCACAGGTATGCTTTTCTAGGGCAAAATTCTACATATCCTGTGATTGTTAGTGCTAAATTGACTGATTGTGAGGTTGAAAAATTATTGAGAGTTCTTAGGAAGCATAGAAGGATAATTGGTTATACCATTGATGATATTAAAGGAATACATCCTTCTGTGTGCATGCATAGAATTTTGTTGGAAAATGACCATAAAGCCTCTCGAGAATCACAAAGGAGATTGAATCCAAATATGAAAGAGGTTGTGAAAAATGAAATCTTGAAATTGCTTGATGCAGGTATTATTTACCCTGTTTCTGACAGCAATTGGGTAAGTCCAGTTCATGTTGTACCTAAGAAAGGGGGCATCACAGTGGTGAAAAATGAAAATGATGAACTAATACCTACAAGAATCAGAATCGGATGGAGAATGTGTATAGACTATAGGAAATTGAATAAGACAACTAGAAAGGACCATTTTCCATTACCATTTATAGATCAAATGCTTGAGAGACTAGCTCATCATTCTTATTTTTGCTATTTGGATGGCTATTCAGGGTTCTTTCAGATCCCTATTCACCCAGATGATCAGGATAAAACTACCTTTACATGTCCTTATGGTACCTTTGCATACCGAAGGATGCCATTTGGACTATGTAATGCCCCTGCTACATTTCAACGATGTGTGATGTCCATATTTTCTGACATGATTGAGGGTATTATGGAAGTGTTCATGGATGATTTTTCTGTGTATGGTAAATCTTTTGATGAATGCTTATCTAACTTGTCTAAGGTTTTGCAGAGATGTGAAGAGTTCAATTTAGTTTTGAATTGGGAAAAGTGCCATTTTATGGTACAAGAAGGAATTGTTTTGGGACATCTTGTGTCAAACAGGGGTATTGAGGTGGATAAATCAAAGGTAGAAATTATTGAGAAAATGCCACCCCCAACATCTGTGAAGGGAGTGAGGAGTTTTTTGGGGCATGCTGGATTTTATAGGAGATTCATCAAGGATTTCTCTAAGATTTCTAAACCTCTTACCAATTTATTGAGTAAAGATGTGGAATTTAATTTTGATACTAATTGTATGAATGCTTTTTACAGGATAAAGGAAGCTTTGATATCTGCTCCTATTATGCAGCCACCCGATTGGTCATTACCTTTTGAGTTAATGTGCGATGCTAGTGATTATGCTATTGGGGCTGTTTTGGGACAAAGGAAAGATAAGAAGGTGTATGCAATATACTATGCAAGTAGGACCTTAGATGATGCTCAAATAAATTACTCTACTACAGAGAAAGAGTTTTTGGCAGTAGTATTTGCAGTAGACAAATTCAGGTCCTATCTTGTGGGGTCTAAGGTCAAAGTATACACGGATCATGCAGCTATCAAGTATCTTCTTCAGAAAAAAGAGGCTAAACCTAGATTGATAAGGTGGGTATTACTCCTTCAAGAGTTTGACTTGGAAATTAAAGATAAGAAAGGAGTAGAAAATGTGGTAGCGGATCATCTATCTAGATTGAGGCAAGAACAAGGAGACAATCTGGGAAAAGAGCCCTGTAACACCCTAGGCAAATCCCACATCGACAAAACACGGGAGAGATGTTGGATTTATAAGTTGATGGTTTGTAACCCCTATTGACGCGTTTTAAAACCGTGAGGGCTTCGGCCCAGAGCGGACAATATCACTAGTGGGCCGGCCTATTACATTTGTGGTATCAGAGCGGCTCCGCGTGCAACCTTGAACGATGGTGGGGCAAACCTCAGCGAGGATGCTGAGTCCCATAAGGGGGGTGGATTGTAACACCCTAGGTAAATCCCACATCGACAAAACACGGGAGAGATGCTGGATTTATAAGTTGATGGTTTGTAACCCCTATTGACGCGTTTTAAAACCGTGAGGGCTTCGGCCCAGAGTGGACAATATCACTAGTGGGCCGGGCTATTACATTTGTGGTATCAGAGCTGCTCCGCGTGCAACCTTGAACGATGGTGGGGAAAACCTCAGCGAGGACGCTGAGTCCCATAAGGGGGGTGGATTGTAACACCCTAGGCAAATCCCACATCCACAAAACACGGGAGAGATGCTGGATTTATAAGTTGATGGTTTGTAACCCCTATTGACGCGTTTTAAAACCGTGAGGGCTTCGGCCCAGAGCGGACAATATCACTAGTGGGCCGGCCTATTACATTTGAGGAAATTATTTGTGTTTATTAGTGATATTGATGAGTAATTGTGATGAACAAATTGATTGGCATGTGTTTACATGAATTGAAGAATTGTGAGTTAGGGTTTTTGACCTAACCTTGAGGAAATTGATGTGTGTCTTGAAATGGATGATGTTGAGATGATTTAATGACCATTAGAAGTGCTATATATGTTAAATGAAGTTTGTGGAGTTGGGAGAATTGAGTTTGGGAGTGTTGATTTTCATGCAGGAAAATCGGACTTTTGAGTCCAGTGCATTGTTTGAGTTATAACTGGAGTTGTGTTGCTCCAATTGGTATGAGGCCAATTGGAGATGAAACCTAGGACAAAATGCCCCATTTTTCATGAAGAAACCATGCCCAAATTCTGTCCATAAGTTGACCAAACTACCGTCCCAATTGAATGAACGGAAGCATGAAAAACACAAGTTTATACCATTGAATTCAAAAATTTTCACCTAGGGTCACATGCATCATGCAAGATTTATTTTTATCTATTTGATTTCAATGATAAACAACATATTAAAACTCTTTTAATATGTTTTTGGATCTGTATTTGCCATTTAAGATTTTAAAATTAATCAGATTAATTTTAGAACCCTAGATTAAATCAAGAACGATTACACTAACCTCTTGATGTGCTGCAGCGTGTCTGCGCCTTTGAGATTCGTCTTCAGGACACCAGATGTTGTCTCTCTAGCTTGTCCACACCAAGAACACCTATGGCAGCCCTTGAACAGCTTCTAAAGCTTTTTCTATTAATTAGAAATTCAAGTTACGCTTTCAAGAGATTAGAGATGTAAACAGGACACTAGAAACAATTTCTAGTGTTCTTAATTCAAGAGATTGATGGCTAATCTCTTTGAATTGATGAGAGATGAAGAGAAATAGCTGGAGAGGCTCAAAGTGGCATGACAAATGAGAGGAGAGGCTGCTGGTTATTTTTCTTTTCATAACCACACTTAAATAGCTAGGTTAACACATTAAACCCTTGCCACATGTCACCCTTTGATTAGCTCTAGGTTTAAGTGACCCAATCACATTGTGCCAAGTGTCAAACCTATATTTAATCTTGATTTTAATCATCTTACATGATTAAAAAAACATTTGGCAAGCTTATGTGTTATGCCATGTGTCACCATCTCATGGTGCCACGTGTCACACTGCAAAATGACCAAAATGCCCCTGTGTCTTAATTTTGAGTTCTTAACCCAAAATAATTATTTTCTTCTTCTAATTAATTTATATCAAATATAAATTAATTAATTAATCTCTATTAATTAATTTCTCATTAATTAAATTCATATTTAAACACTTTAAATATAAATTTAACTTATATTATACATCCAATAATCTAGATTTGGTTTCAAGTCATGCTAGGGACTTTGCAATCTAATTGCAAACCAAACCTATTTAATTAATCAATTAAACTCTTTAATTAATTAATTAAATTATATTTAAATAGGTGATAACTTGTGTATGTGTGTGACTTACTAGGCTCATCACTAATTGGCAATGAGACATGATATCAACTCTTAATATCATCAGAACTCTTTCTTACCATAAATGATTTCTCTAAATCATTTTATGAACCTCATAGACCATGGTTAACACCTAGCATAGCATGCCATGGCCACCCAATTAGTAATAAGATTTACCTTGAATGAACCTATAATCATATGTTACCATGCACTAGAATCTCTCTGTTACAAAATCCCAACTCAAGCTGGAGTCATGGTTTATGTCAAACTCCATTTGCTATGAATATTATGTTCTCTTTTAATTCCATTCTTGATTAAAAGATTTTCTCATCGAAACTCTTTTACGAATAAATCTATCTGTCTGGCAGAACTTGAAACATCAAGAACAATTAAATGAACATAGGATTTTATCTCTATTTACTTAGAGGAACAGATTCCATCTTGATCAACACCTACCTCCATATATAACTAGTAGGAGCCAACACATGCCCATATACCCATACACAGTACAAGTATGAAAGCAAGATATCAAACTCAAACTACCTATATACAAGATAATCGTGCTATCTCGGTCTAAAGATTATATGCATCGATATGATTTATGACAAAACATTGACAAGAGTAAACTCCATGTGCTTGTCATAAGTGTCACTGGTTCGGCCTACTTATCATTTATAAGTGCCTATCATGTTTGTTATATATGGCATGAGACTCACCATTCCATCTTATTTATATCTCATATAAATAACTTGGGAACAAACATGAATACAATCTTTCTGGATAAGTCATGTCCTTATTATGAAGTATCCTCGATTGTGAACCTATTTATGATACTTTGTGCTAGAAATATTGTCACTCATATTCTTAACAACTTAAGAATAATATTTCTAACAAAATATCAATGGACCTTTTCTATTACACATAAATATATTATGTAAACGGAAAAGTGGAAATGCCTTTTATTAATAAAAATATGTACAAGATACATACTAAATGATATGCTCTAGGGCATACTACTAACAATCTCCCACTAGCACTAGAGCCATTCATTACAATATCTTAGACCCATCTTCTCAAGATGTCGATCTAACTGAACTTGTGACAAAAGCTTAGTGAATGGATCAGCAGGATTTTTCAGCTGATGTTATTTTTCTGCATGGCTATATTGCCTTGCCCAACTACATCTCTGATAATATGGTAGTGCCTTTCTATGTGTTTGGATTTTGGTGAGACCTTAGTTCCTTAGCATGTATGACTGCTCCATTGTTGTCACAGTGAAATGGAACTGCTGACTCAATGGAAGGAACTACTGTAAGTTTTGTCACGAACTTCTTTATCCAAACAGCTTCCTTTGCAGCATCTGATGCAGCAATATACTCAGCGAGGACGCTGAGTCCCATAAGGGGGGTGGATTGTAACACCCTAGGCAAATCCCACATCGACAAAACACGGGAGAGATGCTAGGTTTATAAGTTGGTGGTTCGTAACCCCTATTGACGCGTTTTAAAACCGTGAGGCTTGACCGAGGCGGACAATATCACTAGTGGTGGGCCATTACATTTGACAAATGTAATGGCCGCCCACTAGTGATATTGTCCGCTCTGGCAAGCCTCACGCTTTTAAACGCGTCAATAGGGTTAACCACCAACTTATAAACCCGAGATCTCTCGTGTTTGTCGATGGATTTGCCTAGGTGTTACAATCCACCCCTATGGGACTCGGCGTCCTCACAGGTTTGCCCCACCATTGTTCAAGGTTGCACGCGAGCGGCGATACCACAAATGTAATGGCCCGGCCCACTAGTGATATTGTCCGCTCTGGGCTGAAGCCCTCACGGTTTTAAAACGCGTCAATAGGGGTTACGAACCACCAACTTATAAACCCAGCATCTCTCCCGTGTTTTGTCGATGTGGGATTTGCCTAGGGTGTTACAAGCCCCCAATAGATGATTATTTTCCTGATGAGCAACTGTTAGTAATCATGAATGCAAAAACCCCTTGGTATGCAGATTTTGTGAACTATCTAGTGTGTGGAATCCTTCCACTTGATTTAACATGGCAGCAAAAGAAGAAATTTCTTTTTGATGTGAAGGATTATGATTGGGAGGAGCCATTTTTGTTCAAGAGATGTGGAGATGGGCTGATTAGAAGATGTTTAGCTGATGAGGAGATAGGGAATGTTATCAAAGATTGCCATTCTTCACTTTATGGGGGTCACATGAGTGCGACAAAGACTGCAGAAAAAGTTCTTCAAGCAGGGTTCTTTTGGCCACACATGTTTAAGGATGTGAGGAAGTTTGTAAATGCATGTGATAGGTGTCAAAGGATGGGTAATATCTCAAAGAGAGATGAAATGCCCCTCCAAAATATACTGGAAGTGGAATTATTTGATGTGTGGGGCATTGATTTCATGGGACCTTTTCCATCGTCCTTGGGACACAAATACATTTTAGTTAGAGTAGATTATGTGAGCAAATGGGTTGAAGCTATACCATCTCCAACTAATGATGTAAGAGTTGTGATTAAATTCCTTAAAAAGTTCATTTTTACAAGATTTGGAACTCCACGTGCCATTATAAGTGATGGAGGTTCTCATTTTTGCAACCATCAATTTGAAAGATTATTGCAAAAATATGGAGTGAAGCATAAGATTGCAACACCCTACCATCCACAAACTAGTGGTCAAGTGGAGATCTCCAATAGAGAGCTAAAAAGAATTCTTGAAAAAACAGTGAATAGTTCAAGGAAAGATTGGTCACTAAAGTTAGATGATGCTCTTTGGGCCTATAGAACAGCTTTTAAAACTCCTATTGGAACTACCCCATTTAGATTGGTTTATAGGAAAGCTTGTCATTTACCTTTGGAGTTGGAGCATAGAGCATATTGGGAAAACTGCAGGAGAAAAAAGAATGCTGCAACTAAATGAACTTGAGGAACTTAGACTGGATGCTTATGAAAATGCCAAGCTTTACAAAGAAAGAACTAAGAGATGGCATGATAAGCATATTAGGAGGAAAGAATTTCAGGAAGGTGATGTTGTTCTTCTATACAACTCTAGGTTAAGGTTATTTCCAGGAAAATTAAAGTCAAGATGGTCAGGACCCTACACTGTTATATGGGTATACCCCTATGGAGCTGTTGAGATAGGTAATGAAACCTCAGGGACTTTCAAAGTTAATGGGCAGAGATTAAAGCATTATATTGTTGAAGAACCCACGCAAAGGGTCGTAGAGGTTTCATGGCTTAGTTCTCCAATCAGGGATGCTTAGAATTGGAGTGGAAGGTCAAGCTTAAGACCCTAAACAAGCGCTTCTTGGGAGGCAACCCAAGCGTATCCTTTTATAATTCATTAATTTTCCATTTCATTTCATTTTCAGTTTTCACCCTCATTAATCTCAAAAGTGACATTTGTTTATCTTTTGTAGGCCATTCATGAAGATTGGGCAAGTTTACACTTGTGGCAAAAACAAAGAATTGAAAGGAAGCAAGTATAAGCAACATTCTGCACTTTATGCAGTACCTGTGAACAGTATCACCTTTAAACTTGTGCTAAATTGCTGATGTTGCAATATACTTGATAGCACATGTTTGATTTTGTGTTTTGTGTAAATTCTGTGGAATGCAACCTGGATGAGGATCAATTTTGATATTTAGGACTGATGTGAGCTTTATTGAAGTGCAAAAATAGTGTTTGTTAAGTTTGACCTTTTAGTGTATACATAATTTTGTAGTTTGTTAGGAATTTACATGTTTTTGTTTGAATTGCTGCTAGTTTTTACAGTCTGCAGATTTTTGTTACTGTTCATGCTACTGTTCATGCTGCTTAAAAAGTCAATTTCTATGTCTTTTCTGCAATTTTTGAATGTTTGGAACTTGTCTCAAATGCTGCTGAAAATATGCTTTTGGTATAAGATCAGAAAGAAGATCATTTCATTAAGTGTGCAAAAGGTAGTCACAATTAGTGCCTTAATTGAAAAAAAATGCTTGCATGAGCTAAATGAAAATATATTGTGTTTGATGAGTGCTAAGAGATGATGAACTTAAATCCCTCAATTTTATGGTGTTTGTGTGTATTTGGTAATTGCTGAGGGTCATGATAGAATTCCATAGCTTGTGGACTGTTTTTGGCAAGCAAAACCACAATTTTGCCCAAAACCTGCCGAAACTTGCTGATGACATTGCTTGTCAAGCAGAGTCTTAAGCAAATTCTACTGAACCTTATGCTTAACCCCAAGCATGGCCCATCTTACAACAAGTCTGCCCCACAATTTAAAATAGCCTAAGATGTCCGCCAAATTTTCCAAAAGCCTCGCCCACACTCCCGATAAACCTCGTCGACTCCTTTCCCACGCCATTTCTTCCGGCAATCTTTACAGGAAGCCGAAAGGTTTCTTTCCTTTCATTAAAATGGTAAGAACTAAAATGTGGTCTTCCCACAAACCCAAACTCAGTAGATTTCGACATTCTGTCAAATCTAAAATGGGTACTCCATCCTCATTGCCCACAAACCCTAACCCCAGCCCCAGTCCGCCACTCCCTCAGTCACCACCACCACAAACGCCGCCATTACCACAATCACCACCACCTCAGTCACCGCCACTACCCCCAAGCCAAATACTACCTCTCATTCCGCCGACTCCCCTCTCGCCGCAATCCGAGCCGCAAAATGAAACACAAATTCTCGACACCCATTCCCCAGAACCTGTGCCTACTCAAACAAAAACAAAAGGCAAAACAAAAAGGGCCGCAGGTAGACCCAAGGAAACCCCTGTCGGAAAACGGAAACGAGTACCCTCTGTTCCTTTCAACCTAAACTCTCCACCTCGGCCGTCCTCTGAACCAGTCAGCAAAAGAACCAGGTCTTCCTCGCAAACCCCAGCACCAGCGGTCCAAACACCAGTAACTCAGTCTCCCTTACACTCTCCAGCACCTGCATCATCTGCAGATAATATCGAGGAGGTAATTTCTCCATTACCTTGGGCTTTTAGGGATATGGATATGAAAAAGACCTATGAGAAATTAGTTTCTAAAACTATTTTGGCAAACAAGTATATGGATGAGCAAATTTTGAAAGAATTAGGCATTTATGACTCTGTATTTGCCTATTTGAATGCTATTGGCTGGACTGATTTTGCTAAAATTAGGGAACTAGTGTACAAGGATTTAACCCTGGAATTTTTGAGTTCCCTAAGGCTGACTTTCAAACCAACAGTGCCTGAACATAAAGATATGATATATTTTCGATGTGCTGGAATTGATAGGGAGTTAGACATGGCTGCTATGAATGCAATTTTTGGTTTTCAGGATTCAGGGTATAAAAACATTGAGTGGCAGCAAACTGTTTATGACCCTGTTGAATTCTGGAAGGATATTGCACCTTTTGGGGGTTATTATAGTTAGAGGACTGCAAAAGCCTCAAGGATAGTTGACCATGTATTGAAATACCTCCATAGGTTCATTTCTTACACTATTTTAGGGAGGGGACACAGTAACAGTATTGTGGGTGCTGGTGACTTGTTTCTCTTGTGGTGCATGAAGGAGAGAAAACAAGTAAGCACAGCCCATTTCATAGCCACTCATTGGCACCAAATTGTCACAAAGCATACTAAAGGTAGTATAGTTTTTGGGGGGTATATAACAGCTATAGCAAACTCATTTAGCTTTGATGCTAGTCTATATAAATTCTTTGCCGGTTTGGGGAATCATATATAGACAGCACAATGTTGCTGCATATGGATGTTTGTGAGAAAATAGGCCATACCTATACTCTGTTACAGCAGCATCCTGATACCACTGGTACTACAGACCCCACTACCTTTACACCAGCAGAACCACAACCAACCACTACCCCACAGTTTTCAGCAGACATTTTATCCCTCTTAAGATCCTTGGAATCCAAATTAACAAGTTTCACTGTCCAACCATCTGTTCCCTCACCTGACAACACAGAAATTCTTGCTACCTTGAAAAACTTAGAAATCAAAATTGAAACCATGGGTCAGCAGCAGGTTAACCAAAAGAAGAAGCTAGAAAAGAAACTTAAAAAGAGATTTTTATCTCTTAAAAAGAAACAGAAGCAACATCAAATTCAAATGTTGGAGCTTTACAACAAACTGGCCCAATCCTACAACAACTTATATCATTGGGGCCAAGCCATGTTTCAAGAAATGAAAGACCTCACAGAAAATTTGGAAACTGCTTACAAGCTTGGATCACAATGAACCTCTGCGTAACACAGGCGGATCCTGATGCGAGAACAAAGACTTGATAACAGAGCTTGATCAGTATCATCAGTTTTAATTTATGTTTTAAGTTTATTTTGTAATCTGTTTATTTTAGTTTTCGAACTTTGGTACTAGTTGTAATACTTTGGTAATTAGTTTTTATGATTATACTTGCACTTCTTTCCTTTAGTTTACTTTATTTTACTTTATTTTGTTTTATTTTCTGCTATGGACATAGATACTCTGTGAATGCTTTTTGGTTTAATTTTTGATTTAACTATTAGATTTTATTTCTTTACACTTTTCCATTTTCTTGCACATTATTTTTGCACTTTATCTTTTCTTCAATCCTAATTTTACTAACATTGATGAGTTGCACAAATTTTCTTTGAACCACACCTGTTCCACATCAGTTGTAGGTAACAGTTTCCCTTACACCATTTAAGCTTATGGTATGTTACCAATGCTTATGCTTCCGCTTTACCCTACGCAGCAGGTTAAGCAACATCTTAAGCAGTGTCAATTCATACATTTGGGATACCTTTTCACATTTTTTCTCTCTAAAGCTTCATTGTTAATATCACTTTGAGCTAATTTTGGAATTCTTGACCTTATATTGATTTAATCCCCAATTGTATAAATTTCATTAATTGATTAGTTTACACAATTTTGCCCATCTTTGCATTCATTTTAGACATTGAGGACAATGTTTCATTTGAGTTTGGGGGTGAGGGCAAAATTTTTACCTTTTGCAAAATTTTCTTTAAAATTTTCTTTCATTCATTTATTGCATTTCATTCATCCATATATAGATAATCCATACACTTTTACATACCACATACATGTCTATACTCATACACATACATTTGCATATAGTTTTCATATAGATTACACTTAGTTTTAATTTGATTTGTGCATTCATTTTAGGATCATGCATATCATATAAAATAATTTTTTTTACCTTGTCCTTGGAGGATTGAGAATTGCTTTGAAGAGCAATTGAGCTTACTTTTAGAAGGGTTTGATGGATTGAAAAGTTCTAGATAGGTGCAAAGTTATTAGATTCTTGCTTTAGTTTATATCTTCTTAGCCAAGGGCCACCCAATCAATTGCATTGACTTTGAGCGCTTAGAGAAAACTCTAGGGTGAGAAGTAGCTAATTGATGTCTCACCAATCCTAGAACAATCTTTCTAAACCTTTCAAGGCGAAATCATAGCATGCACTTGAAAAAGAAATGATCTAGGCATTCTTTGAATTTTAAACCCATATTTTAGCCTTAGCCAACCTTACTTAAAAATTTCCCTTTGGAACCAATTTGAGCCTACATTTATCTCTCTTACTCCTTTGGAACCCACATCAATGCCTAGCCATAAACCCAAACACTTACCTACCCTCCATGAGAATAATTCTTTGAGTGATAGATACACATAAAATATATATATATATATAACAATTAGTTGGGAGAAGTGACTAAAATAAAAAGGCTAGCAAATTCAATTATGGTATGTAAAATAATTCACCACCTAAGTACACAAAAAAATGAGTTTGGGGGTGAATTGAAAGGGACAATTATAATTCAAAGTCAATGTCATTTATGTAGTCCCTCCAAAAGCTTCAAAATTATATGCTAGCATTGGTGAATAGTTGTAAAGCTCCTTCCCCCATTTGATTAAAAAAAAAAAAAAAGAGAAAGAAATAAATAAATTTTTTTTTGTGTGTCTTGATCTTTTAATAATTTGATTATTCTCATATTTTGTTACCTTTATCCTTTTCTTGCTAGCCATATTATCATCCCCTTAGCCCCATTACGACCCTTGAAAGTCCTTTTGATCTTTTGATGGTGTTTTGCTACATTAGTGGAGATTGGAATAGGAGAATTGCCTATGGGATTGTGATATCATTAATCCATTCATTTACTTCCATCATTATTTGGGACACTTTAGTTTATGGATTACCCTATAGTCTATTTAGGCATGATTATTCTTTGTGATTGAGTGGTTTGGGTTTAATGATATGGATAATTGACCCAAGGCTAAGCGGTGATAACTTTGATAAGGATTGAATTCTTTGCATCTTGAAAGTGGGTATATGGTGTGTTGGTGGCTAAAGGTAAGCTTGAGAGTTTGGATAAGGAATTTTCATAAATTTAAGGTAAGGTACCCCAAATTGTATTAATTGTTTTAATTTGCTTGAGGACAAGCAAAGGTTTGAGTTTGGGGGAATTTGTTACACTCATTTAATATAGGCATTTTAGGGTAGTTTTGCATCCATTTTGCCCTTATATTTTAGTATATTTTATGTTTTTAGCTTTATTTTATCTTATTTGTTAATTTTAGATACTTTATATTTGATTTTTGTAATTTTGTTGTTTTTGATAGGATTTTGTGGCAAATCGAAGATCAATGAGTGCAATAGGAAATAATTTGAAGAGATTTGAAGTTCTTTAAGCATGGAGGAAAGTTGAAGAAATCGAGCCTTGAAAGAGCAAACTAGCCGAAATTTGCTTAAGGTCATGCTTAGGGTAAAGTGGCAATGCTTAAGGTGCAGCACAAGTCAAGCATGAGCAGAAAAGTCCATTTTACTCTAAGTCTGCCGAGATTTGCTGAAGGTCTGCTTAACCTTAAGCAGACAGTGCGACCAGAGGCTAAAATTTGCTAAGAAGCTGCTTAGGGTTAAGCCGAACCCTAAGCAGAATGCCCAGAATGTGAATAGTGCTGCTGACTTGGATAATTTTACACCTCATTTCCTATCCACTCCTTGTCTTTTATTTACTTTTAGGGCAACTTTTAGGGACCATATAAATTCATCATTTCCTTATTTTTGCCATAAGAGGAAGGGAGGAAAAATAAAAAGAAAAAAAAATTTAATAGAAAGAGAGAGAGGAGGCGCCATTCTCTCTTGGAAGAGGAGCTGTTGCACGAGTTTGGAGCTCCAGAAACCAGAGACCTTGGTTGTAACACCCTAGGCAAATCCCACATCGACAAAACACGGGAGAGATGCTGGGTTCATAAGATGGAGGTTCCTAACCCCTATTGACGCATTTTAAAACCGTGAGGGCTTCGGCCTAAAGCGGACAATACTAACTGGAGAAGGATCGGGCTGTTACAATTTGGTATCAGAGCTGGACTCCCTCTAGTACGGTGTGTGGTGCGAGGACGCACCAGGCGGAAGCTGGTGGGCTTGTCATGACCCAGGGATGGGGTTGGGACATGCTTGTTCAACCAGCTACGCACTGGGGTGGAAACTTCGTGTCCCACATCGGAAACGGGAAGAAAAGATTTGGGCCATATATGTGGGAGCCTTCCTCACCTGGTCAGCGCGCTTTTGGGAATGAAACCTCCCAAGGGACAAATCCGTGAGGCCCATGGGCCAAAGCGGACAATACTAACTGGAGAAGGATCAGGCTGTTACAAATTTGGTATCAGAGCTGCTCCGCGTGCAACCTTGAACGATGGTGGGGCAAACCTCAGCGAGGACGCTGAGTCCCATAAGGGGGGTGGATTGTAACACCCTAGGCAAATCCCACATCGACAAAACACGGGAGAGATGCTGGGTTCATAAGATGGAGGTTCCTAACCCCTATTGACGCGTTTTAAAACCGTGAGGGCTTCGGCCTAAAGCAGACAATACTAACTGGAGAAGGATCGGGCTGTTACATTGGTTCTTCCACCTGGGTTTTCCTATTTCAGTCCTTTTATCATGTTTTTCTTTATTCTTCATCTATATTTCTTGTAAATACCATCATGAGTGAGTAATTTCTTTAGATTTCAGAGTTGGGAAATATGTCTTAGATTAATTTGTGGATTTGGACTGGGTATTTCCTTATTTTATATGAATATGAGTTTTGATTCCTTCCTTGTGTGCTTGATTTACTTGCCTAATGTTGGTACCCATTGGGTATTGTGTTAATCTTTGATTGAAGGACCGAAAGGTGAAAGTCATTGATGGGTAATCATGTATTGGAACTTAAAATCACCTAGATTTAGAAATAAACTAGGACTTTAAGAGGAATTAATTATTGGTTACAAAACTTAATGGGTTTTAAATTAATCAAATACATACGAAAGTAGGTTTGGTTATTTTAGAATACACTTTGATTTGCTTGAAAAAGATATCAAAAGGATTTAGAATCAATTTCCTTCAAACTCTATTTTTCCCTAAAAATTGGAATGCCCAAGACAAATCCCAATTAATTTATGCATAAACCCCCAACTCTGGAATCACTTTTACCATAATTAGACTTTCGTTTAAATTACCCATTGTTAATTTTAGTTTAATTGCGAACTAGAATTAAAATTTATTTGTTTGCTCTTTACCCATTTCAATTAGATTAATCAATTTACCTTGCTCATTTACATTTACCATTTATTCATTAATCATTAGCCCAAATAATCGCTTCATTCATAGTTTAGTAATCAAACAGCAAATCCTCGTGGGAACGACACTTGATTCATCACTTTATTACTTGAGACGACCCGTATACTTGCGGAATTAGTCACATCATGATTCACGTTGATTTCATCATTAAATATACATATTGTGTCATAATTTCATGATAGATTAGGTATTGGTAAGAGTTTCTCAAAGTGCAGATATGTTAGTCGCAACGTTCACATTTCCCTCACTGCACACCCAGCTGAGTTCCATATTCTTGCACATTACAGTCGCATAATTTTAAGAAGTGCATGCAGGGATGCAAAAATAATTTCGTACAAGCATGCCTGTTTAACCTTTGAATGGAAATAGAAGTGCAAACACAGGATGATTTTTCTTTTTCAATTTTATTTTTGAAATAACTAAATATAATTTACTTGTACAAATTTTTATTAAAACTCGGATCCCATTTGTATCCAACAAGAAAAGGAATCCTTTTTCAAGAATTGCATTTCATTTTTATTTATGGATTTAACCATGAATTATTCAAACAACCTATTGTCTGCTAAGTAGATATGGACAGAGAAACACTCTTGAAAATTGACTGGCCTTCCATTTCCATCATCCTATATCTCCAACTCAATAGTTTATTAAATCCAAAGAGATGTGGACAGATTCCATATATAGATTGGAAAGTCAAGTCCAACAAGGGAGTACATTAATAATCTTCTCTTATTTGCTCCTCATATTTTTCTTGATCTTGACAACACTTTTAACGTTACTTGAAAATTTGTATTCATCTGTTCAACTCCCAAATTTTACAAGCTATGTTTGACCACTTCGCCAATTTAATTAGTCCTACTTTTGGAGAGTTTTTTTATTTTTTGTGCAATCTTTTGACCAACTGAACCTATAAGGGGCACCAACATTTGCTTCATGTACAGCACAGCCTGCAAGTTCAAAACTCAAGCACTCACCACCCGTAAAACAGAGAAAAAGTCCCTTTCTTTTTACACTTCAACATTGGTTTTGCTCAATCCTTGGCAATGGAATATCAATATATAATTGGAGGAATTCTAGCTTTTATTTTGGGGTTTGTACTGTGGCATAGATCGACAGGAATGAAGAAAACTAAGGAATCAAGGGAAAATGTCAGAGATGAAGTTGTGAAGAGCTCAGAACAAGTGTTATGCCAGTCGGAGAATGCCACGAATACTGATATTATTATAGTTGGAGCAGGTGTTGCTGGGTCAGCTCTTGCTTACACTCTTGGCAAGGTGAATCTA
Organism: Hevea brasiliensis; assembly: GCF_030052815.1. NCBI lineage: Eukaryota > Viridiplantae > Streptophyta > Magnoliopsida > Malpighiales > Euphorbiaceae > Hevea > Hevea brasiliensis. The sequence goes on from NC_079506.1 coordinate 20,831,767, forward strand.
ATCTTCTCTCCCTACTTTAGATGGCAATGTATAACAGGATAAAAATTCACAAAATTAGCGACCCATCAGGCAGATATTAACATTCAAACCAAGTTTACAGTAAATAATAATAATAATAATAATCTCCTTTCCTTCCTTCAACTTGCAGGATGGACGGAGAGTGCATGTGATTGAAAGAGACCTCACTCTGCCTGACAGAATTGTTGGAGAACTTCTGCAACCTGGGGGTTACCTAAAATTAATTGAGTTGGGCCTTGAAGGTGAGTACGATATTATTATTATCATTATAATCTTTTATGGATTGTTGAATCAGTGTGAATTCCATCAATCTTTCCGTCTTGGTCATCTGTCATTCAACTTTTGCTCTAATTCTTAACATGCATGCTTGTTGCAGATTGTGTAGAAGAAATCGATGCTCAACAGGTATTTGGATATGCTCTTTACAAAAATGGGAAAAGTACTAAACTATCATACCCCTTGCAAAACTTCGATCAAGATGTGGCTGGAAGAAGTTTTCACAACGGACGTTTCATTCAAAGAATGCGTGAAAAAGCTGCATCTTTACCTAAGTAATAATCTTCTTTCTCCCACAGTTACTTCCTTCACTTTGCCATGCCTTTCATGTTCCAAATTATTGAATTCATGCTGCATAATTAAGAACATCACTTTATTACTTTCAACAGCTCATACATGTTCCCTTATTTTCATTGTAGTGTAAGACTGGAGGAAGGGACAGTAACATCCCTACTTGAAGTGGAGGGGATAGTCAAGGGTGTGCAGTACAAAACTAAAATTGGTCAAGAACTTACTACTTATGCTCCACTCACAATAGTATGCGATGGATGCTTCTCAAATTTGCGACGCTCTCTCTGCAATCCTAAGGTAAAGATTATGTTTCAACTAGGAAACAAAAACTTCTTTCTGAACTTCGTTGATAGATTCCTAAATGTGTAGGTGTTTTCTATTTCATGGGTTTTAAGTGAAATTTGGAAACTTTGTGTTTATACAGGTTGATATCCCCTCTTGTTTTGTGGCATTGATCCTAGAGAATTGTGAACTTCCATACCCAAATCACGGACATGTTATTCTGGCAGACCCTTCACCAATCTTGTTCTATCGTATTAGTAGCTCTGAAATTCGATGCTTGGTTGACATACCTGGCCAAAAACTACCTTCCATTTCAAATGGCGAAATGGCCAACTATTTGAAAACTGTGGTGGCTCCCCAGGTATTCAAAGTTCTCTAGGCATGCTAATGCTTTTTTTTTTTTTTCATTTTGGCATTGATACGTATAGATAATAGTGCTAAGGAGCTCATAAAAATAACTCGATTTATGATGCTTTGAACTTTTTAATATGAAATTTGACGTGCATTTGACAAGTCATTTATCTTTTAATCTTTAGGATAATCAAGAGCTTTTATATGTGTTTCAGACTCCCCAAGAGCTACGTGATGCATTTGATTTTGCAATTAACAAAGGAAACATAAGAACAATGCCTAATAGAAGCATGCCTGCTGCTCCTTATCCCACTCCTGGTGCTCTTCTGTTAGGGGATGCATTTAACATGAGACACCCTTTAACAGGAGGAGGAATGACAGTTGCGCTATCTGATATTGTTGTATTGAGGAATCTTCTGAGGCCTTTCCATGATCTAAGCAATGTATATTCCCTTTGCAAGTATCTTGAGTCTTTCTACACTCTACGCAAGGTGATTAAATGATTTTTCACAAGTTACATATGAGCATTGTTTTTATAATTTCTAGACTTAAATTATTTAGGATCTAGTTTGGATAAACAATAGGGTAGTACTCTTGGCCACAACGGTGAGATTAAAATTGGTGCTAACCCTTCATATCCACTTCCATTCAGCCTGTGGCATCTACCATAAATACTTTGGCTGGAGCCTTGTACAAGGTTTTTAGTGCATCAACTGATCCTGCAAGAAATGAAATGCGCGAAGCATGTTTTGACTATTTGACTCTTGGTGGTGTATTTTCGAATGGACCTATTGCTTTACTCTCTGGTCTAAATCCTCGTCCATTGAAATTGGTTCTCCATTTCTTTGCGGTGGCTATCTATGGCATCAGCCGCTTAATAGTTCCATTTCCTTCAATTCCACGCATGTGGATTGGAGCACGCATGTGGATTGGAGCTAGAATGATCTCGGTGTGTATTGCCAATAGTACTTTCGATGATTTCCTATATTTAAAATGACTTCCATTAATATATACTTAAAGTTCTAATTTCTATCATATTCTTTTCTTTCTTTAGGTTGCATTAAGAATCATTTTCCCTATCATAAAGGCAGAAGGAGTTCGACAAATGTTCTTCCCTACAATGCTCACGCATTACAGATGTCAGGTTGTTTGAGAACAAGAAATGCAAAGATTTGAAATCAAAGAAAGTTGGTAGCAGTGCATCTTGCTTTTGGAGATAACCTAAGGATTTAGGAGATCAACTACGCTACGTAAATTTTTACATTAGATTCCTAACATATTTTCTTTGGCTGGAGCACATATAAATGTAATTACTTCATATTTTACTAATGAATTTTAGTTTAGTGATTTTATACTCATCTTTAGGACTATCAGATCTCGAGTCCAGTTGCAATCAGAGTCAAATACAAAAGAAAAATCCTCATTTTTTGAAATATTGTAAATTATTTGTGCTTTCAAAATTTATTGGACTGTACTAGTTTATTACGTAATTATTTCATGCATATTTGAATGGATCAACCTACTTGGAACTTGTATACATTTGAATATTATTAGCTTTTTGGACTCGTGATTTAATTTTTTTACATATTTTTCTATATATATATTATAGTGTTATCATAGTATCACAAATATTACGTTTAATTATTTAAATTGAAATATTAATTTTAATTTCATTTTAATTAATTATATAAATAAAAATATTATCAATTTAAGAAATATTATTTTTTATTCGATCATATTTTTCTGAAAACTATTTGTCATATTATTAGCATATAATATTAGCTTAATTATAAACTTGAATTAATATAATAAAAAATATATATAACAATAAGTTTTAAAAATATAAATAGGTGAAGATGTTTAAAAATTAAAATAAATTAATGATAAATGCAAATATTCTCAATAAATTAAATTCGTTCAAATTCTATTATTTTATCTTTTAAAAAAAATAAGTTAGTTTTGAGTATGTTTTATTTTATTTTTAATATTTTAAAATAATGTTAATTTACGTAATGAGATTGCATAGCTGGATTAATGCAAAAGAAAATTATTTATAAAATGTATTTTTGTTAATTTAGCGCATTACTATAATAAAATTTTCATTTTCATTAAAATGATATCTTGAAATTTTATATTGTCGTATTGTTTAGTATAAATAACTTTAAAACCTATTTAATATGTTATTTATTTAATATATTTAACAAGTATTTTATTTTTTAAAATTATAGATTATATTATATATTTATAAGTACATTATTAATTAAAATGCAAATATAAATTTAATCATGCATTTTTTATTATTTCATAACAATATAAGAATACTTTAAAGTATTCAATTTTTTTTCTTTTTTCCAAATATGTAGCTACAACGTAAGTGGAATCTTCTTTTTTTTCTTTTTTTTTTTTTTTTGCAAATTCTGAAATAATGATGAATATTAAATGTAAGTATTTTTTTTTTAAATAGGATTCATAATAAAATTTTAATTTATATTAATTAATATTTTAGTAGATAATATAAATTTATAAGGATATTTTAGTCAATTTAAAAGTTCTCCCCCTCATTTGTCCTTTCATTCATATATTTATATATCTATGTATATATTATAGATTAATTGTATTTTTTATTTTTCATGTATTAGTTTCTTATTTTAGTTAATTTCTTTTTATAAAGTTTTATATTTATTTGAAATTAAGTAGAAATAGGACTAAGAATTTTAAATTTATATAAATATTAAAATTAATTTAAATAATAAAAATATATAATATAATTAATTTGAAAAATGAATGGCATTTTTGGCAAATCCTTACACCACTTTGTTTAAAAACTCCAAACAAGTCTTACATGCCTAAATGTTTGTCTAGGCTTGGAATTTGTACACAATTCAAAATTTAATTTCATCATTAATTGTTACAAGATGTATAATGCGATCAAAACACAACAAGCATGGTCTATTTGACATTGTTGCTATTGCCGCTGTTGAGAAATATTTTTTTTTAAACATATGAGTTAAAGAGTACTAAAAATAATCTATTAAATTTGATAAGTTTTAGTAATTATGACACAATAATAACAAAATAGTTGTTTTCAAATTTTTTTTCAACATCTAAAGTAGTTTTTCTTTTTTTTTTTCTTAAATTTTTTTCGCTTTAGGTTGCGTTAGGAATCATTTTCCTTACCGTAAAGGCAGAAGACAAATGTTCTTCCCCACAATCCTCACGCATTGCTAATCTCAAGTTGTTTGAGAACAAGAAATGCAAAGATTTGAAATCAAAGAAAGTTGGTAGCGGTGCATCTTGTTTTTGGAGATAACCTAACGATTTAGGAGATGAACTAAGCCATGTGAATTTCATATTAGATTGCTAACAGATTTTCTTTGGCTAGAACACATGTAAATGTATTTACCCTATATTTTATGAACGAGTTTTAGTTCAATGATTTTGTACTCATCTTTGACACTGTGAACTCTTGAGTTTGAGTTGCAGTTGGAGTCAAATGCAAAAGAAAATCCACGTTTTTTGAAATATTATAAATTGTTTGTGCTACGTGAATGGGTCAACATCTATGAACTTGTATACATTTGAATATAACTCAAATTTTAATTCTTTTAGGGGAGAGAGTCAATCAGACTTCCAACACTTTCCTTATATTTAGACTAATTAAACATGCCCTTATGGATGATAGTAAAACGATTCAATAGCCCTGATTCTCCAAATTCAACTCAATTCACAATGTTCACTAAACCATTAATTTATCTTCATTGTATCAAATACTTGAATACAAAATAAGGTTTGCAAGCCATACACCACTTAGTTTTACAAACTCCATATTAGTTTGCATGCCAAAATGTTTGTCTAGACTGGGAATTTGTACACAATTCAAAATTTAATTACATCATTAATTGTTGCAAGGTCTACAATACAACCATAATACAACATTAAGGGCCTGTCTGACATTGCCGCCATAGCTGCTGTTGAGAAAAATATTTTTTAAATATATTAGTTAAAGAGTATTAAAAATGATCTAAAATCAAATTATTAGATCACTAAAATAACAAAATAATTTTTTCAAACTATTTTTTTCAACAGCATCTAAAATGATTTTGGCCTCAAATCGCAATGATTTCCTATTATTTAGAAACCATGCCATGAATATTGTTGATATTGACATAATGATTGGCAAGGAATGGGTACTTTATTTCAAAAAAAAAAAAAAAAAAGAAACTCTTGGTTTCTTTGGGCTGTCTTACGCTAGCATTTCTCTTATGGCACATTCAGCCGAGTTTCATGTTCCTGTACATTACAGATTAATTTCATTGCTAACCTTGTAATGCCCTCACCAAAGGTAGTTCGTACATTTTACTGTTCTGACGACTAATGTCTGTTCGGATAGTTAAAATGTCTGGAACTACACCTAGACTATAGTGAGGAGGCATAAATTGAAGAAATAAATGTTAAGAAAATATAGAAAAAATGTAGAGAAAAAAATAAATTAAAGTTTAGAGAATTTATAAATTGATACAAAAATAATAAAAATAATCCAATGAGCACCATGAAAGGCATTTTGGTCATTTCACTCCTAGAGGTGAATTTTGACTTAAATGTCAAATTAAAATTTGGAAATAGAATCATTAACATAAAACAATTATATGAATTTGAATTTAGAAAATGGGAAGAGAAAGAAAAGAAAAGGAAAGAAAAGAAAAGAAAGGAAAATAAAAAGACTTATGGCATTTAAAAAAAATGGAAAAGGCTTATGACATAAAATAAAAATAAGGTACAATAAAAATATGTATATAAATAGACATAAGAAGACAAATCCCACCAACAAAGTCTTCTTCTTCCTCTTCTCTTTCTCTCTTTGAACTGGCTGCCATGGTGTTCTTTTCCACCATTTTTGCTCAAGCTTTGAGCTTGATTCCTCCCTCATTTACCCATCAAAACCCATAGCTCACTTCACAAAAAATTTAGCCCACACCATAAGGAAGCTTTAAATACCCATAAGAAGAAGAAAGGTTAAAGTTTGAAGCGGGTCACAAGAGGTTAGTGCCTAATCTTCCTTTCTTCCTTTATTAATCCTTGAGTTAAGGTTAAAATGAAGTGAAATTTGTAAGAAACTAAAAGAAATAGGTGAGTTATGAGGGGAGTGAATTTTTGGTACCCATGGTGAGTGATGGTTTTTGATGACTATGATGTATATAAAGTGATTTACTGATGTTGGTTGATGCATTTATAAGTATTATAAGTTGATTTACATTGAGATTTTATGAGGTTGAAATTGTGAGTTAGGGTTTGGCCTAACTTTGGTATTTTTATATTATACCATGCAATTGGGATTGTTGAGATGTGTTGATGATATTTAGAAGTGCCTTGAATGTCAAATTGAAGCAAGGAAGTTGGAGGAGAAATGAATTATTGGAAGTGCTATTTTCTGCAGGTTGTGTTTGTTGAGGGCAGTGTACATTTTAGGCCATAAATGAAATTGTGCGACCCCAATTGGTATGAGGCCAATTGGAGGTGAAACTAGACCCAAAATAGCCCATATTCTATGAAGAAATGATGCCCAAATTCTGTCCAAAACTTGACCTAAATACTGCCTAAATTCGGATTACCCTGCAACCCAACCCAGGAAATGACCAAATGAACAATACGTATTCATTTGGTTATAACTCTCTCTATACTAGTCCAAATGACCTAAACTTTCACCCATGGAAAGTTTAGACATAGGGCTACACTTTTCATGAAGGCCACTTAACCCAGTTTTGCCTTTAACCAATTCAAATTGGTAGCACAAGTTGGGTCACTGAAACTGCCAACCCAGAAAATGACCAAATGAATAGTACGTGTTCATTTGGTCATAACTCTCTCTATGCTATTCCAAATGACCTGAAATTTCACCCATGGAAAGTTTAGACATAGGGCTACACTTTTCATGAAGACCTTTTAACCCAGTTTTGCCTTTAACCAATTCAAATTGTTAGCAAAAGTTGGGTCACTGAAACTGCCAACCCAGAAAATGTCCCAAAATACTATTCCTTTGGTATTTTAACCATAACTTGAGTTCTATAACCCAAAATTCAGTGATTCAAAAACTAAAATTCAAGTTTAAAGATAGAGGGGCAATTGTTATAAAGGAATTGTGATTAAATAAACATCCCAACCTTGTCAAATTCCTAGATAAAGATAACACATCAACATGAACCTAAAGAAAGGTTCATGGGAAAAATGCTATATATGATAATTAAAATACTCATAAGGAGAATCAAATATAAAAAATGATATGAATATGTAAATTGGGACTAATGTCCTATTAATATGAAATTAATGGTACCAATGAACAGTACTAGAAAATAGTAATAGTGAACAGTGCTAAATTAATTAAAAATTTTTGATTGCCCATAGTATACCTAGACTTTTTTATTTAGTTTGGATAAATTGGTATACCAATTAGGGACTACAAATAGCAGTACTGCCTATTGAGAAAATCATGAACTGACAATATATGTCTGGTATGATTGTTCTACAGGCTATATGCCTACTTACTGGCCATTGTGCCTACTTTATTTCTGGCTTTACAAGCCTGACAGCGAGTCTCGTGCCCGACAGTTGGTCTCGTGCCTGACAGACGTATTCTGGATAGACATATGGCTGTCTAACCAGTATACACCCGTGCATCCAGCCTTTATAAATTTGTTATAGGTTTCTTGGGCACTGATAAAAATTAATTAAGACTTAAAATACAATAAGTAATCATAAAAGATCCCGATAATGTTAATTGTTTCCAAAGAGCAAGAAAAATATAAAAGACCAAGAAATTATGAGTTGCATATATTATTTCAAATTATTAAATTAATGTTATTATAAATTATGCACCACTAAGCGTTATGCTTAGCGCGTTGGTTTTCCATTGCGTAGGTACTAGAGAGATCGGTCCAGAAATGACAGCGTGCACCACCACCACCGGTAGTGCAGCGTGAGCTCTGATCAAATCTGCCATTGTCCAGAGCCACCTCACCGGTCTTTTGTATTTTGATAGGGCCCATGTATAGACTAGTATTTTGGTTCATTATGTTTAGTCATGATGTAATTACTAGTTTATGATGTATTTCATTTTGGACTTGAAATGAAAACTTATAATTTATTATCTATGAATTTCCATATGAATGTAATAGATGACACTTCATTTTGAAATCTCATAAATAGTTGTGAATGATATGATAAAAGAGAAAATGATATGGAAATATGTGAGATGACTATGAATATGTTAACAGGTGACAGTGGAAACCGTCAGATGCTAATAAAACAGAGGAGGATCTGTCCAGGTCTCCACAGAAATAAGATTAAAAAAAAATTCTACACATAAATTACCTGATTTGAATGACAATAAAATTTACAATAGACATGAAAAGACAAGATAGGGTGCTCCGGCACCGAATGTGGCTCTTCTTGCTCGGCTATACAATAGACGGGTAAGGGGCGTCACAAACCTCCTCCAGCTGCATATCTCCAGAACGTTCCACTCTCTCTTTATTCTCTTTATTTCAGCTCTTCCCTCTTTTTTCTGCAATGCGCTCTAGCTTAGTTGTTTTGGGCCTGGATCCATAGCTTCCGGACTCCTTCCTATACTGCTATCAGATATTAACAAAGAAACACTCTTGAAATTGACTGGCCTTCCATTATCATCATCCCATAACTCCAAGTCAAATAGTCAATAGTTTAATATACTTCTTCTGCTAGAGTCCAACAAAGAAGTAGTTTAATAATCTTCACTTATTTTTCTTGATCTTGACAACACTTTTGACCTTACCTGAAAATTTCTACTCATCTGTTCAACTCCTAAATTTTACAAGCTATATTTGACCCCTTGATCGATTTAATTAGTCCTACTTTTGGAGAGTTATTTTGTGTACAATCTTTTGACCAACTGAACCTATAAGAGGCGCCAACAATGGCTTCATGTACAACCTAGCCTGCAAGTTGAAGACTCAAGTACTCATCACCACTAAAACAGAGAAAAAGTCCCCTTCTTTTTACATTTCAACGTTGGTTTTGCTCAATCCTTGGCAAAGGAATAACAATATGTAATAGGAGGAATTCTAGCTTCTGTTTTGGGGTTTGTACTGGTAAATAGATCAAGAGGAATGAAGAAAACTAAAGAAGCAAAGGAAAATATGAGGGATGAAGTTGTGAAGAGCTCAGAACAAGTGTTATGCCAGTCGGAAAATGCCACTAATGCTGATATTATTATAGTTGGAGCAGGTGTTGCTGGGTCTGCTCTTGCTTACACTCTTGGCAAGGTGAATCTAATCTTCTCCCTCTACTTTAGATGGCAATATATAATAAGACGAATGCTCACAAAACTAGCTACCCCATCGGGCAGTTTAACCTCTTTTCCTTCCTTCAATTGTAGGATGGACGGAGAGTGCATGTGATTGAAAGGGACCTGACTCTGCCTGACAGAATTGTTGGAGAACTTCTGCAACCTGGGGGTTACCTGAAATTAATTGAGTTGGGCCTTGAAGGTGAATAAGAAATTTCTATAATCTTTTATGGATTGTTGAATCTGTATGAATTCCATCAGTCCTTCTGTCTGAGTCTACTATTATTGAACTTTTTCTCTAATTCTTAACATGTATGCTTGGTTGCAGATTGTGTAGAAGAAATTGATGCTCAACATGTATTTGGATATGCTCTTTACAAAAATGGGAGAAGCACTAAACTATCATATCCCTTGCAAAGATCAGATCCAGATGTGGCTGGAAGAAGTTTTCACAACGGACGTTTCATTCAAAAAATGCGTGAAAAAGCTGCAACTTTACCCAAGTAATAATCTTCATTTACCCCGAAGTTACTTCTTTCACTTTGCTATGCCTTTCATGTTCAAAATCTTTTAATTCGTGCTGCATAATTAATAGCATCATTTTATTGCCTTTAATAGTTAATATGTTCCCTGATTTTCTTTGCAGTGTAAGACTGGAGGAAGGGACAGTAACATCCCTACTAGAAGTAAAGGGGACAATCAAGGGTGTGCAATACAAAACTAAAATTGGTCAACAACTTACCGCTTCTGCTCCACTTACAATATTACGCGATGGTTGTTTTTCAAATTTGCGACGGTCTCTTTGTAATCCTAAGGTAATGATTATGTTTCAACCTGGAAACGAAAACTTCTATGAATCCAATTGGCTTCTCTATGAACGTCACTGATAGATGCGAAATTGGGTAGCTGTTTTCTTTTTCATGAGTTTGAAGTGAAGTTTGGAAACTTTGGGTTTTTACAGGTTGATATCCCCTCCTGTCTTGTGGCATTGATCTTAGAGAATTGCGAGCTTCCATACCCAAATCACGGACATGTAATTCTGGCAGACCCTTCACCAATCTTGTTCTATCGTATTAGTAGCTCTGAAATTCGATGCTTGGTTGACATACCTGGCCAAAATCTACCATCCATTTCAAATGGGTAAATGGCCAAATACTTGAAAACTGTGGTGGCTCCCCAGGTATTCTTAGTTTTCTGGGCATGCTAATTTTTATTTTTATTTTATTTTATTTATTCATTTATTTATTTATTTTTAATTTTTCTTTTTCGCATTTTGGCTTTGATACTTGTAGTTTGTAGTGCTAAGGGGGATTATAGAAATGACTCGATTTAATAAGCATTGGACCGTCATTTATCTTTGAATCTTTAGACTAATCTAAGAACTTTTATATATGTTTCAGATTCCCCAAGAGCTACGTGATGCATTTGTTTTTGCAATTAAAAAAGAAAACATAAGAACGATGCCTAATAGAAGCATGCCTGCTGCTCCTCATCCCACTCCAGGTGCTCTTTTGTTAGGGGATGCATTTAACATGAGACATCCTTTAACAGGAGGAGGAATGACTGTTGCCCTATCTGATATAGTCATATTAAGGAATCTTCTAAGGCCTTTGCATGATCTGAGCGATGCATTTTCCCTTTGCAAGTATCTTGAATCCTTCTACACACTACGCAAAGTGAGTAAATGATTTTCACTTAGTTGCATATGAGAACTAAATTTATAATTTCTAGATTTAAATTCTTTAGAATCTAGTTTGGATAAACAATATGGTGGTATACTTGCCACAACAATGAAACTAAAATTGGTGCTAACCCTATATATCCATTTCATTTCAGCCTGTGGCATCTACTATAAATACTCTGGCTGGAGCCTTATACAAAGTATTTAGTGCATCAACTGATCCTGCAAGGAATGAAATGCGTCAAGCATGTTTTGACTATTTGAGCCTTGGAGGTGAATTTTCAAATGGACCTATCGCTTTACTCTCTGGACTAAATCCTCATCCGTTGAATTTGGTTCTCCATTTTTTTGCTGTGGCTATCTTTGGTGTTGGCCGCTTAATAGTTCCACTTCCATCAATTCCACGCTTTTTGATTGGGGCTAGAATGATCTCGGTGCGTATAGCTAACAATAATTTCAATGACTTCATAATTATATTTTAAATGACTTCAAAGTTCTTATCTCTATCACATTTCTTTTACTTTTTTTCAGGTTGCATCAAGAATCATTTTTCCCATCATAAAGGCAGAAGGAGTTCGACAAATGTTCTTCCCTATAACCCTAACACATTGAAGATCTCAAGTTGTTTGAGAATAGGAAATGCAAAGATTTAAAATCGGTGAAAGTTGGTGGCAGTTCATTTTTTCTTTAGATAAGTTAACGATTTAGGAGATGAGCTAAGTAGTGTAAATTTTATTTGAGATTCCTAACAAATTATCTTTGGTTAGAAACGAAAGTTTCACATGTAATTTAACCACACTTTTCTTGAAATATTTTTAATTATTTGTGCGTGCTCCTCTATTGTTTCCAAAATTTGGAATTTCACCATGTATTGTGTTGGTTTGTGTTTCCATAAGACAGTGTTCCTTGATCCGTGTTTCACCATGGCACATACAACAAGTATGGGCATGAGATATGCTAATTTTTATAATTCGCGACATAGCAAATGTAACGGCCCAGCCCACTAGTGATATTGTCCGCTCTGGGCCGAAGCCCTCACGGTTTTAAAATGCGTCAATAGGGGTTACGAACTGTCAACTTATGAACCCAGCATCTCTTCCGTGTTTTGTCGATGTGGGATTTGCCTAGGGTGTTACAATCCACCCCCCTTATGGGACTCAGGGTCCTCGCTGAGGTTTGCGCCACCATCGTTCAAGGTTGCACGCGGAGCGGCTCTGATACCACAAATGTAATGGCCTGGCCCACTAGTGATATTGTCCGCTCTGGGCCGAAGCCCTCACGGTTTTAAAATGCGTCAATAGGGGTTACGAACTGTCAACTTATGAACCCAGCATCTCTCCCGTGTTTTGTCGATGTTACACCCTAGGAAAATCCCACATCGACAAAACATGGGAGAGATGCTGGGTTCATAAGTTGATAGTTCGTAACCCCTATTGACGCGTTTTAAAACCGTGAGGGCTTCGGCCCAGAGAGGACAATATCACTAGGGCCGGGCCATTACATTTGTGGTATCAGAGCTGGACTCCCTCTAGTACGATGTGTGGTGCGAGGATGCACCAGGCGGAAGCTGGTGGGCTTGTCACGACCCAGGGATACAGTTGGGACGTGCTTGTTCAACCAGCTACGCACTGGGGTGGAAACTTCGTGTCCCACATCGGAAACGGGAAGGAAAGATTTGGGCCATATATGTGGGAGCCTTCCTCACCTGGTCAGCGCGCTTTTGGGAATGAAACCTCCTAAGGGACAAATCCGTGAGGCCCATGGGCCAAAGCGGACAATACTAACTGGAGAAGGATCGGGCTGTTACAGCAGACGATGGACTTAATGGATGCACCATATATGCTAAAACATATCACTCAATGCACATGAATCAAGTGCGTGTAAAATCATTTAATTCAAATCTACCTAATTTATAAAATTTAAACTACATCACATGCATATAAAATTCAAATAATAAAAGCAAATGGAATTATTAATAACTCAAATTTGCTTTGATTTAAATTTTAATTTATTGTAATAAATCTTATTTCATAGACTAATGATTAGAAAAAAATAATAAGTATCTCATCTTTTATAAAATTTGACAATTTAAGCATTTCGATACATCGACATGTGGCAAGTAGAAAACAAAATCAAGTACTTTAAATTGTCAACAAATCCAGTCAAAACGAGTTGTCGTATAAAAGTATGAACACCAGACTCAAAAATTCCACTTGCCCAATCATCAAACGACTTGTCATTTACAAATCAACGTTAGTTCACTTTAATTGATATTGCCTTCCATGAATGGCATATCGTACCGTGACAAAGACAAAATGCTTGGTCACGGTACAATGACAAAGACAAAATGATAGGATCTTGTTTTTGTTTATATTTTTTTTCCCTCTTTTGGGTATTGTTCTATCGATATTCATGGATTTGTCTTTGCTTGATAAGCTTTTATGGGGTTTTAGCATTTTTTAGTTTGCTGCAAATGCAATATGTTACATTGCTCAAGATTTCTTGATAAAAAATAAGTCAGGAGTTGGTCATTCGAGATCCCACATGGATGGTTGTTGACAGCATGTATGTGTGATATAAATCTTAGCAGGCTTTGATTAAATTACTATGATTTTGTCAAATAATGTGTGCTTCTATCCTATGTCTATATTCATTGTAAAGTTGTCAAAAAGAATGGAGAAATTTTTCAAATCAGTCAATTAGGGAAGAAATTTTACAATACCAGGACGAACCAAAAAGCATATTTTCAAAGTTCAGGTTTTCAACCCATTGATTCATGCAATTTTTTTTTAATTTTTCATTTATTGTTATTTTCATATGAAAATTATCAAAAACATTTGTACAAAAAAAAATTATGGAAAAAATATTTTTGGACTCCTTACAATATTCTTATTTTTCTAACTTGAAAATTTTATTTGTATTGCGGAAATAAATTGGGCATTAAAAAATGTGATTTTATTGTATTTTACTTCTAAAGGCATCCAAAAATTAAAAAAAAAATTATTTTTGAGTTTCTCATAATATTTTTATTTTTCTAACGTAATTCTTTTTATTTATTTGTGAAGCATGAATAATTTGAGCATAAAAAATATTATTGTTTTTCATGCAAAAAAAAAAATTGATATGAAAAAAATAAAAATATTATTGGAAAAATCAAAAATAATTTTTTTCCCCAGTACTCTAGTTTGATAAAAGTTTCTGTGGTTTGTTGGTGCTAGTGGAGGGCTGTTACTTCAGGATCCCACATTGTTGCGGACAGCGCGTGTTCCCTCAGTATCCCAAATCAGTTACAGACAATGTGTGTATGCCTTCCCTATTGCAAAAAAGAAAATTAAAAAAAAAAGGTCAGGAGTTTGAAGGTTGTTTGATAATTTAGGCTGCAGTGTGTCCAATTGCAAATTCCCTGCAAGAAGAGGAATGATTAACAACATAAGAAATACAAAGAGATTTTGTATATTGGTATAGTATGGATAAAAATCCGATCCAAATGGAAAGTAATCGAGATCTTAAAATCCGGATTAGATTAGAACATGAGGTGTTCAGTTAGGACATAATATGTTCATATAAAACATGAGGTGTTCGTTCAGGACATGAAATGTTCGATTAGAACACAAGGTGCTCGGTCTGGAACTACATTCAGATAAGACAGGGTGTTTGGACAATGAGCAAGAAGTTCGGATGAAATATAGGATGCTCAAACAAAATAGGGTGTTCGATTAGAAGTTCGATGCATCCTGATAGGATGTGCTAAGTTCCTACCGGGAATCTCGCTACACTGTTAGTCACCGCTGCCATTTTTTTCCCCTCGCCGTTCATAGAGATTCTATGCCAGCTAGAACCAATAATTCCTCCCCCATCTCCTGTAGACTTCGAAACATCCTTCCCAGCCACCATTCTCTACAATAAATTTAGGCTTTAACAGGTTAAAAATTTAAAAACAAATTATTAATAAGAATTATCCGTAAGCATAAAGTGATACATAAACCCCACAACCTAAAGTTTTTAACAATACTTTCATACTAATTTACAACATTATTATGCATAATGTCGTTATATGCTGTCATGACATCTAAATACATTGTCTTGATGTTATTTATTGCTTTGTACAAAATGATGTTAATTTTACGATACAATTAGACAAAGCATATCAACTTTATGATATATTTATGCTAGTCCTATATTAGACTCTTCAATTGAAAGTTGAAAGACAAATGGAAAAACCAGTGCTTTGCTTCAACTACATTAGTCATACTCCATTGATTGATTTAATAAGTTCAAACTACATGTTAATTGATTATTATTGTAACACCCTCACCATAGATAGTCCGTACATTTCACTGTTCCGACAACCAATGTCTGTTCGGACAGTCAAAATGTCTGAAACTACGCTTAGACTATAATGAGGAGGCATAAAATGATGAAATAAATGTTAAAAAATTATAGAAAAAAATTTTGAGAAAATAAAATAATAAAAATAATCCGATATGCACCATGAAGGGCATTTTGGTCATTTCAACCCCAGAGGTGAATTTTGATCTAAATGTCAAATTTAAAATTTTGACAAATAAAATAATTAACATAAAATATTTTTGTGAATTTGAATTAGGGAAATGAGGAGAGAAAGAAGAAGAAAAGAAAAGAAAAGAAAAGAAAGGAAAAGAAAAGAAAAATGGATTATGAAAAATCAAAAAAATTTAAAGTACACAAATAGAATATATATATATATATATATATCATAAGATGATAAAACCTACAAACCTTTTCTCTCCATCTCCTTCTTTTTTTTCTCCATTGTGCCGCCACCCTTGGTCTTCATTTCCTCCATTGATATTCAAGCTTCCAAGCTTGATTTCTCAAGCTTAATCCACCCAAAACCCATAGCTCACTTCACAAAAAATTTAGCCCACACCATAAGGAAGCTTTAGATACCCATAAGAAGAAGAAAGGTTGAAGTTTGAAGTGGGTCACAAGAGGTTAGTGCCTAATCTTCCTTTCTTCCTTTATTAATCCTTGAGTTAAGGTTAAAATGAAGTGAAATTTGTAAGAAACTAAAAGAAATAGGTGAGTTATGAGGGGAGTGAATTTTTGGTACCCATGGTGAGTGATGATTTTTGATGACTATGATGTATATAAAGTGATTTAATGATGTTGGTTGATGCATTTATAAGTATTATAAGTTGATTTACATTGAGATTTTATGAGGTTAAAATTATGAGTTAGGGTTTGGCCTAACTTTAGTATTTTTGTATTATACCATGCAATTGGGATTGTTGAGATGTGTTGATGATATTTAGAAGTGCCTTGAATGTCAAATTGAAGCAAGGAAGTTGGAGGAGAAATGAATTATTGGAAGTGCTATTTTTTGCAGGTTGTGTTTGTTGAGGGCAGTGTACATTTTAGGCCATAAATGAAATTGTGTGACCCCAATTGGTATGAGGCCAATTGGAGGTGAAACTAGACCCAAAATAGCCCATATTCTATGAAGAAACCATGCCCAAATTCTGTCCAAAACTTGACCTAAATACTGCCTAAATTCGGATTTCCCTGCACCCAAACCCAGAAAATGACCAAATGGACAGTACGTGTTCATTTGGTCATAACTCTCCCTATACTGGTCCAAATGACCTAAAATATTACCAATGGAAAGTTTAGACATAGGGCTACACTTTTCATGAAGACCACTTAACCCAGTTTTGCCTCTAACCAATTCAAAATGGTAGCACAAATTGGGCCACTGAAACTGCCAACCCAGAAAATGACCAAATGAACAGTACGTGTTCATTTGGTCATAACTCTCTCTATACTGGTCCAAATGACCTAAAATTTCACCCATGGAAAGTTTAGACATAGGGCTACACTTTTCATGAAGACCACTTAACCCAGTTTTGCCTGTAACCAATTCAAATTAGTAGCACACTTTGGGCCACTGAAACTGCCAACCCAGAAAATGACCAAATGAACAGTACATGTTCATTTGGTCATAACTCTCTCTATACTGGTCCAAATGACCTAAAATTTCACCCATGGAAAGTTTAGACATAGGGCTACACTTTTCATGAAGACCACTTAATCTAGTTTTTCCTTTAACTAATTCAAATTGTTAGCACAAGTTGGGTCACTGAAACTGCCAACCCAGAAAATGTCCCAAAATACTATTCCTTTGGTATTTTGACCATAACTTGAGTTCTATAACCCCAAACTCAGTGATTCAAAAACTGAAATTCAAGTTTAAACATAGAGGAGCAATTGTTATAAAGGAATTGTGACTAAATAGACATCCCAACCTAGTCAAATTCCTAGATAAAGATAACACATCAACATGAACCTAAAGAAAGGTTCATGGGAAAAATGTTATATATGATAATTAAAATACTCATAAGGAGAATTAAATATTAAAAATGATATGAATATGTAGATTGGGACTAATGTCCTATTAATATGAAATTAATGGTACCAATGAACAGTACTAGAAAATAGTAATAGTGAACAGTGCTAAATTAATTAAAAATGTTTAATTGCCCATAGTATAGCTAGACTTATTTATTTAGTTTGGATAAATTGGTATACCAATTAGGGACTACAGATAGTAGTACTGCCTACCGAGAAAATCATGAACTGATAATATATGTCTGGTATGATTGTTCTACAGGCTATATGCCTACTTACGGGCCATTGTGCCTACTTTATTTATGGCTTTACAAGCCTGACAGCGGGTCTCGTGCTCGACAGCTGGCCTTGTGCCTGACAAACGTATACTGGATAGACATATGGCTAACCAGTATACACTCGTATATCCAGCTTTTATAATTTGTTATAGGGTTTCTTGGGCACTGATAAAAAAATTAATTAAGACTTAAAATACAATAAGTAATCATAAAAGATCCCGATAATATTAATTATTTCCAAAGAGCAATAAAAATGTAAAAGACCCAAAAATTATGACTTGCATATATTATTTCAAATTATTAAATTATTGTTATTATAAATTATGCACCACTAAGCGTTATGCTTAGCGCATTGGTTTTCCATCGCGTAGGTACTGGAGATCAGCCGCAGCAGCCGCAGCAGCCGCATCAGTAGTGCACTGACAGAGCTCTGATCAGATCTGGCATTGTCCAGAGTCACCTCACCGGTCTTTTGTATTTTGGTAGGGCCTGTAACACCCTAGGCAAATCCCACATCGACAAAACACGGGAGAGATGCTGGGTTTATAAGTTGATGGTTTGTAACCCCTAGTGACGTGTTTTAAAACCGTGAGGACTTCGGTCCAGAGCGGACAATATCACTAATGGGCCGAGCCATTACATTTGTGGTATCAGAGCCGCTCCGCGTGCAACCTTGAACGATGGTGGGGCAAACCTCAGGGAGGACGCTGAGTCCCATAAGGGGGGTGGATTGTAACACCCTAGGCAAATCCCACATCGAGAAAACACGGGAGAGATGCTGGGTTTATAAGTTGATGGTTTGTAATGTAATAGCCCGATCATTCTCCAGTTAGTATTGTCCGCTTTGGCCCATGGGCCTCACGGATTTGTCCCTTGGGAGGTTTCATTCCCAAAAGCGCGCTGACCAGGTGAGGAAGGCTCCCACATATATGGCCCAAATCTTTTCTTCCCATTTCCGATGTGGGACACGAAGTTTCCACCCCAGTGCGTAGCTAGTTGAACAAGCACGTCCCAACCCCATCCCTGGGTCGTGACAAGCCCACCAGCTTCCGCCTGGTGCGTCCTCGCACCACACACCGTACTAGAGGGAGTCCAGCTCTGATACCAAATTGTAACAGCCCGATCATTCTCCAGTTAGTATTGTCCGCTTTGGCCCATGGGTCTCACGGATTTGTCCCTTGGGAGGTTTCATTCCCAAAAGCGCGCTGACCAGGTGAGGAAGGCTCCCACATATATGGCCCAAATCTTTTCTTCCCATTTCCGATGTGGGACACGAAGTTTCCACCCCAGTGCGTAGCTGGTTGAACAAGCACGTCCCAACCCCATCCCTGGGTCGTGACAAGAGCTCAATTAGTAAGAGGCGAAGCAAATCCGTGAGGTGATATGGGTTCGAATCCTAGCTCTGCAGGGCGAAGGGATTGAACTCCACCAAAGCGGACAGTACCGATTTGAGTTGCATCGCCGGCCTCTAGAGGGGTACGCCGGCAAGATGGCCACCCATAGAGGGGCTTGAGCTGGGGCCCACTAAGCCGGGGCCCACTAAGCCGGGGTGTGACATGTAACCCCTAGTGACGCGTTTTAAAACCGTGAGGGCTTCGGCCCAAAGCGGACAATATCACTAGTGGGCCGGGCCATTACAGGGCCCATGTATAGACTAGTATTTTGGTTCATTATGTTTCGTCATGATGTAATTACTAGTTTATGATGTATTTCATTTTGGACTTGTAATTAAACTTTGAGATTGAAATGAAAACTTGTAATTTATTATCTATGAATTTCTATATGAATGCAATAGATAATACTTCATTTTTAGATCTCATAAATAATTGTAAATGATATGATACATGAGAATATGATATGGAAATGTGTGAAATGAATATGGACATGTTAACAGGTGATTAGTGGAACCCGCCAGATGCTAATAAAATAAGGGAGGCTCTGTCCGGGTCTCCACAGAAATAAGATATAAAAAAAAAAAAAAATTCTACACATAGAATACATGTTTTAAATGACATCAAAAGTTTACAATAGATATGATAAAAACAATATAGGGTGCTCCGGCACCGAATGTGGCACTTCTTGCTCGGCTATACGGTAGACGGGTAAGGGGCGTCACAATTATATGAGAGTAAAAGCGTGAGTCCTAACTCAGCTAACGTTTCTAGGACATTGATTCATGTTGATTTCATCATTAAATATACATATTGTGTCATAATTTCATGATAGATTAGGTATTGTTAAGAGTTTCTCAAAGTGTAGATATGTTAGTCGCAACATTCACATTTCCCTCACTACACACCCAGTTGAGTTCCATATTCTTGCACATTACAGTTGCATAATTTTAAGAAGTGCATGCAGGGATGCAAAAATAATTTTGTACAAGCATGCCTGTTTAACCTTTGAATGGAAATAGAAGTGCAAACACAGGATGATTTTTCTTTTTCAATTTTATTTTTGAAATAACTAAATATAATTTACTTGTACAAATTATTATTAAAACTCGGATCCCATTTGTATCCAACAAGAAAAGGAAATCCTTTTTCAAGAATTGCATTTCACTTTTATTTATGGATTTAACCATGAATTATTCAAACAACCTATTGTCAGCTAAGTAGATATGGACAGAGAAACACTCTTGAAAATTGACTGGCCTTCCATTTTCATCATCCTATATCTCCAACTCAATAGTTTATTAAATCCAAAGAGATGTGGACAGATTCCATATATAGATTGGAAAGTCAAGTCCAACAAGGGAGTACATTAATAATCTTCTCTTATTTGCTCCTCATATTTTTCTTGATCTTGACAACACTTTTAACGTTACTTGAAAATTTGTATTCATCTGTTCAACTCCCAAATTTTACAAGCTATGTTTGACCACTTCGCCAATTTAATTAGTCCTACTTTTGGAGAGTTTTTTTATTTTTTGTGCAATCTTTTGACCAACTGAACCTATAAGGGGCACCAACATTTGCTTCATGTACAGCACAGCCTGCAAGTTCAAAACTCAAGCACTCACCACCCGTAAAACAGAGAAAAAGTCCATTTCTTTTTGCACTTCAACATTGGTTTTGCTCAATCCTTGGCAATGGAATATCAATATATAATTGGAGGAATTCTAGCTTTTATTTTGGGGTTTGTACTATGGCATAGATCGACAGGAATGAAGAAAACTAAGGAATCAAGGGAAAATGTCAGAGATGAAGTTGTGAAGAGCTCAGAACAAGTGTTATGCCAGTCGGAGAATGCCACGAATACTGATATTATTATAGTTGGAGCCTATGTAGCACGGAAACGGCTCCGAGTGCCGTTTCCCAGTGTCGGAAACGTTTCCGACGGGGAAACGAACTGACACGGCTCGGAAACGTTTCCGCCGCTTCAAAATATCGAATAAACGCGCTTTCCGCTGTTTAAACGCGTTTCTTTAAAGAAAATTAAAAAAAAAAAAAAATGGGTAGGTTAAAATCGATTACTTCACGCTCACAGTTCACAATATTCACCAACAACAGAAACAGAAAAGAAAGAAGAAGAAAAAGAAAAAGAAAAGGGAAAGGGTACCTTCAAGGCTTCAAGCGTCGCCGTCGGGTAAGAATCGCAAGATTCGCAACACCTCTTCTTTTTTCTTTGATCTGCCACTGCCATTATTAACTCTTTTCTCTCTTATCAACACTCAACAGAAGAAGAAGAAGAAGCAGAAGAAGAAACAGAAGAAGAAGCAGCAGGCAGCAGCAGCAGTCGCACTCGCCATTCTCCCAGGTAACGTTTCCCTTTTTTTTTTTTCCTTCCCCATTTCCCGATTGTGAAATGAATGAGGGCTGGGCTGGGTAATTAGGTTTATTAGATTGGGGTGGTTTTATTAATTTATTATTATTTAATTTATTATTTTCTTTATTATTAATTTATTATTTTCTTTTTCTAATTTTTTTGTAAAATAATTTTATCAAGTAATTTTTATTAATTAATTATAATTTTATTCTATTAATTAATCATAAATTTATCATATTTAATATCAATTTTTTTTCTCTAAATATATATTCCATAATTAGATTTTTCTCAAACTAAATTTGAGGAGTTATTATAAATATTTTTTTTTTTAAAAAAAAAGATAAAAAAAATTTTCCCAAATTCACTAAAAATTTTCAAGATTTGCCATATTTTTACAATCAACATTTTGAAGGAAATTAAGGACAAATGTAAATATATTTTTAAAGTTATTTTTAAAATTATAAAATTTCAAGTTTAAATTCTAATTAATGATAAATAAAAAAAATTCCAATATTCAAAATTTGTATTTTATATTAATATATTTTATATTTTTGTAATAGTTTATATATAATATGTTTAATATAATTTGTTTTAATGTATCGTTATATTATATATTAAAATTTTTCATAATATAGTCAATTTATTCAATTCTATTATTTAACTCTTTAATCATTTAATATATAATTTACATTGTGCTTTAATCCTTAGTATATAATTTGTTTAAATAATTTGTAAATTGTATAAAATTGCATTTTCTTTTTGTCATTTTGATAGGACAATATTTGAATGGATTCTTCAAACTCAAATTCTCCACAAGCAAATAGCACTAGTGGCACTTCTTCAAATACTAGGGAGGAAGAATTTAGTCCTCTATGGAGATATGTAACTAAATTAGAGAAAACTGGAGAAGGAGGGGGTAATTGTAAATGGATATGCAATTTTTGTGGACAAGAAAAGCAAGGGACTTATACTAGAGTGAGGGCTCATTTATTGAAAATCACTGGAAAGGGGATTGGTGTGTGTAAAAAAGTGAGGAATGATAGTATTTCTGAAATGAGGAAACAGGAGGATGAGGCAACAAACAAAATTACCAATTCACAATCTAGGCGAGTTTCTTTGCCTATTAGTATAACTTCTGTTCCTTCATTGAATATAACTGAACCAAGTATTTCAGCAGCTTTGAAGAAAAGAAGAGTTAATGATTCTCCTCTTGGTAGAGCTTTTGACTTGCAAACTAGAGCTCAATTAGATGCAGAGATTGCTAGAATGTTCTACACTGGGGGTCTACCTTTTAATTTTGCTAGAAATCCTTATTATGTGAGTTCTTATTCTTTTGCTGCTAATCATGTTTTGGGTGGTTATGTGCCGCCTGGTTATAACAAATTGAGAACCACATTACTTCAGCAAGAAAAAGCAAATGTAGAGAGGTTGCTTGAACCAATTAAAAGTACTTGGTTAGAAAAGGGTGTTAGTATTGTGAGTGATGGATGGAGTGATCCCCAGAGGAGGCCTTTGATTAATTTTATGGTTGTTTCTGAGTCTGGCCCCATGTTTATCAAATCTGTAGATTGTTCTGGTGAAGTGAAAGATAAGCAATTTATTGCTAATTTGCTAAAAGAAGTAATTGATGAGGTGGGTCATCAAAAAGTGGTACAAGTCATTACTGATAATGCTTCAAATTGTAAAGGTGCTGGAGAAATCATTGAGGGAATGTTTCCACATATTTATTGGACTCCTTGTGTTGTGCACACTCTTAATCTTGCTTTGAAGAATATATGTGCAGCAAAAAATTTGGAAAATAATCAAGAAACTTATGATGTGTGTCACTGGATCACTGAAATCCATGGGGATGCTTTGCAAATCAAGAATTTTATAATGAATCATTCCATGAGGCTTGCAATTTATAATCGGTTTAGCCCTTTGAAATTGCTTTCAGTTGCTGACACTCGTTTTGCTTCTATTGTTGTGATGCTTAAAAGATTTAAACTTATTAGACGTGCTTTAGAAGCAATGGTTATGAGTGATCAATGGGCACAATACCGAGAAGATGACCAAGGCAAAGCTAGATTTGTTCGTGATAAAGTGGTAGATGAGGATTGGTGGGAAAAGGTTGTTTACATCATTGCTTTTACTGGGCCCATTTATGACATGATCAGAGTTTGTGACACAGACAAACCATGCCTTCATTTGGTTTATGAGTTGTGGGATTCTATGATTGAAAAGGTGAAGCAAGTTATTTTTGATCATGAAGGAAAGCAAGCAGATGGGTTTTCTCCTTTTTATTATGTGGTTCATCGAATTCTTGTTGATCGTTGGGCAAAGAACAACACTCCCCTTCATTGTTTAGCCCATTCATTAAATCCAAGGTAAATTTCTAACTTACATACTCATCTTCTTGTTCTAATTTTTTTTTTCTGAATTTATTTTCTTATTTTTGAAGATTTTATAGTGAAAAATGGCTTCAAGAGGGAGAAGGTAGAGTGCCTCCTCATATGGATGGAGAAGTATCAACTGAGAGAATTAAATGTTTCAGGAGGATTTTTTCTAATGAAGATGAGCGAATTAGAGCAAATGATGAATTTGCAAATTTTTCTTTGAAAAGTAGACCTTTTGCTGATCCTGATTCTATTGGAAGTATGTATGTTACAGATCCTAGGAAATGGTGGGCATGTTTTGGTTCTAATGCACCTTTACTTCAAAGGTTGGCTTTTAAAGTGCTTGGACAACCTACTTCCTCCTCTTGTTGTGAAAGAAATTGGAGTATTTATTCCTTCATTCATTCATGCAGAAGGAATAAATTAACTCCAAAACGTGCAGAGGACTTGGTTTTTATCCATAATAATCTTCGTCTTCTGTCCAGAAACTCCTCCCAATATTATGATGAGAAGACAAAATTGTGGGATGTTGGTGGTGATCAATTTGGAAGTATGGAAGATGTGGGAGTTCTTGAATTTGCCGACCTTTCATTGGATGAACCAGAGTTAGAGTCTGTTTTGTTTGATGAAAATGCAACTACATGCATGGAGAAGGAGAATGAGAAAGACAGTGAAGTTGAGGAAATGTTATAAATTTTATTATCTTTTCTTTTTTAACATTTGAATGTGTTGTAGTTGATATTTATTTCTTATAAGTATGAAACTTCTAAATATGTATTTTTATAGTTGAATTTAAATGTTGATTTGAACTTTATTTATTATTGAACATCTTTCATGATATATATATATATATATATATATATATATATATATATATATATATATATATATATATATATATAATTTATTTATTTATTTATTTATTTATAAATATACCCCTATATTTTTTATATTTACACGTTTCCCCCACGTTTCCGTTTCCTATGTTTTTTAAAATGCCGTTTCCCCGTGTCCGTTTCCGCGTTTCCCCGTTTCCGCGTTTCCGTTTCCGTGCTACATAGGTTGGAGCAGGTGTTGCTGGGTCAGCTCTTGCTTACACTCTTGGCAAGGTGAATCTAATCTTCTCTCCCTACTTTAGATGGCAATGTATAACAGGATAAAAATTCACAAAATTAGCGACCCATCAGGCAGATATTAACATTTAAACCAAGTTTAAAGTAAATAATAATAATAATAATAATAATAATAATAATAATAATAATAATAATAATAATAATAATCTCTTTTCCTTCCTTCAATTTGCAGGATGGACGGAGAGTGCATGTGATTGAAAGAGACCTCACTCTGCCTGACAGAATTGTTGGAGAACTTCTGCAACCTGGGGGTTACCTAAAATTAATTGAGTTGGGCCTTGAAGGTGAGTACCATATTATTATTATCATTATAATCTTTTATGGATTGTTGAATCAGTGTGCATTCCATCAATCTTTCCGTCTTGGTCATCTGTCATTCAACTTTTGCTCTAATTCTTAACATGCATGCTTGTTGCAGATTGTGTAGAAGAAATCGATGCTCAACAGGTATTTGGATATGCTCTTTACAAAAATGGGAAAAGTACTAAACTATCATACCCCTTGCAAAACTTCGATCAAGATGTGGCTGGAAGAAGTTTTCACAACGGACGTTTCATTCAAAGAATGCGTGAAAAAGCTGCATCTTTACCTAAGTAATAATCTTCTTTCTCCCACAGTTACTTCCTTCACTTTGCCATGCCTTTCATGTTCCAAATTATTGAATTCATGCTGCATAATTAAGAACATCACTTTATTACTTTCAACAGCTCATATATGTTCCCTTATTTTCATTTTAGTGTAACACTGGAGGAAGGGACAGTAACATCCCTACTTGAAGTGGAGGGGACAGTCAAGGGTGTGCAGTACAAAACTAAAATTGGTCAAGAACTTACTACTTATGCTCCACTCACAATAGTATGCGATGGATGCTTCTCAAATTTGCGACGCTCTCTCTGCAATCCTAAGGTAAAGATTATGTTTCAACTGGGAAACAAAAACTTCTTTCTCAACTTCGTTGATAGATTCCTAAATGTGTAGGTGTTTTCTATTTCATGAGTTTTAAGTGAAATTTGGAAACTTTGTGTTTATACAGGTTGATATCCCCTCTTGTTTTGTGGCATTGATCCTAGAGAATTGTGAACTTCCATACCCAAATCACGGACATGTTATTCTGGCAGACCCTTCACCAATCTTGTTCTATCGTATTAGTAGCTCTGAAATTCGATGCTTGGTTGACATACCTGGCCAAAAACTACCAACCATTTCAAATGGCGAAATGGCCAACTATTTGAAAACTGTGGTGGCTCCCCAGGTATACAAAGTTCTCTATGCATGCTAATGCATTTTTTTTTTTCATTTTGGCATTGATACGTATAGATAATAGTGCTAAGGAGCTCATAAAAATAACTCGATTTATGATGCTTTGAACTTTTTAATATGAAATTTGACGTGCATTTGACAAGTCATTTATCTTTTAATCTTTAGGATAATCAAGAGCTTTTATATGTGTTTCAGACTCCCCAAGAGCTACGTGATGCATTTGATTTTGCAATTAACAAAGGAAACATAAGAACAATGCCTAATAGAAGCATGCCTGCTGCTCCTTATCCCACTCCTGGTGCTCTTCTGTTAGGGGATGCATTTAACATGAGACACCCTTTAACAGGAGGAGGAATGACAGTTGCGCTATCTGATATTGTTGTATTGAGGAATCTTCTGAGGCCTTTCCATGATCTAAGCAATGTATATTCCCTTTGCAAGTATCTTGAGTCTTTCTACACTCTACGCAAGGTGATTAAATAATTTTTCACAAGTTACATATGAGCATTGTTTTTATAATTTCTAGACTTAAATTATTTAGGATCTAGTTTGGATAAACAATAGGGTAGTACTCTTGGCCACAACGGTGAGATTAAAATTGGTGCTAACCCTTCATATCCACTTCCATTCAGCCTGTGGCATCTACCACAAATACTTTGGCTGGAGCCTTGTACAAGGTTTTTAGTGCATCAACTGATCCTGCAAGAAATGAAATGCGCGAAGCATGTTTTGACTATTTGACTCTTGGTGGTGTATTTTCGAATGGACCTATTGCTTTACTCTCTGGTCTAAATCCTCGTCCATTGAAATTGGTTCTCCATTTCTTTGCGGTGGCTATCTATGGCATCAGCCGCTTAATAGTTCCATTTCCTTCAATTCCACGCATGTGGATTGGAGCACGCATGTGGATTGGAGCTAGAATGATCTCGGTGTGTATTGCCAATAGTACTTTCGATGATTTCCTATATTTAAAATGACTTCCATTAATATATACTTAAAGTTCTAATTTCTATCATATTCCTTTCTTTCTTTAGGTTGCATTAAGAACCATTTTCCCTATCATAAAGGCAGAAGGAGTTCGACAAATGTTCTTCCCTACAATGCTCACGCATTACAGATCTCAGGTTGTTTGAGAACAAGAAATGCAAAGATTTGAAATCAAAGAAAGTTGGTAGCAGTGCATCTTGCTTTTGGAGATAACCTAAGGATTTAGGAGATCAACTACGCTACGTAAATTTTTACATTAGATTCCTAACATATTTTCTTTGGCTGGAGCACATATAAATGTAATTACTTCATATTTTACTAATGAATTTTAGCTTAGTGATTTTATACTCATCTTTAGGACTATCAGATCTCGAGTCCAGTTGCAATTAGAGTCAAATACAAAAGAAAAATTGTGACGCCCCTTACCCGTCTATTGTATAGCCGAGCAAGAAGTGCCACATTCGGTGCCGGAGCACCCTCTCTTGTCTTGTCATGTCTATTGTAAATTTTAATGTCATTTAAATCTGGTAATTTATGTGTAGAATTTTTTTTTTATATATATATATCTTATTTCTGTGGAGACCCGGACAGATCCTCCTCTGTTTTATTAGTATTTGGTGGGTTCCACTATCACGTGTTAACATATTCATAGTCATCTCACATATTTCCATATTATATTCTCTTTTATCATATCATTTACAATTATTTATGAAATCTCAAAATGAAGTGTCATCTATTGCATTTATATGGAAATTCATAGATAATAAATTATAAGTTTTCATTTCAAGTCCAAAATAAAATACATCATAAACTAGTAATTACATCATGACTAGACATAATGAACCAAAATACTAGTCTACACATGGGCCCTACCAAAATACAAAAGACTGGTGAGGTGACGCTGATCGTTGGCAGATCTGGTCGGAACTCTGTCCGAATACTACTGTGGCGGCTGCTGATCTTCAGTACCTACGCGATGGAAAACCAACGCGCTAAGCATAACGCTTAGTGGTGCATAATTTATAATAACAATAATTAAACAATTGAATTAATATCTGCAAATCATAATTTCTGGGTCTTTTATATTTTTATTGCTCTTTGGAAACAATTAACATTATTGGGATCTTTCCTGTTTACTTATTGTATATTCAGTATTAATTAATTATTATCAATGCCCAAGAAACCTATAACAAATTATAAAAGCTGGATACACGGGAGTATATGGGTTAGACAGCCATATGTCTACCCAGTATACATCTGTCAGGCACGAGGCCAGCTGTCGGGCACGAGACCCGCTGTCAGGCTTGTAAAGCCAGAAATAAAGTAGGCACAATGGCCAGTAAGTAGGCATATAGCCTGTAGAACAATCATACCAGACATATATTATCAGTTCATGATTTTCTCGGTAGGCAGTACTGCTATCTGTAGTCCCCAATTGGTATACCAATTTATCCAACTAAATAAATAAGTCTAGGTATACTATGGGCAATTAAACATTTTTAATTATTTTAGCACTATTCACTGTTACTATTTTCTGGTACTGTTCATTGGTACCATTAATTTCATATTAATGGGACATTAGTCCCAATTTACATATTCATATCATTTTTAATATTTAATTATCCTTATGAGTATTTTAATTATCATATATCGCATTTTTCCCATGAACCTTTCTTTAGGTTCATGTTGATGTGTTATCTTTATCTAGGAATTTGACTAGGTTAGGATGTGTATTTAGTCACACTTCCTTCATAACAATTGCTCCTCTATGTTTAAACTTGAATTTCAGTTTTTGAATCACTGAATTTGGGGTTATAGAACTCAACTTATGGTCAAAATACCATAACTGGTCCGTTTGCCTCTAAGCTGTCCAGAATTTACAATTTCTGGTCAATAAACTTTGACCAGTCATTTGATCATTTTATTGTCATTTTTAGACTTAGGTTCCTTCACAAGATATGTTCCTCTATGTCTTAGGGACTCCCAGGTACAATTTCATAATTTTTCAAGCTTGGTATAGTGAGTTATAGTCAGTGTATTAACCTGGACTCTCAGTCCTATAAGAGCAATAACCAACTTCAGGGCAGTATGTTTGACCCTCTTTTTAGGGTCTTTACACTTAGAATTTGGCAAAGGTGTCTGAATCAATGTTATAGCCCTAAGTATCATGTTTCCAGATCATATTAGCACATCTCAAATGGAATTTCCTAGTGGGAGTTATGGCCAAATGAACACACGGGTATCAAATGGCATTCTGGGTTCAACTTAACATTTTCTAGATTTCAATTCCTAACTTTGGCTAATAATTTCCCTAGGATGCAATGGTTTCTAGAGCTTGGTCAAAACATAGAAATTGTTGTGCTATGTCTTATAAAACTTTTGGCACTAGTTTCACTCAATTTGCAGCTTTGGAGACCAAGTTATGGCATTTTTGCCAAAACTGGTCAAGCATACCAAAGGAACAGTATTTTTGGACAATTTCTGGGTTGGCAGTTTTAGTGACTCAACTTTTGCTAACAATTTGAATTGGTTAAAGGCAAAACTGGATTAAGTAGTCTTCATGAAAAGTGTAACCCTATGTCTAAACTTTCCATGGGTGAAAATTTAGGTCATTTGGACCAGTATAGAGAGAGTTATGACCAAATGAACACGTACTGTTCATTTGGTAATTTTCTGGGTTGGCAGTTTCAGTGACCCAACTTATGCTACCAATTTGAATTGGTTAAAGGCAACACTGGGTTAAGTGGTCTTCATGAAAAGTGTAGCCCTATGTCTAAACTTTCCATGGGTGAAATTTTAGGTCATTTGGACCAGTTTAGAGAGAGTTATGACCAAATGAACATGTACTGTTCATTTGGTAATTTTCTGGGTTGACAGTTTCAGTGACCCAACTTGTGCTACCAATTTGAATTAGTTAAAAGCAAAACTGGGTTAAGTGGTTTTCATGAAAAGTGTAGCCCTATGTCTAAACTTTCCATGGGTGAAATTTTAGGTCATTTGGACCAGTATAGAGAGAGTTATGACCAAATGAACACGTACTGTTCATTTGGTAATTTTCTGGGTTTGGTGCAGGGTAATATGGATTTGGGCAGTATTTAGGTCAAGTTTTGGACAGAATTTGGGCATGGTTTCTTCATGGAAAATGGGCTATGTTGAGTCTAATTTCACCTCCAATTGGCCTCATACCAATTGGAGTCACACATTTTTAGTTATGGGTCAATAAACCCACTAGA
Source organism: Hevea brasiliensis (assembly GCF_030052815.1). Classification (NCBI taxonomy): domain Eukaryota; kingdom Viridiplantae; phylum Streptophyta; class Magnoliopsida; order Malpighiales; family Euphorbiaceae; genus Hevea; species Hevea brasiliensis. The sequence goes on from NC_079506.1 coordinate 20,862,401, forward strand.
CTCATTGAGTCCAAACCTGTAGAAAATTGACACTTCCAAAACTCAATCTCCTCCAACTTCCTTACTTCAATTTGCATGCAATACACTTCTATAAGCAACAATCTCATCCCAATTAGGTCAAATTTCAAGCATTTACACAAAATCTCCAAGTCATGTACACAAACCCTAATTTCCAAGTTTCAAACTCAATCAATTCAATCCCTTTTCACTTCTCATACATATAATCATATCAATCATTATCTCTAAACTCATTTACATTATTTGAACACAATAAAGCCCAACACATTTCATGGCTGCCAAAATTTGGGGACATCATGGGTTCATGAATTTCTTGTTAATTTCTTGAAATTTCCACTTATCTCAAGTCACTTTCAAGTATTAAAAGAAGAAGGAAGAGAGAAAAGCACTAACCTCTTGTGACCCAACTTGAAAATTTTCCCAAAACTTCAATTTTCCTTCTCCCTATGGGTACCTAGAGCTTCCTTATGATGTGGGCTAAATTTTTAATGAAGGGGACCATGGGTTTTGGTGGATAAATGAAGAGAAACTCAAGCTCAAAGCTTGAGCAAAAATGGTGGAGGGGAGAGAACATGGAGACGGCAAGGAGAGAGAGAAGAGGAAATGAAGAAGACTTGTGGTTGGTGAATTTTTGTCTCTTGTGCCTTATATATATATATATATATATATATATATATATATATATACTATAATTATTGTGCTTTATTTATTTATTTTTAAATGCCATAAGTCTATTTCCTTTCTTTTCTTTTCTTTTCTTTCCTTTTCTTTTCTTTTCTTTTCTTCTTCTTTCTCTTCTCATTTTCCAAATTCAAATTCATAAATTTAATTTATGTTAATTATTTTATTTCCTAATTTTAATTTGACAATTAAGTCAAAATTCACCTCTAGGGGCAAAATGACCAAAATGCCTTTCATGGCGCTCATCAGGTTATTTTTATTATTTTATACCAATTTATAAATTCTCTAAATTTTAATTTATTTTTCTCAAAATTTTTCCTATATTTTTTTTAATATTTATTTCATTAATTTATGTCTCCTCACTATAGTTTAAGTATAGTTCCAGACATCCTGACTGTCCGAACAGATATTAGTCGTCGGAACAGTAAAATATACGGACTACCTACGGTGAAGGCGTTACAAAAATCCTCATTTTTTGAAATATTGTAAATTATTTGTGCTTTCAAAATTTATTGGACTGTACTAGTTTATTACGTAATTATTCCATGCATATTTGAATGGATCAACCTACTTGGAACTTGTATATATTTGAATATTATTAGCTTTTTGGACTCGTAATTTATTTTTTTTACATATTTTTCTATTAAAATTTATATATATATATATATATTATAGTGTTATCATAGTATCACAAATATTACGTTTAATTATTTAAATTGAAATATTAATTTTAATGTCATTTTAATTAATTATATAAATAAAAATATTATCAATTTAAGAAATATTATTTTTTACTCGATCATATTTTTCTGAAAACTATTTGTCATATTATTAGCATATAATATTAGCTTAATTATAAACTTGAATGTAATATAATAAAAAAAATATATAACAATAAGTTTTAAAAATATAAATAGGTGAAGATGTTTAAAAATTAAAATAAATTAATGATAAATGCAAATATTCTCAATAAATTAAATTCGTTCAAATTCTATTATTTTATCTTTTAAAAAAAATAAGTTAGTTTTGAGTATGTTTTATTTTATTTTTAATATTTTAAAATAATGTTAATTTACGTAATGAGATTAATGCAAAAGAAAATTATTTATAAAATGTATTTTTGTTAATTTAGCGCATTACTATAATAAAATTTTCATTTTCATTAAAATGATATCTTGAAATTTTATATTGTCGTATTGTTTAGTATAAACAACTTTAAAACCTATTTAATATGTTATTTATTTAATATATTTAACAAGTATTTTATTTTAAAATTATAGATTATATTATATATTTATAAGTACATTATTAATTAAAATGCAAATATACTTTAAAGTATTCAATTTTTTTTCTTTTTTCCAAATATGTAGCTACAACGTAAGTGGAATCTTCTTTTTTTTCTTTTTTTCTTTTTTTTTTTTTGCAAATTCTGAAATAATGATGAATATTAAATGTAAGTATTTTTTTTAAATAGGATTCATAATAAAATTTTAATTTATATTAATTAATATTTTAGTAGATAATATAAATTTATAAGGATATTTTAGTCAATTTAAAAGTTAGCCCCCTCATTTGTCCTTTCATTCATATATTTATATATCTATGTATATATTATAGATTAATTGTATTTTTTATTTTTCATGTATTAGTTTCTTATTTTAGTTAATTTCTTTTTATAAAGTTTTATATTTATTTGAAATTAAGTAGAAATAGGACTAAGAATTTTAAATTTATACAAATATTAAAATTAATTTAAATAATAAAAATATATAATATAATTAATTTGAAAAAAGAATGGCATTTTTGGCAAATCCTTACACCACTTAGTTTTAAAAACTCCAAACAAGTTTTACATGCCTAAATGTTTGTCTAGGCTTGGAATTTGTACACAATTCAAAATTTAATTTCATCATTAAGTGTTACAAGATGTATAATGCGATCAAAACACAACAAGCGTGGTCTATTTGACATTGTTGCTATTGCCGCTGTTGAGAAATATTTTTTTAAAAAAATATGAGTTAAAAAGTACTAAAAATAATCTATTAAATTTGATAAGTTTTAGTAATTATGACACAATAATAACAAAATAGTTGTTTTCAAATTTTTTTTCAACATCTAAAGTAGCTTTTCTTTTTTCTTTTCTTAAATTTTTTTCGCTTTAGGTTGCGTTAGGAATCATTTTCCTTATCGTAAAGGCAGAAGACAAATGTTCTTCCCCACAATCCTCACGCATTGCTAATCTCAAGTTGTTTGAGAACAAGAAATGCAAAGATTTGAAATCAAAGAAAGTTGGTAGCGGTGCATCTTGTTTTTGGAGATAACCTAACGATTTAGGAGATGAACTAAGCCATGTGAATTTCATATTAGATTGCTAACAGATTTTCTTTGGCTAGAACACATGTAAATGTATTTACCCTATATTTTATGAACGAGTTTTAGTTCAATGATTTTGTACTCATCTTTAACACTGTGAACTCTTGAGTTCGAGTTGCAGTTGGAGTCAAATGCAAAAGAAAATCCAAGTTTTTTGAAATATTATAAATTGTTTGTGCTATGTGAATGAGTCAACCTCTATGAACTTGTATACATTTGAATATAACTCAAATTTTAATTCTTTTAGGGGAGAGAGTCAATCAAACTTCCAACACTTTCCTTATAATTAGACTAATTAAACATGCCCTTACGGATGATAGTAAAACGAGTCAATAGCCCTTATTCTCCAAATTCAACTCAATTCACATTGCTCACTAAACCATTAATTTACATTCATTGTATCAAATACTTGAATACAAAATAAGGTTTGCAAGCCATACACCACTTAGCTTTAGAAACTCCAAATTAGTTTGCATGCCAAAATGTTTGTCTAGATTGGGAATTTGTACACAATTCAAAATTTAATTACATCATTAATTGTTGCAAGGTCTACAATACAACCATAATACAACATTAAGGGCCTGTCTGACATTGCCGCCATAGCTGCTGTTGAGAAAAATATTTTTTAAATATATTAGTTAAAGAGTATTACAAATGATCTAAAATCAAATTATTAGATCACTAAAATAACAAAATAATTTTTTCAAACTATTTTTTTCAACAGCATCTAAAATGATTTTGGCCTCAAATCGCAATGATTTCCTATTATTTAGAAACCACGCCATGAATATTGTTGATATTGACATAATGATTGGCAAGGAATGGGTACTTTATTAAAAAAAAAAAGAAAAGAAACTCTTGGTTTCTTTGGGCGGTCTTACGCTAGCATTTCTTTTATGGCACATTCAGCCGAGTTTCATGTTCATGTACATTACAGATTAAATTCATTGCTAACCTCCTCCAGCTGCATATCTCCAGAACGTTCCACTCTCTCTTTATTCTCTTTATTTCAGCTCTTCCCTCTTTTTTCTGCAATGCGCTCTAGCTTAGCTGTTTTGGGCCTGGATCCATAGCTTCTGGACTCCTTCCTATACTGCTATCAGATATTAACAAAGAAACACTCTTGAAATTGACTGGCCTTCCATTATCATCATCCCATAACTCCAAGTCAAATAGTCAATAGTTTAATAAACTTCTTCTGCTAGAGTCCAACAAAGAAGTAGTTTAATAATCTTCACTTATTTTTCTTGATCTTGACAACACTTTTGACCTTACCTGAAAATTTCTATTCATCTGTTCAACTCCCAAATTTTACAAGCTATATTTGACCACTTGACCGATTTAATTAGTCCTACTTTTGGAGAGTTATTTTGTGTACAATCTTTTGACCAACTGAACCTATAAGAGGCGCCAACAATGGCTTCATGTACAACCTAGCCTGCAAGTTGAAGACTCAAGTACTCATCACCACTAAAACAGAGAAAAAGTCCCCTTCTTTTTACATTTCAACGTTGGTTTTGCTCAATCCTTGGCAATGGAATATCAATATGTAATAGGAGGAATTCTAGCTTCTGTTTTGGGGTTTGTACTGTTGAATAGATCAAGAGGAATGAAGAAAACTAAAGAAGCAAAGGAAAATATGAGGGATGAAGTTGTGAAGAGCTCAGAATAAGTGTTATGCCAGTCGGAAAATGCCGCTAATGCTGATATTATCATAGTTGGAGCAGGTGTTGCTTGGTCTGCTCTTGCTTACACTCTTGGCAAGGTGAATCTAATCTTCTCCCTCTACTTTAGATGGCAATATATAATAAGACGAATGCTCACAAAACTAGCTACCCCATCGGGCAGTTTAACCTCTTTTCCTTCCTTCAATTGCAGGATGGACGGAGAGTGCATGTGATTGAAAGGGACCTGACTCTGCCTGACAGAATTGTTGGAGAACTTCTGCAACCTGGGGGTTACCTGAAATTAATTGAGTTGGGCCTTGAAGGTGAATAAGAAATTTCTATAATCTTTTATGGATTGTTGAATCTGTATGAATTCCATCAGTCCTTCTGTCTGAGTCTACTATTATTGAACTTTTTCTCTAATTCTTAACATGTATGCTTGGTTGCAGATTGTGTAGAAGAAATTGATGCTCAACATGTATTTGGATATGCTCTTTACAAAAATGGGAGAAGTACTAAACTATCATATCCCTTGAAAAGATCAGATCTAGATGTGGCTGTAAGAAGTTTTCACAACGGATGTTTCATTCAAAAAATGCGTGAAAAAGCTGAAACTTTACCCAAGTAATAATTTTCATTTACCCCGAAGTTACTTCTTTCACTTTGCTATGCCTTTCATGTTCAAAATCTTTTAATTCATGCTGCATAATTAATAGCATCATTTATTGCCTTTAATAGTTAATATGTTCCCTGATTTTCTTTGTAGTGTAAGACTGGAGGAAGGACAGTAACATCCCTACTAGAAGTAAAGGGGACAATCAAGGGCGTGCAATACAAAACTAAAATTGGTCAACAACTTAACGCTTGTGCTCCACTTACAATAGTATGCGATTGTTGTTTTTCAAATTTGCGACGATCTCTCTGTAATCCTAAGGTAATGATTATGTTTCAACCTGGAAACAAAAACTGTAATGCCCTCACTATAAGTAGTCCGTACATTTTACTGTTCCAACAACTAATGTCTGTTCGAACAGTTAAAATGTCTGGAACTACACCTAGACTATAGTGAGGAGGCATAAATTGAAGAAAAAAAAATGTTAAGAAAATATAGGAAAAATGTAGAGAAAAAAAAATTAAAGTTTAGAGAATTTATAAATTGGTACAAAAATAATAAAAATAACCCAATATGCACTACTAAGGGCATTTTGGTCATTTCACCCCCAAAGGTGAATTTTGACCTAAATGTCAAAATAAGAAAAAAAAATTAATTAGAGAATTAAATAATTAACATTAATTAAAATTTATGAAATATATTAGGAAAATGAGAAGAGAAAAGAAAAGAAAAGAAAAGAAAGGAAAAGAAAAGAAAAGAAAAGAAAAGGCTTAGGAAAATTTTTCAAAAAAATATATATAAATAGGCACTAGAGGACAAACTCCCACCCACTTCCATCTTCTTCCTCCATTTCTTCTCTCTCTCTTTCCCTCATTTCCTCCATTGTTGTCAAGCTTCCAAGCTTGATTTTCCAAGCTTCTGCCCATCAAAACCTTTAGCACCCTTCACAAAAAACACTCCCCACTCCATAAGGAAGCCATAGATACCCATAAGAAGCAAGAAAGTTGAGGTTTGGGAAGCTCAAGTAAGGTTAGTGCACTAATCCCTCTTCTTCTCTTTATTAAACATGAAAAGCATATTTAGCTAAGCATAAATACCATTAAAACAAAAAGAAAATCTAGAGGAAAGAACCCTTGAATTTTTGGCAGCCATGGAACTTGAAGTTTATTGCTTTTAAGTGATGAAAAATGGTTCCATGAGAATGTGTAATTAGTTGAAATATTTGGGTGTTTGATTGTGTAGTGTTTGTGTAAATTTGAAACTTTGAAAACTAGGGTTTGTGTAAAATGTTGAAATTGACCTATTAGGATGAGATTGTTGCTTATAGAAGTGTATTGCATGCAAATTGAAGTAAGGAAGCTGGAGGAGATTGAGTTTTGGAAGTGTTAATTTTCTACAGGTTGTGTTTGTTGAGGGCAGTGTACATTTTAGGCCATAAATAAAATTGTGTGACCCCAATTGGTATGAGGCCAATTGGAGGTGAAACTAGACCCAAAATAGCTCATTTTCCATGAAGAAACCATGCCCAAATTCTGTCCAAAACTTGAGCTAAATACTGCCCAAATTCGGATTTCCCTGCACCCAACCCAGAAAATGACCAAATGAACAGTACGTGTTCATTTGGTCATAATTCTCTCTATACTGGTCCAAATGACCTAAAAATTTACCCATGGAAAGTTTAGACATAGGGCTACACTTTTTATGAGGACCACTTAACCCAGTTTTGCCTTTAACAAATTCAAATTGTTAGCACAAGTTGGGTCACTGAAACTGCCAACCCAGAAAATGACCAAATGAACAGTACATGTTCATTTGGTCATAACTCTCTCTATACTGGTCCAAATGACCTAAAATTTTACCCATGGAAAGTTTAGACATAGGGATACACTTTTCATGAAGACCACTTAACCCATTTTTGCCTTTAACAAATTCAAATTATTAGCACAAGTTGGGTCACTGAAACTGCCAACCCAGAAAATGACCAAATGAACAGTCGTGTTCATTTGGTCATAACTCTCTCTACACTGGTCCAAATGACCTAAAATTTTACCCATGGAAAGTTTAGACATAGGGCTACACTTTTTATGAAGACCACTTAACCCAATTTTGCCTTTAACAAATTCAAATTGTTAGCACAATTTGGGTCACTGAAACTGCCAACCCAGAAAATGACCAAATGAACAGTACGTGTTCATTTAGTCATAACTCTCTCTACACTGGTCCAAATGACCTAAAATTTTACCCATGAAAAGTTTAGACATAGGGATACACTTTTCATGAAGACCACTTAATCCATTTTTGCTTTAACCAATTCAAATTGTTAGCACAAGTTTTGTCACTGAAACTACCAACCCAGAAAATGTCCCAAAATACTATTCCTTTGGTATTTTGACCATAACTTAAGTTCTATAACCCCAAACTCAGTGATTCAAAAACTGAAATTCAAGTTTAAACATAGAGGAGCAATTGTTATGAAGGAATTGTGACTAAATAGACATCCCAACCTAGTCAAATTCCTAGATAAAGATAACACATCAACATGAACCTAAAGAAAGGTTCATGGGGAAAATGCTATATAGGATAATTAAAATACTCATAAGGAAAATTTAATATTAAAAATGATATGAATATGTAAATTAGGACTAATGTCCTATTAATATGAAATTTATGGTACCAATGAACAGTACTAGAAAATAGTAATAGTGAATAGTGCTAAATTAATTAAAAATATTTAATTGCCCATAGTACACCTAGACTTATTTATTTAGTTGGATAAATTGGTATACCAATTAGGGACTTCAGATAGCAGTACTGCCTACCGAGAAAATCATGAACTGACAATATATGTATGGTATGATTGTTCTACAGGCTATATGCCTACTTACTGGCCATTGTGCCTACTTTATTTCTGGCTTTACAAGCCTGACAGCGGGTCTCGTGCCCGACAGCTGGCCTCGTGCCTAACAGACGTATACTGGATAGACATATGGCTGTCTAACCAGTATACACCCGTGCATCCACCTTTTATAATTGGTTATAGGTTTCTTGGGCGCTGATAAAAAAAAACTAATTGAGACTTAAAATACAATAAGTAATCATAAAAGATCCCGATAATGTTAATTGTTTCCAAAGTGTAATAAAAAAAATATAAAAGACCCAGAAATTACGAATTTGCAATTATTATTTCAATTGTTAAATTATTGTTATTATAAATTATGCACCAATAAGCGTTATGCTTAGCGCGTTGGTTTTCCATCACGTAGGTACTGGAGATCAGCAGCCATCACAGCAACAACCGCCACAGTAGTGTTCGGACAGAGTTTCGACCAGTTTCGACCAGATCTGCCACTGTCCAGAGTCACCTCATCAGTCTTTTGTATTTTGATAGGGCCCATGTATAGACTAGTATTTTAGTTCATTATGTTTAGTCATGATTTAATTACTAGTTTATGATGCATTTTATTTTGGACTTGAAATGAAAACTTATAATGTATTATCTATGAATTTCCATATGAATGCAATAGATGACACTTCATTTTGAGATCTCATAAATAGTTGTGAATGATATGATAAAAGAGAATATGATATGGAAATATGTGAGATGACTATGAATATGTTAAGAGGCGATAGTGGAACCTGTCAGATGCTAATAAAATAAGGGAGGCTCTGTCCGGGTCTCCACAGAAATAAGATATAAAAAAAAAAAAAAAATTCTATACGTAGAATATATGTTTTAAATGACATTAAAGTTTACAATAGATATGATAAAACAAGATAGGATGCTCCGGCACCGAATGTGGCACTTCTTGCTCGGCTATACGGTAGACGGGTAAGGGGCGTCACAAAAACTTCTATGAAACCAGTTGGCTTCTCTATGAACGTCACTGATAGATGCGAAATTGGGTAGCTATTATCTTTTTCATGAGTTTGAAGTGAAGTTTGGAAACTTTGGGTTTTTACAGGTTGATATCCCCTCCTGTTTTGTGGCGTTGATCTTAGAGAATTGCGAGCTTCCATACCCAAATCACGGACATGTTATTCTGGCAGACCCTTCACCAATCTTGTTCTATCGTATTAGTAGCTCTGAAATTCGATGCTTCGTTGACATACCTGGCCAAAATCTACCATCCATTTCAAATGGTGAAATGGCCAAATACTTGAAAACTGTGGTGGCTCCCCTGGTATTCTTAGTTTTCTGGGCATGCTAATTTTTATTTTTATTTTATTTTATTTATTCATTTATTTATTTATTTTTAATTTTTCTTTTTCGCATTTTGGCTTTGATACTTGTAGTTTGTAGTGCTAAGGGGGATTATAGAAATGACTCGATTTAATAAGCATTGGACCGTCATTTATCTTTGAATCTTTAGACTAATCTAAGAACTTTTATATATGTTTCAGATTCCCCAAGAGCTACGTGATGCATTTGTTTTTGCAATTAACAAAAAAAACATAAGAACGATGCCTAATAGAAGCATGCCTGCTGCTCCTCATCCCACTCCAGGTGCTCTTTTGTTAGGGGATGCATTTAACATGAGACATCCTTTAACAGGAGGAGGAATGACTGTTGCCCTATCTGACATAGTCGTATTAAGGAATCTTCTAAGGCCTTTGCATGATCTGAGCGATGCATTTTCCCTTTGCAAGTATCTTGAATCCTTCTACACACTACGCAAAGTGAGTAAATGATTTTCACTTAGTTGCATATGAGAACTAAATTTATAATTTCTAGATTTAAATTCTTTAGAATCTAGTTTGGATAAACAATATGGTGGTATACTTGCCACAACAATGAAACTAAAATTGGTGCTAACCCTATATGTCCATTTCATTTCAGCCTGTGGCATGTACTATAAATACTCTGGCTGGAGCCTTATACAAAGTATTCAGTGCATCAACTAATCCTGCAAGGAATGAAATGCGTCAAGCATGTTTTGACTATTTGAGCCTTGGAGGTGTATTTTCAAATGGACCTATCGCTTTACTCTCTGGACTAAATCCTCGTCCGTTGAATTTGGTTCTCCATTTTTTTGCTGTGGCTATCTTTGGTGTTGGCCGCTTAATAGTTCCATTTCCATCAATTCCACGCTTTTTGATTGGGGCTAGAATGATCTCGGTGCGTATAGCTAACAATAATTTCAATGACTTCATAATTATATTTTAAATGACTTCAAAGTTCTTATCTCTATCTCATTTCTTTTACTTTTTTTCAGGTTGCATCAAGAATCATTTTTCCCATCATAAAGGCAGAAGGAGTTCGACAAATGTTCTTCCCTATAACCCTAACACATTGAAGATCTCAAGTTGTTTGAGAATAGGAAATGCAAAGATTTAAAATCGGTGAAAGTTGGTGGCAGTTCATTTTTTCTTTAGATAAGTTAACGATTTAGGAGATGAGCTAAGCAGTGTAAATTTTATTTTAGATTCCTAACAAATTATCTTTGGCTAGAAACGAAAGTTTCACATGTAATTTAACCACACTTTTCTTGAAATATTTTTAATTATTTATGCGTGCTCCTCTATTGTTTCCAAAATTTGGAATGTCACCATGTATTGTGTTGGTTTGTGTTTCCATAAGACAGTGTTCCTTGATCCGTGCTTCACCATGGCACATACAACAAGTATGGGTATGAGATATGCTAATTTTTATAATTCGCGACATAGCAGACGATGGACTTAGTTGATGCACCATATATGCTAAAATATATCACTCAATGCACATGAATCATGTGCGTGTAAAATCATGTAATTCAAATCTACCTAATTTATAAAATTTAAACTACATCACATGCATATAAAATTCAAATAATAAAAGCAAATGGAATTATTAATAACTCAAATTTGCTTTGATTTAAATTTTAATTTATTGTAATAAATCTTATTTCATAGACTAATGATTAGAAAAAAATAATAAGTATCCCATCTTTTATAAAATTTGATAATTTAAGCATTTCGATACATCGACATGTGGCAAGTAGAAAACAAAATCAAGTACTTTAAATTGTCGACAAATCCAGTCAAAACGAGTTGTCGTATAAAAGTATGAACACCGGACTCAAAAATTCCACTTGCCCAATCATCAAACGACTTGTCATTTACAAATCAACGTCAGTTCACTTTAATTGATATTGCCCTCCATGAACGGCATATCGTACCGGGACAAAGACAAAATGCTTGGTCATGGTACAGTGACAAAGACAAAATGATAGGATCTTGTTTTTGTTTATATTTTTTTCCCTCTTTTGGGTATTGTTCTATCAATTGTGTCATATTCGTGGATTTGTCTTTGCTTGATAAGCTTTTATGGGGTTTTAGCATTTTTTAGTTTGCTGCAAATGCAATATGTTACAATGCTCAAGATTTCTTGATAAAAAATAAGTTAGGAGTTGGTCATTCGAGATCCCACATGGATGGTTGTTGACAGCATGTATGTGTGATATAAATCTTAGCAGGCTTTGATTAAATTACTATGATTTTGTCAAAGAATGTGTGCTTCTATCCTATGTCTATATTCATTGTAAAGTTGTCAAAAAGAATGGAGAAATTTCTCAAATGAGTCAATTAGGGAAGAAATTTTACAATACCAGGACGAACCAAAAAGGTTTTCAACCCATTGATTCATGCAATTTTTTTTTAATTTTTCATTTATTGTTATTTTCATATGAAAATTATCAAAAACATTTGTCCGAAAAAAAAAATTATGGAAAAAATATTTTTGGACTCCTTACAATATTTTTATTTTTCTAACTTGAAAATTTTATTTGTATTGCGGAAATAAATTGGGCATTAAAAAATGTGATTTTATTGTATTTTACTTCCAAAGGCATCCAAAAATTATAAAAAAAAAATTATTATTTTTGAGTTTCTCATAATATTTTTATTTTTCTAACGTAATTCTTTTTATTTATTTGTGAAGCATGAATAATTTGAGCATACAAAATATTATTGTTTTTCATGCAAAAAAAAATTGATATGAAAAAAATAAAAATATTATTGGAAAAATCAAAAATAAATTTTTTATAATTTTATGATCTATAAAATTATTTTTTCATGATTTTAAAAGTAATACAAAAAAAAATAATCTTTTTTAATGCTCAGTTTATTCCTGCATTAAAAATAAAAACTCTCATGAAAGAAAAATTAAGAACATTTTAAAGAGTTGAAAAGTATTTTTTTCATAATTTTCTAATTTGTAGAAATATTTTTAATGAATTTTACATAAAAAACAACAAATGCAAGATAAAAAAAAAAAATTGCATGAGGAAGACATATTGTTTTTCGCCAGTCATGTTGGCGAAGATTTTGTAACCCATTGTTCCTCACTTTGAATGGCGAACAATGGTTGAAAACCCTACTTTAAAAGGCATCTTTCCCTCCATGGTAGTTTTGCAAACTTTTTTCCCCAATACTCTAGTTTGATAAAAGTCTCTGTGGTTTGTTGGTGCTAGTGGAGGGCTGTTACTTCGGGATCCCACATTGTTGCGGATAGCGCGTGTTCCCTCAATATCCCAAATCAGTTACAGACAATGTGTGTATGCCTTCCCTATTGCAAAAAAGAAAATTAAAAAAAAAAAAAAGTCAGGAGTTTGAAGGTTGTTTGATAATTTAGGCTGCAGTGTGTCCAATTGCAAATTCCCTGCAAGAAGAGGAATGATTAACAATATAACAAATACAAAGAGATTTTGTATATTGATATAGTATGGATAAAAATCCGATCCAAATGGAAAGTAATCGAGATCTTAAAATCCGAATTAGATTAGAACATGAGGTGTTCGGTTAGGACATAATATGTTCATATAAAACATGAGGTGTTCGGTCAGGACATGAAATGTTCGATTAGAACACAAGGTGCTCGGTCTGGAACTACATTCAGATAAGACAGGGTGTTTGGACAATGAGCAAGAAGTTCGGATGAAATATGGGATGCTCAAACAAAATAGGGTGTTCGGTTAGAAGTTCGATGCACCCTGATAGGATGTGCTAAGTTCCTACCGGGAATCTAGCTACACTGTTAGTCACCGCTGCCATTTTTTCCCCTCGCCGTTCATAGAGATTCTATGCCAGCTAGAACCAATAATTCCTCCCCCATCTCCTGGAGACTTCGAAACATCCTTCCCAGCCACCATTCTCTAAAATAAATTTAGGCTTTAACAGGTTAAAAATTTAAAAACAAATTATTAATAAGAATTATCCGTAAGCATAAAGTGATACATAAACCCCACAACCTAAAGTTTTTAACAATACCTTCATACTAATTTACAACATTATTATGCATAATGTCGTTATATGCTGTCATGACATCTAAATACATTGTCTTGATGTTATTTATTGCTTTGTACAAAATGATGTTAATTTTACGATACAATTAGACAAAGCATATCAACTTTATGATATATTTCTGCTAGTCCTATATTAGACTCTTCAATTGAAAGTTGAAAGACAAATGGAAAAACCAGTGCTTTGCTTCAACAACATTAGTCATACTCCATTGATTGATTTAATAAGTTCAAACTACATGTTAATTGATTATTATATGAGAGTACAAGCGTGAGTCCTAACTCAGCTAACGTTTCTAGGACATTGATTCATGTTGATTTCATCATTAAATATACATATTGTGTCATAATTTCATGATAGATTAGGTATTGGTAAGAGTTTCTCAAAGTGTAGATATGTTAGTCGCAACGTTCACATTTCCCTCACTGCACACCCAGCTGAGTTCCATATTCTTGCACATTACAGTCGCATAATTTTAAGAAGTGCATGCAGGGATGCAAAAATAATTTCGTACAAGCATGCTTGTTTAACCTTTGAATGGAAATAGAAGTGCAAACACAGGATGATTTTTCTTTTTCAATTTTATTTTTGAAATAACTAAATATAATTTACTTGTACAAATTATTATTAAAACTCGGATCCCATTTGTATCCAACAAGAAAAGGAATCCTTTTTCAAGAATTGCATTTCATTGTTATTTATGGATTTAACCATGAATTATTCAAACAACCTATTGTCAGCTAAGTAGATATGGACAGAGAAACACTCTTGAAAATTGACTGGCCTTCCATTTCCATCATCCTATATCTCCAACTCAATAGTTTATTAAATCCAAAGAGATGTGGACAGATTCCATATATAGATTGGAAAGTCAAGTCCAACAAGGGAGTACATTAATAATCTTCTCTTATTTGCTCCTCATATTTTTCTTGATCTTGACAACACTTTTAACGTTACTTGAAAATTTGTATTCATCTGTTCAACTCCCAAATTTTACAAGCTATGTTTGACCACTTCGCCAATTTAATTAGTCCTACTTTTGGAGAGTTTTTTTATTTTTTGTGCAATCTTTTGACCAACTGAACCTATAAGGGGCACCAACATTTGCTTCATGTACAGCACAGCCTGCAAGTTCAAAACTCAAGCACTCACCACCCGTAAAACAGAGAAAAAGTCCCTTTCTTTTTACACTTCAACATTGGTTTTGCTCAATCCTTGGCAATGGAATATCAATATATAATTGGAGGAATTCTAGCTTTTATTTTGGGGTTTGTACTGTGGCATAGATCGACAGGAATGAAGAAAACTAAGGAATCAAGGGAAAATGTCAGAGATGAAGTTGTGAAGAGCTCAGAACAAGTGTTATGCCAGTCGGAGAATGCCACGAATACTGATATTATTATAGTTGGAGCAGGTGTTGCTGGGTCAGCTCTTGCTTACACTCTTGGCAAGGTGAATCTAATCTTCTCTCCCTACTTTAGATGGCAATGTATAACAGGATAAAAATTCACAAAATTAGCGACCCATCAGGCAGATATTAACATTCAAACCAAGTTTACAGTAAATAATAATAATAATAATAATCTCCTTTCCTTCCTTCAACTTGCAGGATGGACGGAGAGTGCATGTGATTGAAAGAGACCTCACTCTGCCTGACAGAATTGTTGGAGAACTTCTGCAACCTGGGGGTTACCTAAAATTAATTGAGTTGGGCCTTGAAGGTGAGTACGATATTATTATTATCATTATAATCTTTTATGGATTGTTGAATCAGTGTGAATTCCATCAATCTTTCCGTCTTGGTCATCTGTCATTCAACTTTTGCTCTAATTCTTAACATGCATGCTTGTTGCAGATTGTGTAGAAGAAATCGATGCTCAACAGGTATTTGGATATGCTCTTTACAAAAATGGGAAAAGTACTAAACTATCATACCCCTTGCAAAACTTCGATCAAGATGTGGCTGGAAGAAGTTTTCACAACGGACGTTTCATTCAAAGAATGCGTGAAAAAGCTGCATCTTTACCTAAGTAATAATCTTCTTTCTCCCACAGTTACTTCCTTCACTTTGCCATGCCTTTCATGTTCCAAATTATTGAATTCATGCTGCATAATTAAGAACATCACTTTATTACTTTCAACAGCTCATACATGTTCCCTTATTTTCATTGTAGTGTAAGACTGGAGGAAGGGACAGTAACATCCCTACTTGAAGTGGAGGGGATAGTCAAGGGTGTGCAGTACAAAACTAAAATTGGTCAAGAACTTACTACTTATGCTCCACTCACAATAGTATGCGATGGATGCTTCTCAAATTTGCGACGCTCTCTCTGCAATCCTAAGGTAAAGATTATGTTTCAACTAGGAAACAAAAACTTCTTTCTGAACTTCGTTGATAGATTCCTAAATGTGTAGGTGTTTTCTATTTCATGGGTTTTAAGTGAAATTTGGAAACTTTGTGTTTATACAGGTTGATATCCCCTCTTGTTTTGTGGCATTGATCCTAGAGAATTGTGAACTTCCATACCCAAATCACGGACATGTTATTCTGGCAGACCCTTCACCAATCTTGTTCTATCGTATTAGTAGCTCTGAAATTCGATGCTTGGTTGACATACCTGGCCAAAAACTACCTTCCATTTCAAATGGCGAAATGGCCAACTATTTGAAAACTGTGGTGGCTCCCCAGGTATTCAAAGTTCTCTAGGCATGCTAATGCTTTTTTTCATTTTGGAATTGATACGTATAGATAATAGTGCTAAGGAGCTCATAAAAATAACTCGATTTATGATGCTTTGAACATTTTAATATGAAATTTGACGTGCATTTTAAAAGTCATTTATATTTTAATCTTTAGGATAATCAAGAGCTTTTATAAGTGTTTCAGACTCCACAAGAGCTACGTGATGCATTTGATTTTGCAATTAACAAAGGAAACATAAGAACAATGCCTAATAGAAGCATGCCTGCTGCTCCTTATCCCACTCCTGGTGCTCTTCTGTTAGGGGATGCATTTAACATGAGACACCCTTTAACAGGAGGAGGAATGACAGTTGCGCTATCTGATATTGTTGTATTGAGGAATCTTCTGAGGCCTTTCCATGATCTAAGCAATGTATATTCCCTTTGCAAGTATCTTGAGTCTTTCTACACTCTACGCAAGGTGATTAAATGATTTTTCACAAGTTACATATGAGCATTGTTTTTATAATTTCTAGACTTAAATTATTTAGGATCTAGTTTGGATAAACAATAGGGTAGTACTCTTGGCCACAACGGTGAGATTAAAATTGGTGCTAACCCTTCATATCCACTTCCATTCAGCCTGTGGCATCTACCATAAATACTTTGGCTGGAGCCTTGTACAAGGTTTTTAGTGCATCAACTGATCCTGCAAGAAATGAAATGCGCGAAGCATGTTTTGACTATTTGACTCTTGGTGGTGTATTTTCGAATGGACCTATTGCTTTACTCTCTGGTCTAAATCCTCGTCCATTGAAATTGGTTCTCCATTTCTTTGCGGTGGCTATCTATGGCATCAGCCGCTTAATAGTTCCATTTCCTTCAATTCCACGCATGTGGATTGGAGCACGCATGTGGATTGGAGCTAGAATGATCTCGGTGTGTATTGCCAATAGTACTTTCGATGATTTCCTATATTTAAAATGACTTCCATTAATATATACTTAAAGTTCTAATTTCTATCATATTCTTTTCTTTCTTTAGGTTGCATTAAGAATCATTTTCCCTATCATAAAGGCAGAAGGAGTTCGACAAATGTTCTTCCCTACAATGCTCACGCATTACAGATGTCAGGTTGTTTGAGAACAAGAAATGCAAAGATTTGAAATCAAAGAAAGTTGGTAGCAGTGCATCTTGCTTTTGGAGATAACCTAAGGATTTAGGAGATCAACTACGCTACGTAAATTTTTACATTAGATTCCTAACATATTTTCTTTGGCTGGAGCACATATAAATGTAATTACTTCATATTTTACTAATGAATTTTAGTTTAGTGATTTTATACTCATCTTTAGGACTATCAGATCTCGAGTCCAGTTGCAATCAGAGTCAAATACAAAAGAAAAATCCTCATTTTTTGAAATATTGTAAATTATTTGTGCTTTCAAAATTTATTGGACTGTACTAGTTTATTACGTAATTATTTCATGCATATTTGAATGGATCAACCTACTTGGAACTTGTATACATTTGAATATTATTAGCTTTTTGGACTCGTGATTTAATTTTTTTACATATTTTTCTATATATATATTATAGTGTTATCATAGTATCACAAATATTACGTTTAATTATTTAAATTGAAATATTAATTTTAATTTCATTTTAATTAATTATATAAATAAAAATATTATCAATTTAAGAAATATTATTTTTTATTCGATCATATTTTTCTGAAAACTATTTGTCATATTATTAGCATATAATATTAGCTTAATTATAAACTTAAATTAATATAATAAAAAAAATATATAACAATAAGTTTTAAAAATATAAATAGGTGAAGATGTTTAAAAATTAAAATAAATTAATGATAAATGCAAATATTCTCAATAAATTAAATTCGTTCAAATTCTATTATTTTATCTTTTAAAAAAAATAAGTTAGTTTTGAGTATGTTTTATTTTATTTTTAATATTTTAAAATAATGTTAATTTACGTAATGAGATTAATGCAAAAGAAAATTATTTATAAAATATATTTTTTTTTAATTTAGCGCATTACTATAATAAAATTTTCATTTTCATTAAAATGATATCTTGAAATTTTATATTGTCGTATTGTTTAGTATAAACAACTTTAAAACCTATTTAATATGTTATTTATTTAATATATTAAACAAGTATTTTATTTTTTAAAATTATAGATTATATTATATATTTATAAGTACATTATTAATTAAAATGCAAATATAAATTTATAAGGATATTTTAGTCAATTTAAAAGTCCGCCCCCTCATTTGTCCTTTCATTCATATATTTATATATCTATGTATATATTATAGATTAATTGTATTTTTTATTTTTCATGTATTAGTTTCTTATTTTAGTTAATTTCTTTTTATAAAGTTTTATATTTATTTGAAATTAAGTAGAAATAGGACTAAGAATTTTAAATTTATACGAATATTAAAATTAATTTAAATAATAAAAATATATAATATAATTAATTTGAAAAATGAATGGCATTTTTGGCAAATCCTTACACCACTTAGTTTTAAAAACTCCAAACAAGTTTTACATGCCTAAATGTTTGTCTAGGCTTGGAATTTGTACACAATTCAAAATTTAATTTCATCATTAATTGTTACAAGATGTATAATGCGATCAAAACACAACAAGCGTGGTCTATTTGACATTGTTGCTATTGCCACTGTTGAGAAATATTTTTTTTTAAACATATGAGTTAAAGAGTGCTAAAAATAATCTATTAAATTTGATAAGTTTTAGTAATTATGACACAATAATAACAAAATAGTTGTTTTCAAATTTTTTTTCAACATCTAAAGTAGTTTTTCTTTTTCTTTTCTTAAATTTTTTTCGCTTTAGGTTGCGTTAGGAATCATTTTCCTTATCGTAAAGGCAGAAGACAAATGTTCTTCCCCACAATCCTCCCGCATTGCTAATATCAAGTTGTTTGAGAACAAGAAATGCAAAGATTTGAAATCAAAGAAAGTTGGTAGCAGTGCATCTTGTTTTTGGAGATAACCTAACGATTTAGGAGATGAACTAAGCCATGTGAATTTCATATTAGATTGCTAACAGATTTTCTTTGGCTAGAACACATGTAAATGTATTTACCCTATATTTTATCAACGAGTTTTAGTTCAATGATTTTGTACTCATCTTTAACACTGTGAACTCTTGAGTTCGAGTCGCAGTTGGAGTCAAATGCAAAAGAAAATCCATGTTTTTTGAAATATTATAAATTGTTTGTGGTATGTGAATGGGTCAACCTCTATGAACTTGTATACATTTGAATATAACTCAAATTTAATTCTTTTAGGGGAGAGAGTCAATCAGACTTCCAACACTTTCCTTATAATTAGACTAATTAAACATGCCCTTACGGATGATAGTAAAACGAGTCAATAGCCCTGATTCTCCAAATTCAACTCAATTCACAATGTTCACTAAGCCATTAATTTACATTCATTGTATCAAATACTTGAATACAAAATAAGGTTTGCAAGCCATACACCACTTAGTTTTAGAAACTCCAAATTAGTTTGCATGCCAAAATGTTTGTCTAGATTGGGAATTTGTACACAATTCAAAATTTAATTACATCATTAATTGTTGCAAGGTCTACAATACAACCATAATACAACATTAAGGGCCTGTCTGACATTGCCGCTAATGCTGATATTATCATAGTTGGAGCAGGTGTTGCTGGGTCTGCTCTTGCTTACACTCTTGGCAAGGTGAATCTAATCTTCTCCCTCTACTTTAGATGGCAATATATAATAAGACGAATGCTCATAAAACTAGCTACCCCATCGGGCTGTTTAACCTCTTTTCCTTCCTTCAATTGCAGGACGGACGGAGAGTGCATGTGATTGAAAGGGACCTGACTCTGCCTGACAGAATTGTTGGAGAACTTCTGCAACCTGGGGGTTACCTGAAATTAATTGAGTTGGGCCTTGAAGGTGAAAAAGAAATTTCTATAATCTTTTATGGATTGTTGAATCTGTATGAATTCCATCAGCCCTTCTGTCTGAGTCTACTATTATTGAACTTTTTCTCTAATTCTTAACATGTATGCTTGGTTGCAGATTGTGTAGAAGAAATTGATGCTCAACATGTATTTGGATATGCTCTTTACAAAAATGGGAGAAGTACTAAACTATCATATCCCTTGAAAAGATCAGATCCAGATGTGGCTGGAAGAAGTTTTCACAATGGACGTTTCATTAAAAAAATGCGTGAAAAAGCTGCAACTTTACCCAAGTAATAATCTTCATTCACCCCGACGTTACTTCTTTCACTTTGCTATGCCTTTCATGTTCAAAATCTTTTAATTCGTGCTGCATAATTAATAGCATCATTTTATTGCCTTTAATAGTTAATATGATCCCTGATTTTCTTTGTAGTGTAAGACTGGAGGAAGGGACAGTAACATCCCTACTAGAAGTAAAGGGGACAATCAAGGGCGTGCAATACAAAACTAAAATTGGTCAACAACTTACCGCTTGTGCTCCACTTACAATAGTATGCGATGGTTGTTTTTCAAATTTGCGACGGTCTCTCTGTAATCCTGAGGTAATGATTATGTTTCAACCTGGAAACGAAAACTTCTATGAATCCAGTTGGCTTCTCTATGAACGTCACTGATAGATGCGAAATTGGGTAGCTGTTTTCTTTTTCATGAGTTTGAAGTGAAGTTTGGAAACTTTGGGTTTTTACAGGTTGATATCCCCTCCTGTTTTGTGGCGTTGATCTTAGAGAATTGCGAGCTTCCATACCCAAATCACGGACATGTTATTCTGGCAGACCCTTCACCAATCTTGTTCTATCGTATTAGTAGCTCTGAAATTCGATGCTAGTTTGACATACCTGGCCAAAATCTACCGTCCATTTCAAATGGTGAAATGGCCAAATACTTGAAAACTGTGGTGGCTCCCCAGGTATTCTTAGTTTTCTGGGCATGCTAATTTTTATTTTTATTTTATTTTATTTATTCATTTTTTTTTTTTTTAATTTTTCTTTTTCGCATTTTGGCTTTGATACTTGTAGTTTGTAGTGCTAAGGGGGATTATAGAAATGACTCGATTTAATAAGCATTGGACCGTCATTTATCTTTGAATCTTTAGACTAATCTAAGAACTTTTATATATGTTTCAGATTCCCCAAAAGCTACGTGATGCATTTGTTTTTGCAATTAACAAAGAAAACATAAGAACGATGCCTAATAGAAGCATGCCTGCTGCTCCTCATCCCACTCCAGGTGCTCTTTTGTTAGGGGATGCATTTAACATGAGACATCCTTTAACAGGAGGAGGAATGACTGTTGCCCTATCTGATATAGTCGTATTAAGGAATCTTCTAAGGCCTTTGCATGATCTGAGCGATGCATTTTCCCTTTGCAAGTATCTTGAATCCTTCTACACACTACGCAAAGTGAGTAAATGATTTTCACTTAGTTGCATATGAGACCTAAATTTATAATTTCTAGATTTAAATTCTTTAGAATCTAGTTTGGATAAACAATATGGTGGTATACTTGCCACAACAATGAAACTAAAATTGGTGCTAACCCTATATATCCATTTCATTTCAGCCTGTGGCATCTACTATAAATACTCTGGCTGGAGCCTTATACAAAGTATTCAGTGCATCAACTGATCCTGCAAGGAATGAAATGCGTCAAGCATGTTTTGACTATTTGAGCCTTGGAGGTGTATTTTCAAATGGACCTATCGCTTTACTCTCTGGACTAAATCCTCGTCCGTTGAATTTGGTTCTCCATTTTTTTGCTGTGGCTATCTTTGGTGTTGGCCGCTTAATAGTTCCATTTCCATCAATTCCACGCTTTTTGATTGGGGCTAGAATGATCTCGGTGCATATAGCTAACAATAATTTCAATGACTTCATAATTATATTTTAAATGACTTCAAAGTTCTTATCTCTATCACATTTCTTTTACTTTTTTTCAGGTTGCATCAAGAATCATTTTTCCCATCATAAAGGCAGAAGGAGTTCGACAAATGTTCTTCCCTATAACCCTAACACATTGAAGATCTCAAGTTGTTTGAGAATAGGAAATGCAAAGATTTAAAATCGGTGAAAGTTGGTGGCAGTTCATTTTTTCTTTAGTTAAGTTAACGATTTAGGAGATGAGCTAAGCAGTGTAAATTTTATTTTAGATTCCTAACAAATTATCTTTGGTTAGAAACGAAAGTTTCAAATGTAATTTAACCACACTTTTCTTGAAATATTTTTAATTATTTGTGCGTGCTCCTCTAGTGTTTCCAAAATTTGGAATGTCACCATGTATTGTGTTGGTTTGTGTTTCCATAAGACAGTGTTCCTTGATCCGTGTTTCACCATGGCACATACAACAAGTATGGGTATGAGATATGCTAATTTTTATAATTCGCGACATAGTAGACGATGGACTTAGTTGATGCACCATAGATGCTAAAACATATCACTCAATGCACATGAATCATGTGCGTGTAAAATCATGTAATTCAAATCTACCTAATTTATAAAATTTAAACTACGTCACATGCATATAAAATTCAAATAATAAAAGCAAATGGAATTATTAATAACTCAAATTTGCTTTGATTTAAATTTTATTTTATTGTAATAAATCTTATTTCATAGACTAATGATTAGAAAAAAATAATAAGTATCCCACCTTTTATAAAATTTGATAATTTAAGCATTTCGATACATCGACATGTGGCAAGTAGAAAACAAAATCAAGTACTTTAAATTGTCAACAAATCCAGTTAAAACGAGTTGTCGTATAAAAGTATGAACACCGGACTCAAAAATTCCACTTGCCCAATCATCAAACGACTTGTCATTTACAAATCAACGTCAGCTCACTTTAATTGATATTGCCCTCCATGAACGGCATATCGTACCGTGACAAAGACAAAATGCTTGGTCATGGTACAGTGACAAAGACAAAATGATAGGATCTTGTTTTTGTTTATATTTTTTTCCCTCTTTTGGGTATTGTTCTATCAATTGTGTCATATTCATGGATTTGTCTTTGCTTGATAAGCTTCTATGGGGTTTTAGCATTTTTTAGTTTGCTGCAAATGCAATATGTTACATTGCTCACGATTTCTTGATAAAAAATAAGTCAGGAGTTGGTCATTCGAGATCCCACATGGATGGTTGTTGACAGCATGTATTTGTGATATAAATCTTAGCAGGCTTTGATTAAATTACTATGATTTTGTCAAATAATGTGTGCTTCTATCCTATGTCTATATTCATTGTAAAGTTGTCAAAAAGAATGGAGAAATTTTCAAATCAGTCAATTAGGGAAGAAATTTTACAATACCAGGACGAACCAAAAAGCATATTTTCAAAGTTCAGGTTTTCAACCCATTGATTCATGCAATTTTTTTTAATTTTTCATTTATTGTTATTTTCATATGAAAATTATCAAAAACATTTGTCCAAAAAAAAAATTATGGAAAAAATATTTTTGGACTCCTTACAATATTCTTATTTTTCTAACTTGAAAATTTTATTTGCATTGCGGAAATAAATTGGGCATTAAAAAATGTGATTTTATTGTATTTTACTTCTAAAGGCATCCAAAAATTATAAAAAAAAAAAAAATTATTTTTGAGTTTCTCATAATATTTTTATTTTTCTAACGTAATTCTTTTTATTTATTTGTGAAGCATGAATAATTTGAGCATAAAAAATATTATTGTTTTTCATGCAAGAAAAATTTGATATGAAAAAAATAAAAATATTATTGGAAAAATCAAAAATAAATTTTTTATAATTTTATGATCTATAAAATTATTTTTTCATGATTTTAAAAGTAATACACAATAAAAAAAATAATCTTTTTTTAATGCTCAGTTTATTCCTGCATTAAAAATAAAAACTCTCATGAAAGAAAAATTAAGAATATTTTAAAGAGTTGAAAAGTATTTTTTCATAATTTTCTAATTTGCAGAAATATTTTTAATGAATTTTACATAAAAAAACAACAAATGCAAAATAAAATAAAAAAATTGCATGAGGAAGACATATTGTTTTTCGCCAGTCATGTTGGCGAAGATTTTGTAACCCATTGTTCCCCACTTTGAATGGCGAACGATGGGTTGAAAACCCTGCTTTAAAAAGCATCTCTCTCCATGGTAGTTTTGCAAACTTTTTTCCCCAATACTCTAGTTTTATAAAAGTCTCTGTGGTTTGTTGGTGCTAGTGGAGGGCTGTTACTTCGGAATCCCACATTGTTGCGGATAGCGCGTGTTCCCTCAGTATCCCAAATCAGTTGCAGACAATGTGTGTATGCCTTCCCTATTGCAAAAAAGAAAATTAAAAAAAAAAAAAAAGTCAGGAGTCTGAAGGTTGTTTGATAATTTAGGCTGCAGTGTGTCCAATTGCAAATTCCCTGCAAGAAGAGGAATGATTAACAACATAACAAATACAAAGAGATTTTGTATATTGATATAGTATGGATAAAAATGCGATCCAAATGTAAAGTAATCGAGATCTTAGAATCCGGATTAGATTAGAACACGAGGTGTTCGGTTAGGACATAATATGTTCATACAAAACATGAGGCGTTCGGTCAGGACATGAAATGTTCGATTAGAACACAAGGTGCTCGGTCTGGAACTACATTCAGATAAGACAGGGTGTTTGGACAATGAGCAAGAAGTTCGGATGAAATATAGGATGCTCAAACAAAATAGGGTGTTCGGTTAGAAGTTCGATGCATCCTGATAGGATGTGCTAAGTTCCTACCGGGAATCTCGCTACACTGTTAGTCACCGCTGCCATTTTTTCCCCTCGCCGTTCATAGAGATTCTATGCCAGCTAGAACCAATAATTCCTCCCCCATCTCCTGTAGACTTCGAAACATCCTTCCCAGCCACCATTCTCTACAATAAATTTAGGCTTTAACAGGTTGAAAATTTAAAAACAAATTATTAATAAGAATTATCCGTAAGCATAAAGTGATACATAAACCCCACAACCTAAAGTTTTTAACAATACTTTCATACTAATTTACAACATTATTATGCATAATGTCGTTATATGCTGTCATGACATCTAAATACATTGTCTTGATGTTATTTATTGCTTCGTACAAAATGATGTTAATTTTACGATACAATTAGACAAAGCATATCAACTTTATGATATATTTCTGCTAGTCCTATATTAGACTCTTCAATTGAAAGTTGAAAGACAAATGGAAAAACCAGTGCTTTGCTTCGACTACATTAGTCATACTCCATTGATTGATTTAATAAGTTCAAACTACATGTTAATTGGTTATTATATGAGAGTACAAGCGTGAGTCCTAACTCAGCTAACGTTTCTAGGACATTGATTCATGTTGATTTCATCATTAAATATACATATTGTGTCATAATTTCATGATAGATTAGGTATTGGTAAGAGTTTCTCAAAGTGTAGATATGTTAGTCGCAACTTTCACATTTCCCTCACTGCACACCCAGCTGAGTTCCATATTCTTGCACATCACAGTTGCATAATTTTAAGAAGTGCATGCAGGGATGCAAAAATAATTTCGTGCAAGCATGCCTGTTTAACCTTTGAATGGAAATAGAAGTGCAAACACAGGATGATTTTTCTTTTTCAATTTTATTTTTGAAATAACTAAATATAATTTGCTTGTACAAATTATTATTAAAACTCGGATCCCATTTGTATCCAACAAGAAAAGGAAATCCTTTTTCAAGAATTGCATTTCATTTTTATTTATGGATTTAACCATGAATTATTCAAACAACCTATTGTCAGCTAAGTAGATATGGACAGAGAAACACTCTTGAAAATTGACTGGCCTTCCATTTTCATCATCCTATATCTCCAACTCAATAGTTTATTAAATCCAAAGAGATGTGGACAGATTCCATATATAGATTGGAGAGTCAAGTCCAACAAGGGAGTACATTAATAATCTTCTCTTATTTGCTCCTCATATTTTTCTTGATCTTGACAACACTTTTAACGTTACTTGAAAATTTGTATTCATCTGTTCAACTCCCAAATTTTACAAGCTATGTTTGACCACTTCGCCAATTTAATTAGTCCTACTTTTGGAGAGTTTTTTTATTTTTTGTGCAATCTTTTGACCAACTAAACCTATAAGGGGCACCAACATTTGCTTCGTGTACAGCACAGCCTGCAAGTTCAAAACTCAAGCACTCACCACCCGTAAAACAGAGAAAAAGTCCCTTTCTTTTTACGCTTCAACATTGGTTTTGCTCAATCCTTGGCAATGGAATATCAATATATAATTGGAGGAATTCTAGCTTTTATTTTGGGGTTTGTACTGTGGCATAGGTCGACAGGAATGAAGAAAACTAAGGAATCAAGGGAAAATGTCAGAGATGAAGTTGTGAAGAGCTCAGAACAAGTGTTATGCCAGTCGGAGAATGCCACGAATACTGATATTATTATAGTTGGAGCAGGTGTTGCTGGGTCAGCTCTTGCTTACACTCTTGGCAAGGTGAATCTAATCTTCTCTCCCTACTTTAGATGGCAATGTATAACAGGATAAAAATTCACAAAATTAGCGACCCATCAGGCAGATATTAACATTTAAACCAAGTTTACAGTAAATAATAATAATAATAATAATAATAATAATAATAATAATAATAATCTCTTTTCCTTCCTTCAATTTGCAGGATGGACGGAGAGTGCATGTGATTGAAAGAGACCTCACTCTGCCTGACAGAATTGTTGGAGAACTTCTGCAACCTGGGGGTTACCTAAAATTAATTGAGTTGGGCCTTGAAGGTGAGTACGATATTATTATTATTATTATAATCTTTTATGGATTGTTGAATCAGTGTGAATTCCATCAATCTTTCCGTCTTGGTCATCTGTCATTCAACTTTTGCTCTAATTCTTAACATGCATGCTTGTTGCAGATTGTGTAGAAGAAATCGATGCTCAACGGGTATTTGGATATGCTCTTTACAAAAATGGGAAAAGTACTAAACTATCATACCCCTTGCAAAACTTCGATCAAGATGTGGCTGGAAGAAGTTTTCACAACGGACGTTTCATTCAAAGAATGCGTGAAAAAGCTGCATCTTTACCTAAGTAATAATCTTCTTTCTCCCCCAGTTACTTCCTTCACTTTGCCATGCCTTTCATGTTCCAAATTATTGAATTCATGCTGCATAATTAAGAACATCACTTTATTACTTTCAACAGCTCATGTATGTTCCCTTATTTTCATTGTAGTGTAAGACTGGAGGAAGGGACAGTAACATCCCTACTTGAAGTTGAGGGGACAGTCAAGGGTGTGCAGTACAAAACTAAAATTGGTCAAGAACTTACTACCTATGCTCCACTCACAATAGTATGCGATGGATGCTTCTCAAATTTGCGACGCTCTCTCTGCAATCCTAAGGTAAAGATTATGTTTCAACTAGGAAACAAAAACTTCTTTCTGAACTTCGTTGATAGATTCCTAAATGTGTAGGTGTTTTCTATTTCATGAGTTTTAAGTGAAATTTGGAAACTTTGTGTTTATACAGGTTGATATCCCCTCTTGTTTTGTGGCATTGATCCTAGAGAATTGTGAACTTCCATACCCAAATCACGGACATGTTATTCTGGCAGACCCTTCACCAATCTTGTTCTATCGTATTAGTAGCTCTGAAATTCGATGCTTGGTTGACATACCTGGCCAAAAACTACCTTCCATTTCAAATGGCGAAATGGCCAACTATTTGAAAACTGTGGTGGCTCCCCAGGTATTCAAAGTTCTCTAGGCATGCTAATGCATTTTTTTTTCATTTTGGCATTGATACGTATAGATAATAGTGCGAAGGAGCTCATAGAAATAACTCGATTTATGATGCTTTGAACTTTTTAATATGAAATTTGACGTGCATTTGACAAGTCATTTATCTTTTAATCTTTAGGATAATCAAGAGCTTTTATATGTGTTTCAGACTCCCCAAGAGCTACGTGATGCATTTGATTTTGCAATTAACAAAGGAAACATAAGAACAATGCCTAATAGAAGCATGCCTGCTGCTCCTTATCCCACTCCTGGTGCTCTTCTGTTAGGGGATGCATTTAACATGAGACACCCTTTAACAGGAGGAGGAATGACAGTTGCGCTATCTGATATTGTTGTATTGAGGAATCTTCTGAGGCCTTTCCATGATCTAAGCAATGTATATTCCCTTTGCAAGTATCTTGAGTCTTTCTACACTCTACGCAAGGTGATTAAATGATTTTTCACAAGTTACATATGAGCATTGTTTTTATAATTTCTAGACTTAAATTATTTAGGATCTAGTTTGGATAAACAATAGGGTAGTACTCTTGGCCACAACGGTGAGATTAAAATTGGTGCTAACCCTTCATATCCACTTCCATTCAGCCTGTGGCATCTACCATAAATACTTTGGCTGGAGCCTTGTACAAGGTTTTTAGTGCATCAACTGATCCTGCAAGAAATGAAATGCGTGAAGCATGTTTTGACTATTTGACTCTTGGTGGTGTATTTTCGAATGGACCTATTGCTTTACTCTCTGGTCTAAATCCTCGTCCATTGAAATTGGTTCTCCATTTCTTTGCGGTGGCTATCTATGGCATCAGCCGCTTAATAGTTCCATTTCCTTCAATTCCACGCATGTGGATTGGAGCACGCATGTGGATTGGAGCTAGAATGATCTCGGTGTGTATTGCCAATAGTACTTTCGATGATTTCCTATATTTAAAATGACTTCCATTAATATATACTTAAAGTTCTAATTTCTATCATACTCTTTTCTTTCTTTAGGTTGCGTTAAGAATCATTTTCCCTATCATAAAGGCAGAAGGAGTTCGACAAATGTTCTTCCCTACAATGCTCACGCATTACAGATCTCAGGTTGTTTGAGAACAAGAAATGCAAAGATTTGAAATCAAATAAAGTTGGTAGCAGTGCATCTTGCTTTTGGAGATAACCTAACGATTTAGGAGATGAACTAAGCCATGTGAATTTCAGGTTGATATCCCCTCCTGTTTTGTGGCATTGATCTTAGAGAATTGCGAGCTTCCATACCCAAATCACGGACATGTTATTCTGGCAGACCCTTCACCAATCTTGTTCTATCGTATTAGTAGCTCTGAAATTCGATGCTTGGTTGACATACCTGGCCAAAATCTACCGTCCATTTCAAATGGTGAAATGGCCAAGTACTTGAAAACTGTGGTGGCTCCCCAGGTATTCTTAGTTTTCTGGGCATGCTAATTTTTATTTTTATTTTTATTTTATTTTATTTATTCATTTTTTTTTTTTAAATTTTTCTTTTTTCGCATTTTGGCTTTGATACTTGTAGTTTGCAGTGCTAAGGGGGATTATAGAAATGACTCGATTTAATAAGCATTGGACCGTCATTTATCTTTGAATCTTTAGACTAATCTAAGAACTTTTATATATGTTTCAGATTCCCCAAGAGCTACGTGATGCATTTGTTTTTGCAATTAACAAAGAAAACATAAGAACGATGCCTAATAGAAGCATGCCTGCTGCTCCTCATCCCACTCCAGGTGCTCTTTTGTTAGGGGATGCATTTAACATGAGACATCCTTTAACAGGAGGAGGAATGACTGTTGCCCTATCTGATATAGTCGTATTAAGGAATCTTCTAAGGCCTTTGCATGATCTGAGCGATGCATTTTCCCTTTGCAAGTATCTTGAATCCTTCTACACACTACGCAAAGTGAGTAAATGATTTTCACTTAGTTGCATATGAGAAGTAAATTTATAATTTCTAGATTTAAATTCTTTAGAATCTAGTTTGGATAAACAATATGGTGGTATACTTGCCACAACAATGAAACTAAAATTGGTGCTAACCCTATATATCCATTTCATTTCAGCCTGTGGCATCTACTATAAATACTCTGGCTGGAGCCTTATACAAAGTATTCAGTGCATCAACTGATCCTGCAAGGAATGAAATGCGTCAAGCATGTTTTGACTATTTGAGCCTTGGAGGTGTATTTTCAAATGGACCTATCGCTTTACTCTCTGGACTAAATCCTCGTCCCTTGAATTTGGTTCTCCATTTTTTTGCTCTGGCTATCTTTGGTGTTGGCTGCTTAATAGTTCCATTTCCATCAATTCCACGCTTTTTGATTGGGGCTAGAATGATCTCGGTGCGTATAGCTAACAATAATTTCAATGACTTCATAATTATATTTTAAATGACTTCAAAGTTCTTATCTCTATCACATTTCTTTTACTTTTTTTCAGGTTGCATCAAGAATCATTTTTCCCATCATAAAGGCAGAAGGAGTTCGACAAATGTTCTTCCCTATAACCCTAACACATTGAAGATCTCAAGTTGTTTGAGAATAGGAAATGCAAAGATTTAAAATCGGTGAAAGTTGGTGGCAGTTCATTTTTTCTTTAGATAAGTTAACGATTTAGGAGATGAGCTAAGCAGTGTAAATTTTATTTTAGATTCCTAACAAATTATCTTTGGTTAGAAGCGAAAGTTTCACATGTAATTTAACCACACTTTTCTTGAAATATTTTTAATTATTTGTGCGTGCTCCTCTATTGTTTCCAAAATTTGGAATGTCACCATGTATTGTGTTGGTTTGTGTTTCCATAAGACAGTGTTCCTTGATCCGTGTTTCACCATGGCACATACAACAAGTATGGGTATGAGATATGCTAATTTTTATAATTCGCGACATAGTAGACGATGGACTTAGTTGAGCACCATATATGCTAAAACATATCACTCAATGCACATGAATCATGTGCGTGTAAAATCATGTAATTCAAATCTACCTAATTTATAAAATTTAAACTACATCACATGCATATAAAATTCAAATAGTAAAAGCAAATGGAATTATTAATAACTCAAATTTGCTTTGATTTAAATTTTAATTTATTGTAATAAATCTTATTTCATAGACTAATGATTAGAAAAAAATAATAAGTATCCCATCTTTTATAAAATTTGATAATTTAAGCATTTCGATACATCGACATGTGGCAAGTAGAAAACAAAATCAAGTACTTTAAATTGTCAACAAATCTAGTCAAAACGAGTTGTCGTATAAAAGTATGAACACCGGACTCAAAAATTCCACTTGCCCAATCATCAAACGACTTTGCCCTCCATGAACGGCATACCGTACCGTGACAAAGACAAAATGCTTGGTCATGGTACAGTGACAAAGACAAAATGATAGGATCTTGTTTTTGTTTATATTTTTTTCCCTCTTTTGGGTATTGTTCTATCAGTTGTGTCATATTCATGGATTTGTCTTTGCTTGATAAGCTTTTATGGGGTTTTAGCATTTTTTAGTTTGCTGAAATGCAATATGTTACATTGCAACCGTAAGGTCTACGTCCACGAGCAAGACGAGAGAAAAAGTGCCACTATGATGAAAAGAGTAAGATACAATCACTCAAAATTCTCAAACCCTAACCCCAATGTGTTTTCCGAATATCTTACAACTCTACCGCAAATGGTAGAATATTACAATATTTATATTGGCCCATACCCTTCGCTACCACAACAGATCTCACTTTTTATCCCAATCGGGTCGCCGCGTGAAAACTTTCGGGTCGGGTCACAATTTAGGCCCATGAAAATATATCTAAAATTCAAGCCACAAAAAATAATAATTCTTCCCCTTGGCTTGAATTTCCTCCATCATCAACCAAAAAAAAAATCACAAATGCTCTGTCTTGCGATATGCCCTCGCAATATCACTACTGAGCACTACATGTAATAGCCCGATCCTTCTCCAGTTAGTCTTGTCCGCTTTGGCCCATGGGCCTCACGGATTTGTCCCTTGGGAGGTTTCATTCCCAAAAGCGCGCTGACCAGGTGAGGAAGGCTCCCACATATATGGCCCAAATCTTTTCTTCCCGTTTCCGATGTGGGACACGAAGTTTCCACCTCAGTGCGTAGCTGGTTGAACAAGCACGTCCCTACCCCATCCCTGGGTCGTGACAAGCCCACCAGCTTCCGTCTGGTGTGTCCTCGCACCAAACACCGTACTAGAGGGAGTCCAGCTCTGATACCAAATTGTAACAGCCCGATCCTTCTCCAGTTAGTATTGTCCGCTTTGGCCCATGGGCCTCACGGATTTGTCCCTTGAGAGGTTTCATTCCCAAAAGCGCGCTGACCAGGTGAGGAAGGCTCCCATATATATGGCTCAAATCTTTTCTTCCCGTTTCCGATGTGGGACACGAAGTTTCCACCCCAGTGCGTAGCTGGTTGAACAAGCACGTCCCAACCCCATCCCTGGGTCGTGACACTACAAACACCAATTAAGTCAAGGAAATGCCTAAACTTGCTGACTGGGACTCCCTTGGTCATCATATCTGCCGAATTATCATGTGTAGAGACTTTTTGCACAACTACAGTCCCTAAGATACAATGTCTTGAATGAAGTGATATCTAACGTCAATGTGCTTAGTTCGCTCATGATACATTTGATTCTTTGTGAGAAGTATTGTACTCTGACTATCACAAAACACTGTTGACTTGTTCTGCATCAACCCAAGATCACCCACCCAGCCTTATAACCATAAAGCTTCCTTTACTGCCTCTGCTAAGGCCATATATTTAGCCTCTATGGTAGACAAAGCAACTGTAGCTTGCAATGTTACCTTCCAACTAGTAGCACTTCCAAAAGAGTAAACAAATAACCTGTCAAAGATCTCCTCTTGTCCAAGTCCCCTGCAAAATCTAAATCTACATAGCCAACAACTGAATCACTTATCTTGGCCCTGTCAAATGATATACCAACATCTATAGTCACCTTAAAATATCTCAAAATCCATTTCACTGCCTGCCAATGCTCTTTTTTAGGACACGCAATATATCTACTCACAACACTAACTGTATGTGAAATGTCAGGTGGTGCATACCATAGCATACATAATGCTACCAACAGCACTCGAATAGGGAAAACTGGACATGTGCTCTATCTTCTCACCTACTTTTGGTGACATGTCTGCAAATAACTTGAAATGGACAGCAAACGGAATAGTCATGGGCTTAGCATTATTCATGTTAAAATGCTTAAGCACTATTTCAACATAGGCCTGTTGAGACAAGAAAAGCTTCCCAACACTTTTATCCCTGCTAATTTCCATTCCCAATATCTTCTTTGCAGCACTCAAATCCTTCATCTCACACTCATCACTCAATTGCATTTTCAGAATGTTAATTTGTGACAGGCTTTTAGTAGCAATAAGCATGTCATCCACATACAATAGGAAATAAATAAAGGAATCATCTGAAAGCTTCTTATGATATACACAATTATCTTATGAACTATGATTAAAGCCATTACGAGCCATAAATGTATCAAATCTTTTGTACCACTGCCTAAGGGATTGTTTTAGACCATATGAAGATTTCTTAAGTAAGCAAACATGGTTTTCCATACCTAGAATGACAAATCCCTCAGACTGACTCATATAAATTTTCTCCTCTAACTCACCATGCAAAAATGTTGTGTTCACATCTAGTTGCTCAAGCTCTAGATCATGAAGAGCAACCATAGCAAGAAAGACTCTGATAAAACTGTGCTTCACAACTGGAGAAAACACTTCATTAAAGTCAATCCCCTCCCTTTGAGTAAAGGCTTTTGTTACCAATCGTACCTTATATTGAGGTGCTTCAATCCCTCAAGTGTCTTCTTTTTCCTTGAACACCCATTTACAGCCTACCACTTTCTGTCCCTTAGGCAATGTTATAAGCTCCCAAGTCTGATTCTAGTGAAGAGATTCAATTTCTTCACTTATAGCATCGACTCACTGATTTGCATCTAAACAAGAAATAGCTTCTCTATAATTGCTGAGTTCATGCACATCAACTGTCTCAGCAACTGACAAGGCAAACGCAACTAGATCTGCATATGCATATCTCTGCGGTGGTCTAATCTGTCTTCTCTCTCTACCAGTTGCAATGCTATATGGTTCCTATTGCTGTTGCTCAGGTGCATCCTCTTGTTGATTAGGATCTTGCACCTCATCCTCTGAATCACTGGACTGAACTACTGAAATATTAATATCAAGCTCCACCTATTCTTTAACACCGTAATCTGATTTTGCTATTAACTTATCCCTCTGACCATCCAATGAAGCAGACTCATTAAATATCATATCCCTGCTGATAATTAATCCTAGAGACTTTGGATCATTGCACCATAACCTGTAACCTTTCACTCCAGATGCATACCCTAGAAATATGCGTTTTCTTGCCCTCGGCTCAAGCTTACCATCTCTCACATGAGCATAAGTAGGGCAACCAAACACTCTCAGCTGAGAGTAATCAATAGGTGAACCGGACCAAATCTCAAAAGGAGTTTTGCACTCAATAGTTATAAATGAAGATCTATTAACCAAGAAATAGGCTGTATTAATTGTTTCACCTAGAAATCCTTTCCCAATCCTAAATGTGAGAGCATGCTTTGTGCTTTATCACAAAGCATTCTGTTCATGCGTTCTACAATACCATTCTATTGTGGTGTCCTTGTACAAGTGTAGTGTCTCACTATACCTTCATTGCTGTAGAATACATCAAACTCACGATTGCAAAATTCCAACTCCTTATTAGTTCTAAGATGCTTCACCTTCTTTTTTATCTGCTTCTCAATCATTGTCTTCCACTTTACAAAGGTTGAAAATGCCTCATCTTTTGTTTTCAGAAAATACACCCATACCATCTGAGAGTAATCATCAATCAAAGTCATGAAGTACTTGGCACCGCTCTTAGAAGGGATTCTGTTAGGACCCCATAGATCTGAGTGGATTTAATCCACCATTCCTCTGGTCTTGTGCACTGCCTTTTTATTGAACTTCACCCTGGTATGTTTTCCAAATACACAGTGTTCACAAAAGTCTACAGATTTTGTTTTCTGCCCGTCCAATAAATCCTGCTTGCTTAACACAGATAATGCTCTTTCACTCATGTGACCAAGACACAGATGCCATAATTGAGTTTGATTCCGATTATTGCTTTCGGATGCTATTGCAGCTTCCCCTGAAACTGTACTACCCTGAAGAAAATACAATTTTGAAACCAAACTGCTCTTCATGAGTACCATAGAGCCCTTACACACTTTGAGAACTCCATTCTCTGCATGGTATCTAAATCCATGAGAGTCGAGTGTCCCAAGAGAAATCAGATTCCTCTTTAGTCCTGGAACATGCCAGCAGTCTATAGTTCTGACAATGCCATCAAACATCCACAATCTGATGTTACTAATTCCTTTCACATATAATGCACGATCATTACCTAGAAACACCTTGCCACTCATCTGTTTATAAGTGACAAACTAGTTTATGTGTGGACACATGTTATAAGTAGCACTAGCATTAAGAATTCAGGAATTTTGTCCATGATCTAAACTCATAGATAAAATTTTCCCAGCACTATCGTCACCATCAAAATAGATAAAACTATCAACCACATTCACAAAACTTTCTAGTTGCTTTCCCTTTTTATTTTTCAACTTTGGATAGTCTCTCCTGTAGTGACCTTACTCCCCGCACTCAAAATAGTTGGCCTTTTTCATTCTTGACTTAGATCTGGCCTTAGATTTCTTCTTGCTGGAAAAATCCTTCCTTGAATGTGTTTTTTCCTTGCTCACCATACCTTCCCCCTCAAATCTTTCTCTATTATCTAGAAAAATCTTTTTCAACTCCTTTGATTTTAGAGAATTACTAATATCGTCTAGTGAAATACTGTCTTTCTCATACATTAGAATATCAATAAAAGTCTCATAGGAGGGTGGCAAAAAACATAACATAATAAGGGCCTGATCCTCACTATCAATCTCAATATCAATATTCTTCAGGTTCATAATGATTGAATTAAATTCATCCAGATGTTCTTTAATGGGCGTACCTTCACTCATTCTCAGATTGTAAAGCCTTTTCTTCAGACACAAGCAGTTGGTCAGCGATTTGGCAGAGCACAACTCCTCTAATTTCTTTCATGCCACAGACGCTGAGCTTTCACCAACAATCTCACATAGGACATTATCAGTTATACTCATGAAAATCGCACTCAAGGCTCTCTCCTTCAGATCAGCCTTCTCCGCCTCTTTCATACCTTCTGGAAAGTTATCCTCGATTGCCTTCTATAGATCTTGTAAGATCAAGGAAGATTTGATTTTAATCTTCCATAGACTGAACTCAATCCACCATCAAACTTCTCCATCTCATACTTCATTGAAGACAATGCCATCTGCAAGCCCTACGTTTTGTGCACAAACCTCTGATACCAGTTTGTTATGGCAGGCAAGCAAATCTAAGGCACACACACAAATCACACAATCACACAGTATAGAAAAGAGAAGAAGAATAACACAGGATTTAACATGGTTTAACCGTAAGGTCTACGTCCACGGGCAAGACAAGAGAAAAAGTTTCACTATGATGAAAAGACCAAGATACAATCACTCAGAACTCTCAAAACCTAACTCCAGTGTGTTTCCAGAATATCTCACAACTCTACCACAAAGAGTAGAATATTACAATATTTACACTGGCCTGTGCCCTCCACTACCACCACAGATCTCACTTTTTATCTCAATCGGGTCACAGCGTGAAAACTTTTGAGTCGGATCACAATTTAGGCCTATGAAAACATATCTAAAATTCAAGCCACAAAAAATAACAACAATGTTTACTAAATCATTAATTTACGTTCATTGTATCAAATACTTGAATATACAAAATAAGGTTTGCAAGCCATACCCCACTTACTTTTAGAAACTCCAAATTAATTTACATGCCAAAATGTTTGTCAAGACGCGGAATTTGTACACAATTCAAATTTTAATTATATCATTAATTGTTACAAGATCTGTAATACAACTAAAATACAACATTAAGGGTCCGTTTGACATTGTCGCGAATTATTTTTTAATATATTAGTTAAAGAATATTAAAAATGATCTAAAATCAAATTATTAGAATATTAAAATAACAAAATAATTTTTCCAAACTATTTTTTTCAAATGCAGTTATATATGTATATATTATAGATTAATTGTATTTTTTATTTTTCAAATATTATAGTTTCTTTGTTTAGTTAATTTATTTTTATAAAATTTTATATTTAATTAAAATTAAATATAAATAGGACTAAGAATTTTAAATTTATACAAACATTAAAATTAATTTAAATAATAAAAATATATAATATAATTAATTTGAAAAATGATTTATTTGTAACGCTTTGGACTTCCTAATGTGAAATTACTCATATATTTCACAAATCATTTATCTTTGAATATTTAACTAATCAAGAACGTTTATATATGTTTCAGATTCCCCAAGAGCTACGTGATGCATTTGTTTTTGCAATTAAGAAAGGAAACATAAGAACAATGCCTAATAGAAGCATGCCTGCTACTCCTCATGCCACTCCAGGTACTATTTTGTTAGGAGATGCATTTAACATGAGACATCCTTTAACAGGAGGAGGAATGACTGTTGCAGATATAGTTGTGTTAAGGAATCTTCTAAGGCCTTTGCAGATCTCAAGTTGTTTGAGAGCAAAAAATGCAAAGACTTTAAGTCAATCAAAATTGGCAGCATTTCATTTTTTAATTTTTAGATAAGCTAACAGTTTAGGATGAGCTAAGCAGTGCAAATTTTATTTTAGATTCCTAATAGATTATCTTTGATTGGGAACAAAAGTTTCCATCCACTTGTCATTTAACACCACATTTTTTAAAATATTATTAATTATTATGGTTGCTTCTCTATTGTTTCCAAAATTTGGAGTGTCACCATGCACTGTCCTAGTTTATGTTTCTGTAAGATCAAGTATTACTTGTATCGTGGTTGGCTATAGGGTGGTTGGCTATAGGATTGTGCATGGTTTCTCGGGATCCAAACTGAACCGAAGAACCATATTAGATCCCAAAAAAGAAAATCATTATTAAAAGAATCAATCAGTATTAAATTGTACTTATATTTATTATTTTGGTTTAGTTTTAGTTCTTTCTCAAGAACTGAACCAAATCATACTAAACCAAAGAACCGATTTTTTTTTTATATATTTTTCAGGTATATTTTATAATTTCAACAAAATAATATATATATATAATTTAATGTATCTTTAATTATAAGTGCATATTAATATTTTTTTATTTTTCTAACTTTTTTAAATAATTTTAGTATTAAATATATTAAATTATCTTATAATCTTTAATTACATGACTAAATCACTTGTCAATTATATAATATACTTTTTAATTCTTAATTAAATATGTATATTCAGTTAAAGACTATATAATTGAGAAATATGTGAAAAATAATATAAAATTTTTATTAAAGAATGTATTTTTATATTAATATTAATATTTTAATGTTAGTATTATTATTATTTTTAATGTTGTTTTCATATTTTTGTATTTTCTATTTTAAAATGAACAAAAAAAAATGTTATAGTTTTTAGGTGTAAAAATCGAGATGTGAAATGAAATTAGAATAAAAATTAAAATACAAAAGAATTGCAGTTAGAATCAAAATTGTACCAAAATTGCTTAGAATCGAACTGAAATCAAAGTTTGGTTCGGTTTGAACCGAATACTCAGTCCTAATTTCATTTACCCAAATCATCATAGCAATCATACCATCAAACGACTTGTCATTAATCGGTAGAGCCCTTCATGAAACGGCCTGTCGCACAGTGACATACTTCACCTCGTAGAACGACTTGTCGCTTAACAAATGGGAAACCCTGGTGGTGTCCAGAGTCATTGCTCCTAACACTGTCCTATCTCCTAAATCCAATTCTGGTATTGAAATGGTTTTTCAAATCCACAAAGATTAGAAATTCTAACAGATATAAATCTCTCAACTCATTCGTAATTTATAACTACCAAGAACATGAATCACCCACTCTGCGCTAATGGCTGTGGCTTCTATGGATCAGCAGAGTATTTCAATTTGCGCTTTAACTGCTACAATGAATACCAAAAGCAAGAGCATGAAATCAACGCACTGGCTTCCTCCATAGCCCACCTTTCTTTGGCCAATGAAAATATTGTTGCTGCTGCTTCATCTGATCGAGAATTCCAAAATCAAGACTATGCAATCAGAGCACTGGCTTCCTCCATGGCTCAGCTTTCTTTGGCCAATGGTTCAAGGTGCACATGCTGCGACAATCGCCAAGGATTAATGGGTTTCAGTTGCCGTTGTGGGAATATGTTTTGTGTCTACCATCGATTGCCTGAAGATCACTCCTGTACTTTTGATTTTAAGACGTTTGGTCTTCAGCTTTTAATCAAGCAAAATCCACTTTTCAAGCTTGATAGGATCTAGTTTTTGTTTTTGTTTTTCCTGTTCCCCTTTTGTGTATTGTTCTATCAATCTATCGTATTCACAGATTTGTCTTTGCTTAATAAGCTGTTATGGGTTCTTATCACTGTTTAACCCGCTGCAATGTGGTACATAGCACAAGGGAATATGAGAAATGAACCAGGAATACTATACCAAAGAATCAATGTCAATTATTTTCCATAGATGGCCATCATAAATTCAGATTTAGAAATTTTGCTTTGCAGATTATAGAAAGTGGAAAGACATCATAGAAGAGACATGTGAGTTGGCCTACCTTGCCATTGTGTAGAATGATTTGTCGATACTTGAAAAGTGCAGATGCGTTATTTAACTCAAGTTGAGGCTTGAGAAGATTCCTTGATACAACAATATCTAAGAGTACCATGGTCACTCTTCCCCTGCAATAGAAGAGCAACTGGAATAGAATGAGGAGTAGCTTGCATTCTTTTATTAGACTTTCAGATGAGCTTGCATGCTTTTATTAGACTTTATTATGATATTTACTTTGGAGTCAAACACAGAGCATGGGGAAAGGAGAGACATAAGTTAGTAGGAAAGGATTAAGAAGAGGAAGGGGGAGGAGAGGAAACTGGCATCAATGATTAATAAGTTTTGGATATTATGGAGATTTGGTGTATTAATAAGACGGGTGAAACAGAAAAGAGACGTGTGTTGGTCGTCATTTATAAACACGACCAATCTCAAGCCATGGTTCCAAATCATGATTGGCAGCTGGATGGGATGTAGCAGAGAAGTGGGACTAACAGATGACGGGCAGACAGGGAGCTGCTAGGGTACGTGATTTATGCAAAACCCTTTTCAACACAAAAAACAATAAAGTTGGCTTTTATGTGCGCAACTTGATGGTGTATGGTAGGAATCTCTTGCGAAAGCCTGTGAAATTGCTGAAAAGTGATACATTTGACAATAGTCCTGTTCATAAATAAATGACAGAGAAATATAAGTCGAGATTTTGAAACCCACTTGACCTACCACCCAAAATTATAAATACTTTCAATATATAAATTGTTTTTTCAAATGCCATAAAATTATAAAAAGCACTTGGCAAAGAGGGGTTTCTAGATAATGCAAAGCTCTCTCTTGAAAAAAGCTATTTTTATTTTTAACTCCTATCTTTTTTCAAGTAAATTACATTAATTATCTTTTAATTTATGTAATTATTTTATATGGGTTACTTAATTTTATTTTATTAAAATAAAATTTATTAATTTTTATTTAATTTAAAAAAAATTCCTTTAAAAAATATTAATTTTTTAAAAAATAAACATAAAACTTATTAAGGATTTTTTTCTTAAACAAAATTAAATCTAAAATTAAGAAATTTTATTTTAATAAATTTAAATTAACCGGCTGAAATGAAATAAACAACGGAACGGTTGGTATAATTTACCCCCCCTCTTTAGCCGTTCATTGTTGGCTTCGGTGAGGTTCAGCTGGAATTTAATTTATCGAAATTTCGAGCGAACGGAAGATAGTGAGACAATAGTCGTCGCTGCCATTTTTACCCCTCGCCGTTCATGTCGATTCTGACGCCGACCTGACCCAATAATCCTTCCCCCACCTCCTGTAGACACTGAAACATCCTTCCCGGCCGCCATTTTTGCCATGAATTGAAGGGGAAGATAAATTGTAAGGTGGAATGCCCAAAACTTGCGCCTTTCAATTCGCACAATCCGGTAGCCATCTTTCTCCTTCGC
Organism: Hevea brasiliensis; assembly: GCF_030052815.1. Taxonomy (NCBI): domain Eukaryota; kingdom Viridiplantae; phylum Streptophyta; class Magnoliopsida; order Malpighiales; family Euphorbiaceae; genus Hevea; species Hevea brasiliensis. The sequence goes on from NC_079506.1 coordinate 20,903,815, forward strand.
GAAATACATTGTCCATCTCTGTCTTCTACCATAGTAGGGCCTTAAACACATCCTCACTCAAATCAATTCTCGCAAAACCCCAATTGCACCTGCTGTCTTTCAGTTTCTGATTACGGTGCCTCTTTCCTTGTCGTCGACAAGAGCTCGAGAGCAGCAACCCATCCATAACAGAATGTTTCTCTCAGTGTATCTAGAAGTTCTGATTCAAACATCAACTCCATCAAATCAGAGGAAACTGCAGACGATGTGCAAGATGGAGCTATGTATCATTAAGATTTCTCTTTCTGGATTGAGGGACCTGCTCTCTTTGAAGGGTGAGATCCTGCCATGACCTTAATCTCTTGTAAATTTTTGCTCTCTTAACAAACTATGCCACACACATTTAAGTCATTAAGCTCTACATATTAGGCCTTGCTGCTTAAGGCGTTAAGTTTCAATCACTTTCTAAAACACGAACATAAGTTTGACATGGATTTATAGGCCACTCACTGATAAAAATGTATGCATATATGTTTATGTTTAATGGTCTTATTCGAAATTAACATGGATTGAAAAGTCATAGAAGGATTTGAACCTGTTTGTTAATTTTGCCAGTTTCATGACCAAAATAACATTGATTTTATTGATAAAGCAGGACCCAGTTGTATATAACTCTATATAGTCTGTTGCTAAAGGTATAGGATAGGCAACATGACTTCCCGTTTGACATTGTTCTCTCAGAAGAGGCCTTGTCATCTGTTTTGGAGAAGTTTTCACATGGAGAAGTATGCTTGTATTTTTACTCTGTTTATATTATTATTTGTCATATCTTCATTCATGTAATTCAAAGGCACTGAGAAATTTAAGAATCTTTGCTTATTATACAATGACTTCCCAATTGCTTAGATACTATGGCTTTTATTCTTGTTGTGTTGGTTTATGTTGAGGATTAACAGCATCCACGAATAAAGAATGTGGTCTTCTTACAAGAATAGGAATAGGCACTGAGAAAGTAATGTAGGATTTCATAACCTTTATTTTTTGTCAGGATTCTGTATTTGGGAGGTTTATTCATCAATACCATCCTTTTCATTTTACCTTTTCTTTTTGTTCCTTTGGTGTTCCCACATCATCCTCACATAAAAAGAGAGGTTAAAACTTCATTAACTTTCAATTCAATACCAACAATCTTATGATTTTTTAGGCACAAAATCAACCCTGCAAGTGGCTTTGTAGCTGGAAGGCATTGAATTTAACCACCAAAAAAAATTCCGGGAAAAATATACTGTCTTGATTATTTTCTAGGTTTCTATAACAGTATCCTTGCTCATACTTGAGAATTGTTCCCTTTACCTGGAGAAATTATAAAGACAGCAGTGATTTGACCAGTGCAGAGATAATTGAGATGCAAAGCAACAAGGATGGGCCATGCAACAATAGAAGATGGAAAGAAATGCAATCATTTTCATTCACCATTATAACAATTTTAATGAAAATGGACAGGAAGTTGGTTACTTCAGAATAAAATTAAGCAGATGAGTTGCCTGCTTCATTCAACTGACTGACCTCAGGTGATCCAATATTTTTGTGCAGGACATGGTATATTTCTGGCCAATATCACCAACTTCTTGTTTACACCTTTCCAAAATTTCAGGACAACCTTGATTGACAGATGCAGTAGCCTTTCCAAAATTTCAGGACAACCTTGATTGACAGATGCAGTAGAGCAGTTAGAAGTTTCAGACCCTGTAGCAATTGTTTCAGGTTATAGCAGTCAGAGATTATCAAAGATCAGAGTGACAGTATTCCCAATTCATTTTGGCAAAGCTGTTAGACCAGCATAACTCTTCAATGCGTTGTTGTGATATATTGCAACTCTTCAGGCACAGATAAGACCTGGGGACAGCTTAAGATGGTCAAACTTTGAAAAGCAGAAAGTCAATGCATGTCCTCTGGCAAAGACACAAGATTTGGACATGTCATGATGGTCAAGTGCTCAAGGCATTTGAGATTTTTCAAACTCAAAGGTAATGATGTCAGATTATCACAGTTCTCTATGGACAAACTTCTGAGGGAAGTCAAGCTTCCAATCCCCTCTGGTATAGAAATTATACTGAGACAATTACAAATTTCCAAGAATTCTAGAGCCTTGAGGTTCTGGAAACCTTGTTGGAAAGAGGAGAGCTCTTCACACCAACGAATTTTCAGTGACTTGAGAGTAGCGAGGTTTCCCAATTCTGATGGCGGAAAACAAAGCGCTTGGCAAGCTGTGATCTCCAAAGAAGAAAGAAAAGGATTGTTTACAAGGATCCCTCCTGATAAGGGTGAAAAGTCTGCTATTTTCTCAATAGCAAGAACTGTAAGAGAGGCACTCCTAATGGAATTAAATAGAACTTCACTACAGTCCCGTAATTCCAAGTGTAGAAGAGAGGCAAGTAATGGCATTGAAGTAAGCTTGGGGCATCTCTTGACAATTAATTTGCTCAACTTAGGGAAGGTATCTTTGCCGTCTGGACCAAGCCATTCTTGCAGATTAAGGAAATCACTGAGAACAAGCTCTTCGAGTGAAGGGAACAGTTGCCTAGTGTCTTCGCCATAGAACTCCGTCCCAATATGCTTCAGAGAAAGCATTCCATGCAGGAAGAGAGTCTTAAGAAATAGTAGATTCCCTAGGACAGCAAGACAATTGCAATTCAGGCGATCTCTCAAATCAACCTTTGTTAGATTTGGAACTGTCCAATGTGGAAATCTTTTTCCTGGATAACCTTCCACAACTAGTATCTTCAAATTTTGGTGCGGTTGGAGGCCTTTGACAACTTCTTCTGCTGCATTAGCATCAGGTTGGTGCTGCTCTGATGATCCAGCTGATTGTTGCTGTTCTCGTTTGAAGAATGTAGGTTTTAAGTCCTCCTGCATCAGCTTTAGGATGGAACTGTCATCTTTCTCCCTCCAGTATAGTCCTAAAGAATCAAGGCCGTCTTTCTCCATCAAATTGGCATTCTTTGTATCATTTGAATTACTCACATTCTCCAAATGTATGATCTTTAGCTCACCTCGAAGGTTTAAGCTTCCTAGAAACATAAGGTCTAGAAAACCACCAACCATAATTGTTGGCAATGTCTGCAGCTGATTAGAGGATCCAGGCTGAAACGTTGAGTTAATGAATTTTTCATGTTGGGCTGTCGTACTTAAGGAACATCCATATTTTTTATACAATGCATCAAAAAAAGGTGACATGCAGTCAGTGATTCGCATTCAGGTATATTGAGATGTCTTAGGCTCATCATTTTTGCAATAAGAGGCAATTCCTTGAGGTTATAGCAACCACAAAGATTCAAAGTTTGCAAAAATGGCAGTTGTTCAACAGTGCCATAAGGCAAGAACCTGATCAGTGTGTAAGAAAGATCAAGATATCTCAAGTACAGGAAGTTACGAATCGAGTGAACCAAATGAAGGCCAGATCTATTCGTATCTAACACACGCAAAGATGGACAACTTTTAAACAATTGATTGAGAAACTCTGTGGTGTCACCTCCAGGAAACAGTACGAGAGTTCGCAAATGTTTTGCCTCACATAAAGCTTGAGGGATTTCAGGGGACTTAAAATCACAAATCACAGAAGCATGGCGAGTTTGAGCAAGACTACCTGATGGAAGACCTTTCTCTAGAATAATAGACTCATTTCCTGCAACAGATTGTGCAAGGTCATGAATGATTTTGTGCATTCTGTATCCACTTATGTCCCCATTGTCAAAATCTCCTGAGTCTTGGAAGAAAGACATCCACATCAAATCCTGGAAGTGCTCCTCGCTGATTTTCTCCAGCGGTTTTCTTTTTCCATCAGACAGAATTAAGCCTTCTGCCATCCACATTTGGATTAGTTTCTCCTTCTTGATTTCATATCCTTTGGGGAAAATTGAGCAGAAGCAAAGCAGTGTTTGAGGTGAGATGGTAAAAGAAGGTAACTCAATTTCATTGCAGGTAAAATTTCTTTATGGTAGACATCTAAATTCCTCAGGTCACTGTTTTGAACAAATAGCCACTCCCTTGCGTGTTTCTGAAAGCACATCAAACTTCCCAATGTTTTTACTGCCAATGGAACACCTCCACATTTCTTAATAATCTCCTTTCCTATCAGTACAAGGTTCTGACACTTACTTTCTTCTCCTTGTGGGAAAGCTTGATGCTTGAACAACTGCCAGCAATCATCCTCGTCCAGTCCTTTCAAATGGTATGGATAAGTTGGGGAGCTTGTTGTAAGTGCAACCTTTTCGTTGCGGGTAGTGATAATGATTTTACTCCCATCCATGCCTCCCCTTAATAGAGGTTTTAGTTTGTCCCATGACTTCTGATCTTCAGTCCAAACATCATCCAACACGAATAGGTACTTTTTCCTGTGCAGCAATGCCCAGAGCTTGGACTGAAGCACATTTACGACCAAACTATCACATTTCTCCATTGTTACAGACTCAATAGCTTCCTTAATTATCCTTCTTGCATCAAAATCAGCTGAAACAAAAACCCATATTTTAATATCAAAATGTTGTGTTACTTCATCATCATTGTATGCTAACTGAGCAAGAGTTGTCTTTCCTAGTCCTCCCATTCCAATGATCGGAATAAAGGACAAATTTGCTTTGTTGGTTTCTTCACGCGACAATAACAGTTTTACAATCTCCTCCTTATCTTTGTTGCTTCCATAGATTTCTGATTCAGTGACAAAACGGCCTGTTTCTCTCTCATCAAATTGACTAGCTGCTACCATATTACCCTGTTGAAAATGGAAGTTAGAACCCTCCATTGCTACCATTTGCAGTTCCTGAAGCTTTTTCCTCACCTCATCTGCTTCCAATACAATCTTTTTTGCATCAAAGAAGCTAGAAATGTGTGTTCCTGTGCATCAGATTTCTTCAGACGAGCTGCAAACTTGTCAAGCGGATCTTCAGCATCATAAGCTGCAGTCTTAAGTTTCAACAGCCAAGCTTTGACAGCTTTATTGCTGACCTGTTGGTCTTCTGCCTCTTCAAGAACTGCTTGTGCCATTAATAAGGCTTGCTGTAGATTCTGAAAGTTATCTTTGAGGTCCCATCTGTCACCAAGCACTTGTAGGATTGGAGATGCTAATCTGTCAAAGATCACCTGTAGAACTGGTGAAAGGACTATGTCTGCCATTCGTATCACAAAAATCAATGGAGGAATGAAAGGTAGAATGAATGAAAGGAAGCTAACGTTTCTTTTTTTTTTTTTTTTCTAATAAGAAGATTGATGTGTTTCTAATAAGAAGCTCATAAAAATAACTTGATTTATGATGCTTTGAACTTTTTAATATGAAATTTCACATATATTTGACAAGTCATTTATCTTTGAATCTTTAGGATAATCAAGAGCTTTTATATGTGTTTCAAATTCCCCAAGAGCTACGTGATGCTTTTGATTTTGCAATTAGCAAAGGAAACATAAGAACAATGCCTAATAGAAGCATGCCTGCTGCTCCTTATCCCACTCCTGGTGCTCTTCTGTTAGGGGATGCATTTTAACATGAGACACCCTTTAACAGGAGGAGGAATGACAGTTGCGCTATCTGATATTGTTGTATTGAGGAATCTTCTGAGGCCTTTCCATGATCTAAGCAATGTATATTCCCTTTGCAAGTATCTTGAACCTTTCTACACTCTACGCAAGGTGATTAAATGATTTTTCACAAGTTACATATGAGCATTGTTTTTATAATTTCAAGACTTAAATTATTTGGGATCTAGTTTGGATAAACAATAGGGCAGTACTCTTGGCCACAACGGTGAAATTAAAATTGGTGCTAACCCTTTATATCCACTTCCATTCAGCCTGTGGCATCTACCATAAATACTTTGGCTGGAGCCTTATACAAGGTTTTAAGTGCATCAACTGATCCTGCAAGAAATGAAATGCGTGAAGCATGTTTTGACTATTTGACTCTTGGAGGTGTATTTTCGAATGGACCTATTGCTTTACTCTCTGGTCTAAATCCTCGTCCATTGAAATTGGTTCTCCATTTCTTTGCGGTGGCTATCTATGGCGTCAGCCGCTTAATAGTTCCATTTCCTTCAATTCCACGCATGTGGATTGGAGCTAGAATGATCTCGGTGTGTATTGCTAATAGTACTTTCGATGATTTCCTATATTTAAAATGACTTCCATTAATATATACTTAAATTTCTAATTTCTATCATATTCTTTTCTTTCTTTAGGTTGCATTAGTAATCATTTTCCCTATCATAAAGGCTAAAGGCAAAAGGAGTTCGACAAATGTTCTTCCCTACAATGCTCACCCATTGCAGATCTCAAGTTGTTTGAGAACAAGAAATGCAAAGATTTGAAATCAAAGAAAATTGGTAGCAGTGCATCTTGTTTTTGGAGAAAACCTAACAATTTAGGAGATGAGCTACGCTATGTAAATTTTTATATTAGATTCTTAATAGATTTTCTTTGGCTGGAACACGTGTAAATATAATTACTTCATATTTTATCAATGAGATTTAGTTTAGTGATTTTATACTCATCTTAAGGACTTTGATTTTACTTCTTAGCAATGAACTTTGATTTTTTTAGAAATTATTCATTACCAAAAAAAAAAAAAAAGAGTTAAAGATGAGTATAGAATTTTTTTCATGAAATTTTTTTATTGGTTGGCTCCTTTAAAAAAAATTTATTTATTTTTAATAAATATTTAAAGTAAATAAGCTTAATACTGAAAAATAATTACGAAAACTTGACACTTGGATGCGTAATTAATAAACACATGGTATAATTAAAAATAATAATTTTATTTAAAAAGAAAAAAATATTTAGAATTTATAAATTTTAAAGTATTTAAGATTTTATTTTAGTTTATATTTTTTATAAATTTAATTATTAGTAATAGATAATATTGAACTTAACAATTTTATTTTAATATATATATGAAATTAATATTTTATAGTATTTGAAACCTAAAAATTGATTGCCTTACCAAAAAGTTTGGTATCATAATTTTATAAAAAAAAAATCTCTTGGAATAAAAAATATTTCAAGATAAAAATAGTATGTAGCTTTGCAGCGCTATCCAACACCGTAAGGCATCTGTAGAGCGACAGCTGCACAAGGCTCATTCCTTCAATCACACAGCAGGTAGAAGCAAGCTACATCCCAGAATTTATACTATCTGAAGGTGAGATTTCAGACTGGGACTATAATCAAAGCATAGCAGGATCACAAAAAACAGAACCAGAAGTTGCACCAGTTCAGGAGAGCAGTTAATTTTTCACCCAAAATTACTCTTACCATTAATTTGATGTGTCTACAGTTCAAAAAAATTGGAATGTAATCTCAAGAGAGTCATGGAAAGCATTGGAAATTCAGATGTGGGCAGGATTAATGGGATTTATGGAGGAGCAAAGGTTCAGAAAAGAACTTCTGTTTGCCTTGAAACTTTTGTTTGCAGTCATTGTCACCGGCATGTTTGAAAACATTATTTGGGTTACTTTTCCCACAGTTCGAAATCTGAGAAATTTGAAGAATTTGTCTGCAGTAGGATTTATTTTAGTTTTCCTATTCTAAATAGGATTTAATTATTTTCCTTTTTTATTTAGGATTCCTAAACTTCCTAATTAGTATGTCTGTTTTCCTATTAGGTTTAGAGTCTAGAATTCTATAAACACCAATCAAGTTTTAGTTTTCAGTTCATAAAATTTTCATCAGAATTATTTTTCTCAGAGCACTTTGTGTGTTCTTTTGAGAGTTTGATGGATAACATCCTACCTGAGGAAGCTCAAGTATTGTTTCTTATTAATGGGGGTATGGGGTTGACAAAGCCACCAAAGGTTGAGCAATGGGATGGGTTAATGGAGATTTGTTTGATAGATAATGACATATCTCAATTGCCCATGTGGAAGGAAGAAAGGCATTGTTTCTTGGAAATTAGGCCTTAATTATTAATATGTTATTGACTAAGAAATGGTCATAGTCCACCCTAATGAGGTAAAAATCAATTGAAAATCATGTTATGATAGCAATGAACTTTGATTTGTTTTTTAATTAGTTATCAGGATTTATTAAAACTAGAAATTAGTCATTTCCAAAAAAAAAAAAAATTATGAGTTAACGATGAGTATAAAAAAAATTTTATGAATTTTTTTTGAAAGTAAATAAGCTTAATACTCAAAAATAATTCACAAAAACTTGACACTTGGATGCGTAATTAATTAACACATGTTATAATTAGAAATAATAATTTTATTTAAAAAGAATAAAATATTTAGAATTTATAAATTTTAAAGTATTTAAAATTTTATCTTAGTTTATCTATATATATATATGAAATTAATAATTTATAGTATTTGAAACCTAAAAATTGATTGCCTTACCAAAAATTAATTATTAATTTTCCTTTTTTATTTAAGATTCCTAAACTTCCTAATTAGTATATCTAGTTTCCTATTAGGTTTAGAGTCTAGAATTCTATAATATCTATTTTCCTATTAGGTTTAGAATTCTACAAATACCAATTAAGTTTTAGTTTTCAGTTCATACAATTTTCATCAGAGTTATTTTTCTCTCAGTACTTTGTGTACTGTGTGTGTCGTTCTTTTGAGAGTTTGATGGATAATATCCTACCTGAGGAAGCTCCAGTATTGTTTCTTATTAATGGTGGTATGGGGTTGACAAAGCCACCAAAGGTTGAGCAATGGGATGGGTTAATTGAGATTTGTTTGATGGATAATGACATATCTAAATTGCCCATTAGTCCGAGTTGCCCCAAACTCCAAAAATTGTTTCTTGGAAGAAACTACAAGCTAAGAATCATACCACCTCCATTTTTTGATCATATGCCAGCGCTCCAGGTTCTAAACTTGTCAAGAACTTCTATCAAATCTTTGCCTGAGTCTCTTTTCAAATTGTTCAACCTTAGAAGGCTCTTTCTGAATCATTGTGCTCTTATCACAACCTTGTCACCCAAAATTGGAGAACTCGAGCAGCTTGAAGTACTTGATCTTGAAGGGACAGAGATCATGTATTTGCCCAAGGAAGTTGGAAAATTGACAAATCTCACGTGCTTGGAAGTGTCATTTTTTGAACCTACAAGTCGAAGGAGATTAGAGCAATCACATGAAATAATTCCTTGTGGGACTATTTCAGCTTTATCTCTATTAGAAGAATTAAATATTGATGTGCGTTCTAATGACAATCTGTGGAATGCATCTGCAGGAGAAGTTGCTTCTGAGATTTGTAGATTGCAGAGGTTGCATACGCTTAAATTCCACTTTCCCAGGGTGGAACTTCTGAGCTATTTCAATTGGGATGGAGAAAAAATGTCTCCATCATTGTCATATTTTAGATTCACTGTTGGTCATCTTGTTGAACGTATCATATCTCGACTCTCATGTGATGCTGAATTGGAGCTTGAACGATATGATAGGTACCTGAAGTATGTAAATGGTGAAGATATTCCTGGAGAGATTAAGAAGGTGCTCAGACATTCAACTGCATTTTTCTTGGATCGCCACTGGACTATTAGAAAGTTATCTGATTTTGGCTACAGAAACATGCTGCAATTAAAATGTCTAGTAGCTGGGGAATGCAACAATCTTCAAGCAATTATTGATGGAGATCAAATTGAGTCACCATCTAGTGATGCAACTGTTGGTCTTGTTTCACTAGAATACATGCACATATATTGCATGAAGAATCTGAGGAGCATATGGGAAGGTGCTGTGAATAACTCTAGCTTTTATTCATTGAAGTACTTGACCTTCAGCACATGTCCAGAGCTTACCAACATCTTCACACCAGGGCTGCTTGCAAATTTCTCTAACCTTGAAGAGCTCATAATTGATTCTTGTCCCAAAATCACATGCTTAGTGAGTTGCGACAGATGTGATGATAAGATCACTTTCATTCTCCCAGCCCTGAAGAGGATATCACTTCATTTCTTACCAAAATTGGCTAGCATCTCCAATGGTTGGCTCATTTCACCGAGGCTAGAATTGATGAGCTTTCAGGATTGCAAGAATCTCAAGAGTCTCCCAATAAGCAAAGCTTTCAATGAGAATCTGAGAAAGATCGAGGGCGAGCATGGTTGGTGGCAAGAATTGAAGTGGGAAGATACTCATCAAGATTCTTGGGATGACATTTTTGTTCCAATTGATTAATGTAATCGAATTAGTTCTTCAATTCGTGATGTGTTTATGGATTTTATATGTAATTTAGTTTAACATTTCCCTTCACATTTTTATGATCCTTCTTGCACTCAGATCTAAATTTTGAGACATTACAGTCAATATTGTGCAATAATGGACACAGCTTGTATTAAAGCAAATTTACCAAACAAATTTTCACATTTATCTATGAGTTTGCAAGCTAGAAAAGAATGGAACAAAATGGAAGTATGGGAAATTCTTTTTAACTCCAAGGCTCATAGAAAAATAATATTGCACCCTTACAAAGTTATTTGTCTTCGATTGATCTCAAAGCCAATGTCTTCTTCTATTTTCCAGTAGCATGGCCAAAAGGCAGAATGGCAAAGCATTGGTAAAACAGGCACTCGCTAGTCATTATAAAGATTCAACACATCAGGCAAATTAGAACAGGAATATTTCAGAACAGAAACATGTGTGTGTGTGTGCGCGCGCGCGTGTGACTCAATGAACTAGGAGAAGATCGGAGGATCCCACTTGCAAGGGCAATCTACTCACTCCTAACATTTATTTATTAAGATTATGATCATGGACAATATTGGTTTGAAAGAACAAGAATCTTGATGAAGCACTATGTATTCTTGAAGCTTCAACCATCTACCAACTGCATGATTCTCATTTTCGCCATCTTAAAACACTATAGCTGCATGCACAGTGTCACACCCAACTCCTTCAAAAGTACTTCTAGAATTTTACCAATCCTCTCCCAATAACCAATGTAATTGGAAGAACAATGCCCAAGTTTAGACGTCAAAACAATGGTCAACAAGTGGTATTGATTCAATAATACATAATGTTACTATATGCAAAAAAAAAAAAAAAAAAAAAAAAAAAAAAACAATCCTAAAACCAACTGTACTGCAATAACAATATATATAAAATTAAAAAAAAAAAAAAAAGAAAAAGAAACCGATAGACATCAAAAGTAAGGGAACTTTAATTACCTATTTTGTACCGGACCCGAAGGTTGCTTATATAGCTCCATTACAAATGGAGGATAAGGTCCACATAGCTCTAAAAAAATTCTACCATCACTTTGGCACAATTCTACCTAAAAATTTGGATACCTCCCCCATTTAAGACGAGCGAATATACTCTATACTCAGCAAAATCACAAATGTCCATCCAAGACCTTCACTAATAGATTTTTATACCCCAATCACAATTCATATATCATAGAATCTTGATAATTTCCATAATCTCATTATTCAAAACCTCACATTTAACCACAACAAAAGTTAATTTTAGAAGTTCATTCTCCTTCTCATTAACATTATTAACATCCTGCACCAATTTATGTAATTTAACTAGCAATCCAACATAATTTAATAATTCCCAAAACTACATTGACTTCAATGAAGATTTTGTTGAGCTAATGAAGTCAAACAAGTTGGATGGTAATAGATAACTAAGAGAGTTCCTGAGATAGAGAGTTGTTAAAATGCCATTCCAATATTGACTACAAAATTAAATCAATAAATCCTAAAGAATCATCACCTTAACTAGATAAATTGAGAAAAAGAAACAATAAAACTTACAAAAAAATAATAGTAATAATATATACTAAAGACTCACATATCATATTTATAAAAGACTATATATGTAACTCAATTCTGTATGCTAAACAACCAATTACTGCTGTATGGAAATTTAAGCAAAAGGTAATGATGAAAGGATCCAAGTAGAACCATTTTCCCAATATTAACCAATGCTTAGCAAAGGATACAAAGGAACCACTAAATATATCATTCTAGTTCACTTCACAAAGATCATAGCCATCATATAATTAATTTAATCAGAGACTAAAGATTTAACCCAACATATAAATAGCAATTAAGAATAGTTGATAAATGAACGAAATAGCAAGTTATTGAAAAGAGAGAAGAAACTAATTTGAAATCACCAAAATTGAAAGTCTTGAGGCAATATGTTGGATTGAAAGAAATATAAAAAGGAGAAGATTGCAATAATCCAAAGCAAAGGATCATATCATATCAAATCGATTATCAAACCACCACCATTGCCTTGCTACACTGTTAAATATCATAAATCAAACTAAATTTTCTACTAGTGAAATCAATTAACTAATTATCAGGAAACACAATTTCCCTCAATCGTACAGTAAACCCAAATAACCATAAATGTACCTCAAGCCTAAATTCTACAATCTTTAAGCACAATTTCCCTCAAGCCTAAATTCTACTTTATTCCAAAACATAACACCACAAAACAACCATAAATTCTACATCCTTTGAACTATCTAAAAGTCCAAACCAACCAAGAAAGTCATCTTAATTAGCCATGAAACAGTTGGATCTTCAACTAACTTGTAAACAAAACCATGTCTTAAAGCAAATAAATAAATAAAAATTATCCCTCATAGAAGTCAAACCAACATCAATCGTTCTCTTCTCATTGAAATCTTCTACACAAATACAAAACAAAACATACAATATCAAACTGCATATATATATATATCACAAATGGAAAAGGGAAAACAAGAAAAAAGTAACCTAATCGACTAGCAAGTGATGGAGAAAGAGGCTTAGGTGAGCTCCACAGCAGCCTCCACCTGCTGGAATTTTTGTAAAGCTTAATGAATTAGAGCCTGCAAATTATATTTTCCAAAGCTTTGATTTTTCATAAGAATGAACAGACAGAGATGGAGGAATCTGGATGGAAATTTGTGGATTTTGGATCTGATCACTGTTGCTGCTATCCCAACCTTGCTGCTCTGTTTCCAGAAGCCTATTTGCTGCTGCTCTTCTCTTTTTTCTTTCATTTATTCTTAACTACACACGGAATAAAATAGTTCACTCTGAAATATTCATGTTCGACTTGAAATGTCAAGTTTTGAGGGTTGAGCCACTCTTACAGGATTGCTTTGGTGAAAATCGTTCAGATGAACTGAATGTATAGATTATAGTCACCTGCAACAAATTCCCTTGTCAAGCACAATAATTCTACAATCATAATGAAGCATAAGCATGTTAGAATTAAGAATACAAGGATGACAGAGAAAATTCGTGACTCTAAACTATGCCTACTGTGACACAGACAACTACAGATCATCAAACACAAACACAAGACTATTGTTAATCAGCTGCTGTTTGCTGAGAGAAAATCTCGATACAATAAATTGTCATATAATGGAGGTTATTATTTGCATATTTGCACTTATAAGAACCTTTTCACAATTCTTTTCTTTTGTCCACTTTTTCTGAATTAGAGCAGAACATATTATTAGTGAATTGCAATTAGGAACATCAATCTAACATTGAAAAAAGTTCTTAAGTAGGTTGAACTATTTGATCAGGGTGCAAGTTTTGGATAAAGGGGGATTTTTCTTATGTTGTCACTCCTAGCTTTTGTTTGGTTGCTGAGAATGTTGGAACAATATTCAACTGTTTGGATTTACAAGAATTGGTGAATTGAAAAGATTCAACATGCATTCTAGTTCTCTATTCCAAACACCAAAGTGACCAAACAAGTACAACGTTACGTGTTATGCAATTCTAAAGAATTGTATTGCATGCCTAGTGGATTATGAATTCCATAAGATCCTGGCCTGCAACGTACATGCAAATGATTGTCCCAATATCTTGATAATGCCTTCCTTGTGATGCAGGCAGTTAAGAATTCAAATCTTCTCCCTTCACATTCTTCAATTCAAGACATTGTTCCAAACAAATGATATAACAAAATGACCAAGTACCCTACGCTAATTGTTTATTTTATTTTATGGTAATATTATTGTTCCGACCAAAACTACCTCGTCACAATCGCGGAAGCTTGTAAGTCACAACAAAAAGCATATTGACCAATGAGATGCAGAATGACATAATATAAAGATATTTTTTTTCTTTCCTGTACGTATCCCAATATCGGTTTCTGGATGACTAACAACAAATATGGAACGTGTAAGACATCATGGAATATGGGAGATATACTTGAAACAAATTACTAGAACTAGTAAAAAACATAAGACATAAAGCATCAGTTATGCCTTTCATGGTCTAATGCACAAGGAATTATGTTCTACCAGCCATTTCTTAGATCAGAAAATTTGATTCAGAGAAATTAACACTACAACAACGAAGGTGAACAGTGCAACAAGAAAAATATAGAAACAAATATAACTGAAAAAACACTGATTATATTGTAATAGCTAATGATGATAGAGTAGAAATAGCTTACTCAAGAATAGCAAGATGGCTATTTCAAACGGAGGAGCTGCCTGATTCACTGGACTGCCCAACATCAGGTGATCCAATATATTTATATGGAACATGGGCTACTTTTCGCCAGTCTTCACCAACTTCCTCCCTACACCTTTCTTCAATCTTAGGACAAGCTTGAATAGACAGATGCTGCAGAGCAGTGAGAAGTTTCAGACTTTCTGGCAACTGTTTTAGATTTTGACAGTCAGAGATTATTAAAGATCTGAGCGAAGAAATGTCTCCAATCCATGTTGGCAAATCCATTAGCCCTGGAAAACTCCCAATTTCCAAGCAATCCAGTGTTGTTACATATTTTAATTCTTCAGGCAGAGATAAAATCTGAGGACAGCTTAAGATAGTCAAACTCCGAAGGGCAGAGAGGTGATGCATATCCTTCGGCATAGAAACAAGACTTGGACAATACATGACGGTCAAGTGCTCAAGACATGTGAGATTCTGCAGACTCATTGATAAATAAGTCAGATTATTGCAGTTCTCAATGGACAAGCTTCTAAGGGAACTCAAACCTCCAATCCCGTCATCTGGCATGGAAACTATACTGTGGCAATCAGCAATCTCCAACAACTCCAAAGCCTTGAGGTTCTGCAAACCTTGTGGCAGCGAGGAAAGATTTTCGCACCAACGAATTTTTAGTGACTTAAGACTCTTGAGGCTACCCAACTCTGATGGCAATAAACAAATTTTGTGGCAAGATACAATCTCCAGAGAAGTAAGGGGGCTGTTTGCAAGAAACTCTCCTGGGAAAGATATCAAATCTGCTACTTTCTCAATTGCAAGAATTCTAAGGGAGGATGAACTTTGAAGGTAATTAAATAGAATAGCACTGCAATCCCGCAGTTCTAAATGCTGAAGAGACAAAATCAAGGGCAATGAAGTCAACTTGGGGCATTTCTTGACAATTAATTTTCTCAATATAGAGAAGGCAGCTCTGCCATTTTCATCAAACCATTCTTGCAAATTAGGGAAATTGCTGAGTTCAAATTCTTGAAGAGAAGGAAATGGCCTTTCGGTTTCTTCACCATAGAACTCTCTCCCAATTCCCCTCATGGAAGGCATTCCGTGCAGGGAGAGTCTAGAAAGTGATGGCAGAGCCCCTAGGACAGGAAGACATATACATCTTTCACAGTTGGTGAAATGAACCTCCGTAAGATTTGGCAGTGTCCAATTTGGAAATCTTGTTCCTGGGTATCCTTTCACAACTAGTACCTTCAAATTTTGGTGTGGTTGGAGGCCTTCAATAACTTCTTCTGCAACGTCAGCACTAAGTTGATGCCTTTCTGATGGTCTATATGAGGGATGCCGGTCTTTTCCAAGGAACATAGTCTTTTTGCATTCCATCCAAGGATTTAAGGTTGACACATTATCATTATTTCCCCAGCAGAGCCCTAATGAATCAAGGTTGTCTTTCCTAACCAAATTGGCATTTCTTGCATCATCTGACTTAAGCACATTCTCCAAATGTCTGATCATTAGCTCACCATGTAGATTTAGCTGTCCCAGAAACATGAGGTCTAGAAAACCACCAACCATAATTGTTGGCAGTGTCTGAAGCTGATTAGACCGTCCAGGTATAGAGCTCAAGTAGGAGAGCGCTTCACATTTGGTTCTGCTGCTGGAGGAGCATCCAAGACGTCGATAAATTTCAGCAAAAATACTTGACATGGTGCACAGTGATTCACATCTGGTTACATTGAGATGTCTTAAGTTCAGCATCTTTGCAATGGTAGGCAATTCCTTAAGATTATAGCAACTATATAGAATAAGAGTTTGCAAAAATGGAAGTTCTTCAATCTTAAAATCCAAGGTGATGATAGATGTGTAAGACAGATCAAGATATCTCAAACACAGCAAGCGACCAAATTGGTAATACCGAAAGGCTGAGGTATTGACATCTAAAACCCTCAAAAAAGGAAAACTATTGAACACCTTAAAATAACCGTCTGTGGTGTTACCTCCTGGAAAAAATATGAGAGTCCGCAAATGATTTGCATCAAATAAAGCTTCAGGAATATTGGGAGACCTAAAATCAAAAATTACAGATGCATGGCGAGTTTGTGCAAGATTATCTGATGGAAGGCCTTGGTCTACTATAACGGACTCTTTTCCAGCAACAAATTTTGCAAGATCATGAATAACATCAAGCATTTTGTATGCACTTATGCCGCTACCATCAGTATCCCCAGCATCTTGAAAGAAGGACATCCACAATAAATCTTGGAAGTAGTCCTCTCCAATGTCCTCTGGTCGTTTTCTAGCTCCATCTGATTGGATTAAGCCTTCAGCCATCCACATTCTGATTAACTTCTCTTTCTTGATTTCATATCTTTTAGGGAAAATTGAGCAGAAGGTAAAGCAGCATTTGAGGTATGATGGCAAATGAAAGTAACTCAACCTTAAGGCAGGTAAAATTCCAGTGTGATATACATCCAAATCCCAAAGTTCACTGTGTTGCACAAACAACCATTCCCTTTCCTCTCTCTTGAAGCGCATCAAACTTCCCAAAGTTTTTGCTGCTAATGGTACACCACCACATTTCTTGATAATCTCCTTTCCAATGGCCAAGAGTTTTGGATACTGATCTTCCTCCCCTTGTAGAAAAGCCCTACTCTTGAACAATTTCCAGCAATCTTCCTCAGCCAAACCTTTCAAATAGTATGGAATAGTTGGGAAGGTCGTTAGGAATGCCACTTTCTTACTGCGGGTAGTGACAATGATTTTACTCCCATCAATGCCAGCCCTCAAGAGAGGTTCTAGTTTGTCCCACTCTTCATGATCTTCAATCCAAACATCATCCAGCACGATTAGGTACCTCTTCTTGTGCAATAATGCCCAGATCTTAGACTGAAGTACATTCATTGCCAAACTATCACATTTATCCATAGTTGCAGACTCAATTATTGCCATCATTATCCTTTGCACATCAAAATCATCAGATACAAAAACCCAAATCTTAACATCAAAATATCTTGTTACCTCCTCATCATTATGTGCTAACTGAGCAAGAGTTGTCTTGCCTAGTCCTCCTATTCCAACAATCGGAATAAAGGACACACATCCTTCATTGGACAATAAAAGTTTGACTATCTTCTCCTTATCTTCCTTCCTTCCATAGATTTCTGATTCGATAATAAAAGGGCCTGTTTCCCTTCTTTTAGATTGCATACTGCCCTGTCTTAGATGGAATTTTGAACCCTCCACTGCAGTATTTTCTAATTCTTGAAGCATTAATCTCAATCTTTCTGCATATTCAAACCCCGTTTTTCTAAAGTAGCTGAAAATCCAGTCTGTTTCCACTGTTTTAGACATCTTTGTACGAGCTGTGATTTGATCAAGCAGGTCCTCAGCATGATAAGCTGCATCCTTAAGCTTTGACAACCAGGTTCTGACAGCCTTATTGGTTCCTTGTTGGTCTTCTGCATCTTCAAGAACAGCTTGTGCCATTAACAAGGCATGTTGCAGGTTCTTGAAGTTATCCTTGAGACCCCAAACATCAGCAGCCTTTTGTAGTATTGGAGAAGCTAGTCTGTCAAAAATCACCTGCAGAACCGGAGATAGAACTATGTCTGCCATTAAAGCTTTATCACAAGAATCAAGGATTGTAGCTAGAATGAAACTGACAAGTAAAATTTATCTGATAGGAAGATCATTTTCCCAAATTAAGCTTATATGAAGTTTCAAGAGCCCTTTTGGCAGGCAGTTAAGTGAGAACAGAAGATGTTATCTTCTTCCCACCATTGACCTCAAAAAGAAAAGACAGAAAAGAAAAGACAAAATTGACCTCTTACGGGTAGCAGATGAAGACTTCTTAGAAGAATTACTATTTGCTATATTAGCTCCTGAATTTTTAAAATTACATAATTTGACAAGCACCCACTTAGTTTATAATCACCTACTTAGTTTATAATTTTTAATAACTGCCATGTTGGCTCTGTGTATGTCGTATATGTATATGGAGGAAAAGGAGGAAGGAAACCATCCCTATAAGAAAACAGTACATGATAAACAACATCCCATCTTCAACCTCAACAATGGTCAAAGTATTGATAATAAAGAACTTGAAATTGTGAAATTTTGAAACATCAAGCACTAAGAGAGCTACAATTGTACAAAACACACACACACATACATACATAGCTTCTTCCCTTCTGCTGGGTGACAATTAATCAGAAGCTGAGGTTATCCATGGTCAGTGTAGCATAGCTCAAGACTCCATTGATAACAACAACCAGATAAGAGAGAAAAATTGGATTGAAATCAATTGAACAAAATCCTGTGGTAATTGGGGGGATGGGGAAAATTCAAGAGGGGGAAAAATGTCAAGAAAATGAATAAATATGGGATCAAAAGCCTTGCTGATCTTCTCTTTCCAAGAAAAGAAAATGAGTATACAATTCGTATCTTTTTCTTACCACTATAAGTCTCCCATGGAAGACCTATTCCATTGTCATCTTGGGCAGCACGCTGCTGGAGAACACTCAAGTATAATGCTTATGTCCTGGAGTTCCATGAGGATTTTCTGTATCAGGAGCTTGCAATGCTCTCGCCATAGCCATGCCTGATTCAAACAGCAAACAGAACACATGAAAATGTATTTAAACTCAATTTATATATCTGATTTCTCAGAAAATAGAGTTTACAACACAGACGGTTCTCGGTATCACTTGACTAAAAAATACTTGCTTTTCATTACAAAGTTCGGAAAATTACATGATTTAATAAAATTTTATAATCCATTTTAACCGATAATGACGAAAAATTTATTAACAAAAAAAAATAATTACTATAAACATAATTAATTATTTTAATGTAATGTGATTGACTAAGATGAATGAATAATCTGTGATGTAAATTAAATTGTTTGATAAAAATATAATTATTTTATAAATTTTTGTTAATTATTATATAACTAGGTACTATTTTATTCTGCATCCATCCACCCATGGATGGAAAGTAGCAGAAGACTGCTTTATCTGATAACGTAATGCGTCGCACCATACCAGGGTAAAAGCAAGAGCTAAAATGGATTTCAAAAGCTGCCCTTGCTAGCATAAATTTAGCATATTCCATCAATATAACTAAAAGGAGATTTCCCTCAAAATAGAAAATTTAAAAAAAAAAAAAAAACTTCATTCTTAGTTTTTACCCCATTGAAAGGTTGATATTTACATTCAAAAAATTTGATATTTGTGTTTTTTTTTGGGCTTTTCACCCTAATATGAATTTTTAGAAAAAAAAAAATATTAACATACCGTGAAATTCCTATATATAGACTTGGCCATCGTTTGATTCTAGTTTGAATGGGTCCAAAATTATTGGTTTTGATTCGCTTAAAAGGGAGAATCAAAATTAGAATTGTGAACCTCCCACAGTTCAGGATTTAGTTTTGGTTTAATTTCAATTCTGATTCAATTTAGGTTCAAATCGAACAGCCTGTATTTTTAGATTTTTTTTAATTTTTAAATAATAAAAATGGTGATTCAACCCAAAATCGTCTAGTTTTATTCCATTTAATTCCAATTTGATTCATTTATGTTTCGAATCAAAGACGAATTTAACTAATTTCAGCTCAGTTTCGATTCTAAACTGGCCCTTGGTCGGATCTACCTATATGCTAATTTTTAAAAAAACAAATTCATAGAGTGATAAAAATTCAAATTAAAATATTCTTCAAGTCTTATATTGCAAAAGGTTGTACATGATTCATAATGATATTTAAATGAGAAGGTTTGTGTCATCATAGATTGTTATTTTCTATTATTACCATTTGAAAGAGAACAAGTTGAATATAAAAAAATTTAAACTCAAAATTTATCCACTTTTTATTAATTGTTCTCAATTAATAAATTATTATCTTAATAATTTAAATTTTAAAAAATATTAACAATATATCATTTTCGCACAAATACTTTTGTATTAAAAAATATTTTATATTTTTTTAATTAATTAATAACGAGCACACACAGGATAAAGAAGACACACACATGATGACGATGATATATAGGAGAGAATGGTGAGGTTGATGATAAGAAGATAAAATCCATCATGGATAAAAAGTGTTATCTAATAATTAAAAAACTTATTAATTATATTTTTTTTATTTTTTTGTTTTTCCATTATTTTCCTTTAATTTCTAAGTAAAAGAAAATTCTATTTGATCTATTATTTTTTTTTCTTTCCTCATTAATTTTCACAGTTTCCCAAGCTCCGGCCAATGAAAAAGCTTATTATTTATAATTTTTTTTCTTTAATTTAGGTATGCTTGAAGAAAAAATTTGGTCCTTTCATTATTCTTTTGTAATTTCCAAATAAGAAAATTCCATTTAAACTATTATTTTTTTTCTTTCCTCATCACTTTTCAATTTCATTGTTTAATCCCAAACTTCCACCCTATAAATCCTTTTACACAGTAAAAAGCTTACTATTTATATTTTTTCTTCAAATTAGTGAGTTTCAATTTAGGTAGATTTAAGTAGGGCGAGCAGAATTCGATTCAAATTGAAAAATCGAACCGAATTGAGTCAATTCAGTTTAATCGGTTCAGTTTAAAATTAAATCAGTTCGATTTGGTTTTAAATTATAAAAATTTTGGTTATTTCGGTTCAGTTCGATTTTGAAGAGAAAAAATTGGTTAAACCGAACCGAACCGAATAGTAATTTATATAGTCAAATCAAATTAAATCGAACCGAATCGATTTTTGAATTAATTTATTTTTATGAAAAATTTATGAATTATATTTAATTTTATATATATTAATTGTTTAATTTCATTGATTAATCGTTATTAGGTTCAAACCAAAGTTAAAATTAGATCAAATAACTTGAAAATCAAGTCTAAATTCAAAAATCAATAAAAAATCAAACCGATCGATTTAATCGAACCGAACCGAAATAGAATGATTCGGTTCGATTCGGTTTTTCACCCATTTCGGTTCGGTTCGATTTCTAAATTTTATGGTTCGGTTTTTATAATTTAATTCAGTTCCATTCGGTTCGGTTCGATTTGAACCGAATGCTCACCCCTAGATTTAAGGAAAAAATATTGTCCTTTTATTATTTTTCTCTAATTTTAAAATAAGTAATTTTCATAAAAAAAAAAAAACAAAGAATTAGAGCAATTTTCTCATTCCTATTTGGTAACTTTTAATGAAGAAAAAAATATAAATTTTTAGTTAAAATTGATTTATTTATTACTTGACAACTCATAAAATTACTCTTTGTTTCTATTTTAACTTTTGATATCCTTCTATTGCATTTCTCAAAACGCATTTTATGTATATTATTGATTTATTTATTGCCTAATAACTCCTGAAATTACTCCTCCACTTCTATTTTAACTTTTGATATCCCTCTATTGTAATCCTTAAAAATACATTTAAGGTAAATTTTCTTTATTTTAGTTACTCCAGTTACACATTAGGTTAGAGGATAAAAAGAAAAAAAAGAGTAGACCTAAATTTTACTTGGAAGAGAATAGTACAATATGACCTAGAAGCATTATACATTTCTGAGGATTTAACCCAAAATCATTTAGAGTGGAGAAAGCGAATCCATATAGCCGACTCCAAATTTTTGGAATAAAGGCTTAATTGAGTTGAGTTTCTTTATTTTAGTTATAATTCCTTCAATGTTTGTAATTTTTTTTCTCCTTTTTAATTTCTAAAATATTTAATTATTTTCATATGAGAATAATTAAAATATTTTATTAGTATTAAAAATAGACCCATTTTACTTATTTAAAGGCAATTTATTTGAAGTACCAACTAAAGATCAAGATAATCAAAACAAATGATGCTACGTGCAATAGATAATCATAATCTAAATATTATTATAACTCATTTAATAATATCCAAACTTATTATAATCAATATAATACCTAACAAGGTAAAAATATATTTGTTAATTTAATTATTTTTATATTTAAAAAATAAAATAAATTAAATTATTAACAATGTAAACCCACACAAAGTGCGAGCATTCTATTAGTTTATATAAAACTTAAATCAAATTGAGATATTACGATTTAATTTAATTTTTAATATAGTAAGAATTTGATTTTTATTATAATATAATAATATTATAAATATTATTAAAAGTTTTTTCAATATTTTACAAAATATTAATATAAAAAAATTATAAAAAAGCTTTTATCATAACTTAAACCCATAAGCTTCAGAAACAAAGCATCTATTTTGTATTAAGGTTGAAATTAGTGTTGAAAAAATTAATTTCTTAAAACTAAATGTAATCAATTTTAATTATTAAAATAATAAAATAAATTTTTTAAATTATTTTTTAATAACAATTAAAATAATTTTTTTTTTCTAAAAAGCATTTTGTACCCTTAAATCACAGTATCAGACAGACACTAATTTCATTGTTACATCAAAGCTATCCTTCCAACAGAACATTATTATTTGATAAAATTATTATAATTATATTAAAGGGTTGTATCTTCCTTATCCAGTTTGTTTGCATATTCTTTTAATAATTTAAAAAAAGGTAAAATATTTAATTTAGTCTATTTTTAAATTTTTATCTAAAATAATTCAGAAATTTAAATTTAAACTTAATCTAATCTAAAAATTAAAACTTATGTGCTAAATTTATTGATTTAAATGAAAAATCAAGAAGTTTAATTTTTTAATTTTGAAACTAAATTTTTTAATTTTTTTTATTGAAACCCTAAAATTAAGAAATTAGAATATTTTATATTAATTTTTGGGTTAATTTGAATTTAAATTAAAAGATTTAAACTAAATTAAAAAAAAAATAAAAATAGACTAAATTGAATAGCTTTAAGAAAAAAAAAAAAGAAATCATACATTCAAATTTTAAAAGACTAATGATTAGACATACTCAAATATTTCTTTTACTTAAAGTAAGCTCTTTAAACTTTAAGAACATTAAATAATAATAATAATAATAATAATAATAATAATAATAATAATAATAATAATAATAATAGGTAACTCTAATCTATATTGTGAATTATCAAGCAATCAAAAGTTTGCGTTTCTTCTATTGATAGTATCATTAGCATCATTATCAAAATAAAAAAAAAAATTAGAATGAGAATTATAATTTATTTTAAACTATTTTTATATGTTCACAAGCTAATCTTTTATTTATTTTTTATTTATATTATAAATAAATTATAAAAAATTAACTAAACTGAAAAATCTAACATCAAATTAATATTTTATATTGAATTATGCATATCCCTAACAATAACAAATAATATATTAAAAATAACATTTGCATTTGAAATTTTCTGATCAACATTGTTTTCTTTTTTTTTAATATCGTAAATTATCTAATGCTCGGGTTTCATGTGTATTATTATTTACAATACAATGAGTCTCGCATTTTTTAGTTTAAATAAAAATTACTTTTTTTATAAGTAATGAATACACTACTTTTTAATATACCGATTTATCTATATTTTATTAAAAGACATATTAATTTAAATTTTATTAAGAGAATATGATTAAATTCTAATATATGAAGAATTTTGCTCACAGAAGTCAAAATTTGGAATCCTAGCAGATTTTTTTATTTTTTTTTAAGTTGCGTGGAAGGCAAAACATTTTAGATTCTATTCCATAATTTTTTATTTTGGGAAAAGAAAAGCAAAACATATCCAAATATTTTATAAATTATCAATATTAATTTTTATTATTTTTAAATCTCAATTTTTAACTAACTAATTACTTTTTTTTATATAAAAAATGCTTTATAAATTTATAAAATTAAAAGATAATGTCAAAAATCTGAAATTTTAATATTTTTAGAATTACACCCTAACTTTTTTTCAATAATTGCATCACAAATTATTAAAAATTAACAGAATTGTCATTTCTATTATCTTAACTCTTCTTTTTTTAAAAAAAAAAAAATTTGGTTATTTGTTAATAAGGTATAATATTTTAAAAAAAACAAAATATTATATTTAAAGATGATCCGAATAAGGTTAAATAATATTATAGATAATAACTAGTCTTTTTTTTAGTTTAGATATTCAAAAAAAAATTTTGTAATATTGTACTTTTAGAAAATTATTATCTTTATGGCCCACAAAAGATATTAAACTACTAAATATTTAAAGAAATAAATGGTACTATCAGGCCCCATTGATAGAATAACATTACCATACCTGAGTCTCTAACTAAAAAAAATTAATAATTCACGCTTTATTTCAAATTATCAATAAGTACATTCAAATAAATGGCATTAGCACTTAAAATAAATGGCACAACATATGGTAATGTAACAAACCTCTGTATGCTAGCTAGCATGGCAAATAAATCTCATCTATTTTAACTGTATATAATTATTTGATTTATTCAATATCAAAATTAAAAAAATAAATAAAATTAAAATATATTAATATTTTCTTTTTATTACGAGAAAATTAGTTTACATTGTTTAATAAGTTTATCCTTAAATACTTATTATGATGTAAAAAAAAAATTTACTATACAATTATAAAAACTAATAAAATTTGAGTTTTTTCTTTTTAACCATTTTATCTAAAATTAATAAATTTTGTATTTTATTTTTTTAAAAAACAGTATTTGCTGTGCAAAAAAGCTAACAAACCACGGTGAAAAACTTGTTGGAAAAAATTGTGACACAGCTCAAGAAAATCTAAGAATATCATCAAATCTAGTTAAAGATATGTGTTTGTTAATTTGATACTAATCCCAAAACAACGATATCTAATATTAATCTTATCTCTATCTTCAAT
This sequence comes from Hevea brasiliensis, assembly GCF_030052815.1. NCBI lineage: Eukaryota > Viridiplantae > Streptophyta > Magnoliopsida > Malpighiales > Euphorbiaceae > Hevea > Hevea brasiliensis. Next base: position 20,928,993 of record NC_079506.1, read on the forward strand.
TCTCTTCAAAAATTTCGTAACTGTTGCTTTTCTTTGTGTCCATAAATCATTATAGAAACCCGAATGGTAAGTTTTGCAAAACCCACTTTCACATTTCACCAACCCAAGAACAAGAAAAGGACAAACAACCAGTCAATCATCAGATACAGAGGAGCAGTGAACTTTCCTTAACTACCATTCAAGAGCCAAGTCATAGTAGCTGTTTTTCTTTTCGTTCGTACAATTGGATATTCTCTTTATATCGCTTTCATGGCTCAAGAAGAAGCCAAAGATACAAAACCATCATCGACTGAGGAGCCAAACCCATCAAGGGAAACTCAGATGGCTAGAAGTTCAACCTCATTATCTGTTCCTTCACCTTCATGGTTCACTCCTAAAAGGTACGTCTTTTACGCTTTGCTTTAATTCTTAAAGCATCAATTTTGGTTTCTGTTTCTGGGTTGCTGGGGCTTTTCAAGATTTGAAACTGGAGTTGGAATTTATATTGTTATTATGATTTTATTTAATTTGGTTGTTAGCATTGTGTATTTGAGACTTTGTAAGTGATTGAGGTTTTTGTTGTTGGAAATGTTTTGGATTGTCGATTGGATTAGATGATTCTTTAATTTAGGTGAAGCCAACGTGAAAACTATTGTACCTAATGTTAATTTTCTAACTTTGTAAAGAAATAATGAGGAAAAATAGTAGCAAATGTACAATTTCAATTCAACATTTTGTTCATTTTTTTTTACAGGAAGGAGTTAGTAAAACCCTAATAGGACTATTGATGGCCTTTTTATTTATTTATTTATTTATTTTTGAAAAAGTCTCTTGGCCTAGTTATTCATGATAGAAAAACTTTTAGATATCCTAATTTTGTATCTTCTGGCTGGAATTGAGAAAATTTTGAGTTAAGATTGTTTATGCCTTTAGTACGGATTTGCAAATTTTATGGTCCATGTGTGAAGTTTGTTGCTAAATAGGTCCATACTGAGCTCTGTAACACTCTGTTTTCAGGCTGCTAGTTATTTTCTGTATCATCAACTTGATAAATTATGTGGATAGAGGAGCAATAGCTAGCAATGGCGTCAATGGGAGTCGGAGAACTTGCACAAAAGGTGGTACATGCACATCTGGTAGCGGAATACAGTAAGACTTACTTGAAGGCATTTATTTGAACATCGAAAGCTTTCTTTGCCGGCATTTAATATTAGGCTAGTGGCAATTTTTTTGTGGTTCCTTTTGTTAATGTGACGGTGGATGTAACAACCTTGGCTTTCTGTTGGCCTTGTAGTTGATCTAAACCACTTGGTTACAGAATAAAGATTTGTTAATGCCCTGTAATGGACTTAAGCCATTTATTTGGGATAACATTGTCAGAACTCAGAAATGGACCTAAATCACTTGGTCCAAACTATGGTCTTCGTTACTTTAGTGGCTAATGGTTGGTCTTTAAATCTCTTTTCTTCCATCACATTAGATTGAATGGGTTTTATAGTGAGACTGTGGGAGTCTAAAATCTCATATTTCTAGTTTAAATGTAAAACTTATTTTTTCTCTCTCATATCACCTCTCATGCATAAGCTTGTTGGGCTTGAATACATGGACATGCATTTAATTAAAAAGAATGAGGGTATGTAGGATTCAACCTTTTCCCATTCAATCAAAGAAGCTCCAAGTTTCCTGTGAAAAACCAGTCTAGTTGGGAGACCAAGAATAGTTTTATATCTCTAAATCTCTAAAAATATGGAAGTAGAAAGTAGTGCATTTGTGAGAGAATACATACATTTGGCAAAATTTGTTTCCTTATGGGGAACCTGAAAAATGTGAAGACAGAGAAACCTGCTTCTGAATCAGTTTTGTCCACTGCCACTGTTAAGTAACTGAGTTTGGAAACTTGCAAAATACAATAGATATTTTTTATTTGGAAAAACTTTTAAATTGTATTTTTCATGTTTCCTGCTCCGATTAGTTCTGCTTATTCTTAACGGATATGGAATGTTTTGTCATTATATTCTCCTATAAACTTCTGCTCACCAACTTGGGCACTGATGACACTTACTGTTTGCACAACTCAAATGCATTTTTTTTACTGAAATTTGGATCCTTGTGTACAGGGGGGACTTCAATTTAAACAATTTTGAAGATGGAGTATTATCATCTGCTTTCATGGTTGGACTTCTTGTGGCTTCTCCAATATTTGCATCACTAGCTAAGAGGTAATGAATTTCAGGTGCTTTTTGCTGTCTAATGATGGTTTGTTGTTCTCAGAAAATTAGGGACTTGGTTTAAAGTTAAATCCCAAAATTATTATGTAGTGGAGATTGATGGAGGAGAAATTTTTGCTAACTTTTTTGGAACAAAACTATGGTGAATGATAGAAACACCTGAAAAAAAAAAATCAAATGAATGGTGATTCTCGTGGGATCATGATCCTTGTGTAAAATGTACTGGAGGATGGGATGTTGCTTTTTGTTTGATGATGGCAGTGGATAGCCATGATTAACCAGAACTGCTCGAAACTTTTGTTTTGCAAGCAAATTTAATTAAATTAATTCTAAGAATTAGGTGAATGGTATTCCTTGTGTCATGCTCATAAGCATCAATGCCAACTGAGCCTCTGTTTACAGTGATTTCAAGATCAGTGTGAGATGTTAACATTATGATGGATTTCAATTGCAGAAGAATTTTGGTATGTTTTGTCTGTATATGATGTGACATGCAAGTGTTCCAATGCAAAAATTATCCTTCTACTGTCTCCCTAAAATCCACTTACACATAATGCACGCAATGTCAAGTTCAATTGGACATGCTGCCTATTTAGCATTTTGCGCATTAAAAATTCTCTCCAAGTTTGTTGAAAGTCCAAATATTCAATTTTTCTTGTGTCTTTGCATTGTTGTTTACAATGTAGTAATAAGAATTCAAGAAAAAATAAGTAGTTTTCCCCCTATTTTTGGTACTTGACAAAAGTTAGATCTGACTTGCTGTCATATATGTATATTGAATGAATCCTTACGGATAAATGAAATTTTGCAGCTTTAATCCATTTAGACTTATTGGAGTTGGATTATCAGTTTGGACAGTTGCTGTTGTTGGCTGTGGTTTTTCTTTTAATTTCTGGTCCATTACAATTTGCCGCATGTAAGTAGATTTCTTATCTTCTTCTCTTTGTTCATAACTTCACAGCTAAAATAAACTGTTAACACTTTTTTTGTCGTTTCTAGGTTAGTTGGTTTTGGTGAGGCTTCATTTATAAGTCTTGCAGCCCCATTTATTGATGACAATGCCCCTGTTGCTCAGGTTTTGTTTTCTTCCTTTTTGCTTTGGATGGTGTTTAAATTAGCATGCTTGGCGAGGTTTATTGGATATAAATGAAATACATCAGAGCTGCTATGTAAAATGTGTCAGCTGTTTTATCATAGGAGGCTTGAAAACCTACGCACTTTTTTTGATGGTTGATAATGATACATCAATTAATTCAGTTGGGCATATATGACTATGCTGTTTAATGGTTGCCTTTTCATAGATACTTCTTGATTTTATGAAGTGTTCTGATTATTATCTACACTATTTAAAACTTTTTGGCTATTTAGCAGCATCAAATCCTGCACAATATTACTCTACCAAGCTGATATGCTTCAAGTGTATCAGAATCTTGAATTTTGCACCATATTTTATAGGATTTGCTGATTTAAGAAATGTCAGAATGTTAATCAGCCTATATTAGAGGTTTTTTTTTTCAGTTCAATTGGATACATTATCCAGTTGGTTTGCAATAATTTCATTGCACTTATCTGGTGGTTGGTCAAGCGGAACATGGTAAAACAAAAAAATTGAAACATCCATTGAAATTGTCCCAAAATAAAGTCTAATATGTTATGCAGTGTGCACCCATGAAGCTACACCATGCAATCAGCAAACATCTCATGAATTTTTTTTCATTTACTGTCATTTGGTGTCATAGGCTACACAACAATGGAAAGATTGATTTCTGAGAGCACAAATTGATAATTCTCTCTTATTACAGAATTTATATTGCACATGAGCTCTATCTGTTGTAGGCCTAGATGTGGTCTATTGATAATGAAGCAAGGTGTGTTACCACCAAATTAGCAAGTACCTTGTTGATGAACTTGGAGAAAAATACTGATTTTAAAATACATTTGTGGAATGTTGAAATACTCGCGTTTACTTCAAACTATATTAATTTAAGCCCTTCCTAAAGATCTTAGTAGCTTTTAGACCTAACTTTATTTTATATTTGCTCCACCTTTTGCATGCACATCTTGAATTGGACTTGGTACATCATTTTTGCAATTGACTTCATGTGCTGTAAACCTGTCTCATACCTGCTTTTGTATCAGAAAACAGCGTGGCTCGCAATATTTTACATGTGTATACCTACTGGATATGCTGTTGGTTATGTGTATGGTGGATTGGTAAGTCTATTCTTTCATTTATTAATGTAGTTGATTGTTGAGGTCTTTTTTCAAATATTATCGCATCTCTATACATAGATTAGAATTGTAAGAATTGTAATTATTACTATAAAATTCCATTATGTTTTCATTCCCTTCAAAATTATTAGGATTGAATTTGCTTGGAATTCCAAATACCAATTATCTTCTCATTCCTAATAGGTTGGAGGTCATTTTAATTGGCGTTGGGCATTCTTTGGAGAGGCAATTTTGATGTTTCCATTCGTTGTTTTAGGTTACGTCATGAAGCCTTTACAGTTGAAAGGTGCGAATTGATTATATCTTTTTTTAGTTTGACCTGTGTGCATTTTCCATCCGTCTCTAACAATTTCTGATACAGGTTTTGCTCCTGCTGAATCAAAAAAAGCACTGACATCTGTAGAGAAAGCTGTCTCTGAAGATCAAGGTGCTGGGAATTATGACAATATTGCATCTTATTATTCAACAAAATCTGTGCATTTACTACTTTTCACATTATTACTTATTTGCAAATGTTCTTGTTGGGATGATGGTATCTTTTTTATTATATGCTACTTAAAAAAGCGCAAATGGACCGGGACAGATATTAGTGTGTAATTATGTGACTTATCACATCATTCTTTATTTAAGTGTTTTTGTTGGATCTTTTTTATTACCTGCTACTTAAGCTTTTCATTGCGTGAAATTATTTTCACCAGTAATGTAGACCTGTTCTCTGTTAATTTGCGTTCTTCGTAAGTAAAATGTGTTTCTTAGTTGTAAGACATTATGAATCTGATTTAAATGTTAATACAACTACAGAGATGGCAGCTGGTAATGATGGCACATTGGCTATTAAGGAAGAGTTAAATGATAAAAGCTCAAAGCAATCTTCCATGTGAGGTTACTCACCCTTATCTCATAGTATGCATTATTAAATAGTGCTTTCATCTGCCAGTATTTGTATTACCATGAAATATTACCAGCTATGTTTTTATATGCCATCTATATTGTAGGTTGTCTGCCATTTCAGTTTAGATTTGTTTATTTGTTTAGATCAGTATGTGTGTGAACACAGATGGTTGTCATATATATTTGATTTTATTGGATTTAATATTTTGCAGATCAAGATATGCATCCATTAGTTTGGATCAATTTTCGAGGTTTATGAAAGACATGAAAGCTCTTTTAGTTGAGAAGGTCTATGTTGTAAATGTTCTAGGTATTTTTTCACCCTTAGAGTTTATACAATACCATCCTTATTATTTTTTCTAGGATGATGAAATAAAAGTTTTGCAATTAAATTATGCTCCAAACTGTTCATGCCTCTGCTACTTCTATTTAGTTTATGTCCTTCATAATTAAATTACAGTCATTTAGTTTCTGGATTTACTCCCTAGTAGTTTCTTACAGAATACCTGGGATGTGAAAATGTTCCTAAGCATGCTGCTGTTGCTTTGCATCTATGTACCAAGTACCAACTTCCTGAACTGAATTTGGCCTTCTTTTTCTTAGGTTACATAGCATACAATTTTGTCATCGGTGCATACTCATATTGGGGCCCTAAGGCTGGTTATAATATCTATAACATGGTAAGATTTGACTTTGGCGTTTAGCATTTGATGCAATGATGGCAATTATTGATGCATAATCTCACACTATATGCACAGCAAAGATAATAGTTTTACGAAAATAAATTGATGCAAAAAAATAGCTTTAAGAAAAGAAGAGGCTTGGTGGAGTAGATAGGTGCCCTATGTAAATCATGTTCTTTTGGCAGACCAATGCAGATTTGATATTTGGAGGTATTACAATAGTTTGTGGAATATTTGGCACGATAGCAGGGGGTTTTATTCTGGATCGCATGACTTCCACAATCCCCAATGCTTTTAAGGTACATGCTCTCTCATATTTAAGGGAAATATTTGCATTTTGTCTATAGTTATAATTTAGACTGCAGTTTTTGATACTCCAAAAACTGAAAAGATTTTGTTATAAAGGATATAAGGGATATTTAAGATGACCACAAACATTAATAATTTATTGGGCTGATTGAAGGTGTAGACCTCAAAGTCTTATAATATTCTTATGGGTCCACTGACAATCTTCACTCTACTTTTGAGGCTCTCTCACTTATATGGAAATGGCACTGCACTGTAGCCCCTCAAAGGATTACCATATGTATTTAAGAGATTGAGAAGTTCACTATCAAAGGCTCTCTCACCTTCATGCCATTTACTGGACTGCATCACAATAAGAGAGTCATTACTTGATCTTATTGGTTTTGCAGATTTAGTCTGATGGTGTTTGTCTTAAATGAGATCAGTTGTGTTAATGTTACAAAGCACTTTCCTATAGTTTTAAATTCTTTAAAACATGAATCTGATCCTCATGAAATTGGTTGCATCTCTTAATTTCTTTTTAACTTCTTACAGCTTCTTTCAGTGGCTACATTTCTTGGAGCAATATTTTGCTTCTCTGCCTTCTGTTTTAAAAGCATGTATGTTTTCCTTGCTCTTTTCGCAATTGGCGAGCTTCTTGTCTTTGCAACTCAGGTACTTTCATTTCTTAAGCAGAAATGACCTCTTCTTAATTGCCTGCTCCATTCAGTGTTCAAATACAAGCTATTATATTCTTAATGCTTATCGATTATCGTTTGATGTATTTATCACAATATAACAAACGATGTTTGTTTGTGTAGGGCCCTGTAAATTACATATGTCTCCATTGTGTCAAACCAAGTATGAGACCGTTATCTATGGCTATTTCTACTGTTTCAATTCACTTATTTGGAGATGTGCCTTCCTCCCCCCTTGTTGGGGTCCTCCAGGTTTGCCTTCATTGCTTCAATGGCCAGGCCTTTGCCACTAGTGAAACTGTTGTTGTTTGCTAATGAAAGACTAAGATACACCCATAGGATTTGCAAGAATTTTGAAGAAAGAAGCATAACCCATTTTCTTTCTTAGAAGCCTATGCAAGGACAATTGAATTCAAATTCAGAAACATGACTATGAGATTGCTAATGAAGAAAGCACTTGTATCTTCTTAGCAGCGTGTACAAATAAACTAGATATAAAAGCATGCCAGACTGATTTTGTGATTATTTTTGAAAATATCACTTGTCTACATTATATTACCTTAGAACATTGAAAATTAAGATGTTAAGTAGTCAATATTTTGCTTGCAAATCACTCAACTTTGGAGATATCCTGCAGGACTATATCAACAATTGGAGGGAGACTGCTCTTATTCTGACAGCCATTTTGTTTATAGCAGCTGGGATATGGTTTATAGGTAATTGATTCTTAATGGCTATTTCCTATTATTTTCATCAAATAAGCTATTAGGTCAACACTTTGTGGACACAGAATTGAATTTTAGTCCTGGGCAGTGATACTCATTTAGCATGTATGAATGGGAATTCCATGATCATTCATCTACCCAACACATAGGTAGTTGGTCACTGCAAAAATGGTTTAGGAATGAATCTCCTTTTTGTTTGATTTCTTAGAGGAAAGAAGCAAATGTTTGTTCTCCCTGAGGGGACTGTCCCATGGTTAAATTTGAGATTCTGGCTTTGGAGATCTAAGGTTATGTGAAGTTATGACTGAAAAGATTTAACTTCAGGGCTACCCACTTGGTATGTAGTCCAACCATTCCCGCACGCACACACCGGAAGAGAGAGATACTATTTCAGTGATCTACATTGCAGTTAAATTGGTTGATAACGAGATAATTGATCTAATATCAACATATATACTTATATGTATTTTAGGATTAATTGCAAAATACCATACAATTGTACAGATTTCCATCGGCATACTCATAGTTATGTAATTTATGTGTGCTTGGCAGGGATATTCATGCGCAGTGTAGATAGGTTTAATGAAGAAAGTGGGCATCCAACAATTTTAACCGACAGGACAAACATGACGCCTTTACTTGAAGGTGAAGGCAAGACAGCAGGAACAACAGAAACTTCTGCAGAGCCATGAATCCTTACCAGAAGTAGTTTTTTCCCCTGCAAGCCCTTGCAAGAATTGTAAAGCTTTTTTCTTCTTCTTCTTTTCTTTTTATTTTATTTTATTTTATTTTTTTGCTTTTAAATTTCTACACATCCTATAGGTTTGAGGGTTATGTGATGCTCTCTCATGTAAATAAGCTTCGTACGAGTCCAGGAAAAACTTCAATGGTTTGAATAATTAATGCATTGGTTCAAGTAATACAGGGATCAAGGGTGGAGTTCCATGAGCTGAGCGATAACTCGTCTTCCATTTTGTTCTCACCTGCCTCTACATCCCATGATGAACCAAATTCTATATATAGTAATAACAGATCCTTTTTCAAGATTAAACCCTTCTTCCTCGTAACTTTATTCTGAAATGCAGGTCCTAATCCAATATTAATGAACAAACTTTCTCCGAGGAAAATTAAATCTTTATCATATTGATAGGGATAGCATGTCCTACAGTCAAATAATGTCAATTATGCAGTTGTAAACTTGTAATACCTTTGCTTAGTCAATGGTTAAGCTTCTACCTTATAGCGCAGGAGCAAAAAGTTCAAACTCTAAAAGCTCATTTCCCTTTAAAAATTTCTGGAAAAAAAAAAAACCCTATACGTATACTAGTATGGTGGGCTTAGCCACTGATATGGTGAGAGTAAAAGGGGAAATGATGCGGCAGTGGGCAAAGTTCAATAATAATTATATTAAACTTGAGAAATTGAGGTTAAACTCTCCTCTCCCTTTCCCTACATACGTAATCAAAAAATAAAAAGGAAATAACGCTCAGTGTATCATCCATGGTCCATTTAGCCTCTTAATAATGATAATAAAGACATGATATGGCATTTTTAGACTTGAAAACACGCTAGGTAATTGAATAAAAGTGACTCCGAAAGGAGCAAGTCAATCATCAAGCTAAGTTTTACATGTTGAATATCTAATATTTGATTTTCCACATCACAGATGAATGTGAGCTATCAACCGCATATGAAAGTTGAGAAGATACAGTCCCATTTATTTTATGGGCCAACAATTTCGACTTCAACATGCATAGCAACTCTTTATGCTGAGATTGTTTTCTCTTCAATACCTTGATAAAAGCATTCAACCCAAGCCATTCAACTTCTTCCGCAGCCAGTTGAAGAACTGTATGGAAATGAGAACCAGTATTTGCAGAAAGCATCCTTTTCTTTATAAGCATGTACATATACCTAGAATCAGTGAACAAAAAGACAGCAAAAAAGGATAAAACTTAGGGGGGTGAGGGCGGTGCAAAAGCCAAACCAGTATCTACATTAAGATGCTATAAAAGAAAATATCTTATGCAAATGCCACTGGGGTCATTTTTTAGCAACTAGTAGCATATCCTGGGCACGACCATTGGTAGCATATATCACAATAGGCATATGATCATTTGATAATCCTTGTTAAGGTTAGCAATATAGAAGTATCTACATACCTTAACGACCTTTCAATGGTTTTTAAATGGTATCTCGGGTGTAGTTTGCAGATGTACAACATCTCAGAAACATAACAATGGAACTTCATCGCACATAACAAAAATGACTGATAGATATTTAATCTAACAACAGGTTCTGAGTTAATGTTTGAATCAAAGAATATGGGATGGCACTTGGGTCTCATGAAGTCACACAATTTCGCCTTCAGATGGTGACCAGGTTTACCCTGCCAAGAGACAGTAAGTGTTGACCTCAAATGGTTGTTCAGATACCTGCATGATACCAGAAACACAACCATAAAAATAAATAAGCCTAATAAAGTGTATGGCATGCATCAGTCCACAAAATCACTAGTACAAACCTTGTATAATCTGCCTGAACTTCTAAAGTACAAGAGTTCAAAAGCAAGCCACTCCATCGAATAAATGAGATACCATCTTCACCAACATAAACCCTGTTTGATGGAAGCCCTGATGCATGTCTGGCATCAAAATTAAGACAGAATTTCTCCTCATTCATATAGCAGTTATAATCCCGAAATCCTCTCCGTAATCTGGTGTAAAAGCCAGCAGCCAGCCTCTTCGACGTTGATATAAAGCAGAAGTCATCAATTAATCTGAGTAGCATATAACAATGGGATGGGCTGATTCTATCCTCACTGCTATTTCCTGCAACAGAAGCATCCTGACATTTGTGTCTTCTAGATAAATCTTCAGTTGCCAGTTCATAATTTTTTTCAAGAAATGGAAAGATCACATTTCTTTCAAGGTGCCCATAGTATAATGAGCAAAGCAGAGAAGACAAAATGCTTCCTTGGGGTATACCAACGCCTTGTAAATAAAACTTTTTATCTAACTGCAGTACATTACGCTTCACATGCTCATTTAGATTGAAAAAGAGTTCCCTCTTCTTCATATACCTGCTGGACCCCTGCAACAAGGAAAGTAATTAACAACTTTAAGCTTCTGACAGGGCAAAAATCTAATTTTGAGATGATCATCTTTTGATAAGAAAAGAAATTTTGTTAAGATAGAAAAATATATTATTGAGGAGGATAAGGTATCCTGCTATCCCAATTAAATATATATTAGAGTACAATATTTACACCTTTTAGGCCATATCAACCATGTGTGTTTGGATGATTGGCTGGTTTTTTATATCTATATATGAGATGCCACACAAAGCAAAAAGACTAAAACCTTAAAGAGTGACACCAGATAACCTTTATTCATAGAATTACAGTTATACTAATCAAAATATTGTTCAACATAAACTTAAGCAAACAATAGGCTTATAATATACATTAAGAGGAAAGGTTGTCTACATTAGCAACCCTACTGGAATTTTTACTTGGAAAGATGTTTGTCGCAGCTTTAGTAGAGAGGTAAGCACTACTGCATATTTATCATTTTCGAGATACTTCTCTGTATCTGTTTCTTTGTGTGTGTACCTATGCATGGACAAGCATGCAAATGTTTTGTATATTTTGGATGCAAACCTCAAACTGAAAGCATATCAATAATTTTGCAATGAACTTAATTTCAAAAAAAAAAAATTGCAAGACACTCCAATCTTGTTGTAAGTGCTAAATTATGCTTGCTTGTACAAAAATTTCTTAACATTCCAATTTTCTGAAGGTGACACTTCACACTTGGGTATTTTGACTATTTTCTTTGGCTGACATATTTGAACATATATAGGAGGGATTAAATTCCTGTTAGGAAGGGCCAGGAAGAAACAAAGGGGTTTCAAATTTCTTTACATTTAATTGGATTATCCCATATTGATGGCTAGGGTATCCTTAATCAAGGCACAGATGGGACAAGTTCAATGGGCAGTCCATAAGGCTCATGGACTAGATCAGTACATGGCACTTGGCAGAAGTCTGATCTAAGGTCTTGCATTGCGAAGAGTTACATGTTCAGTCCTAGAGAATATGGTATGTGCAAAAAATTTATGCATCTTGCAGTTTCAGTTTCATAGACTTAAAGATCTGCAATTTGTTTCAAGGTTGGCAGCTTCTTGTTTCAGATCTGTTTCAAAAAGCAACTGGTTGTACCAATGAAGTATATGCATATGGTAAATTCCAATAATCTCTGCTACTACTGAATTCTTGGTCAAATCTTTCGTGATTATCAAGGCAAAAGCTTATTTGATCTTAGGTTCGCATGCACATTTTATAGCATATCTTTTTCAAGTTCACACTATTTAAATTCTTAGTTGGATTCCACGTTCTGTTCACATGGAAATTTTAACAGAGATTCCTTGCCAAAGGACACAACATCAGCACTGTTAGGCTCTGTTAATGGAATATGACTAATGGTTTATGTTCACATAATATTAAGACTTGATTTGAAAATATAAAATTTACAGTTGTAAAATATTAGAAGTTGGGGTGTAGTTCTCCCAATTAAATAAATAGCACTGTCAAAATCAACAAAGCATCTCAGATCAAATACCTGATTAACAAGCACAGTATGCAGTGAACCAAAGCGAGCAGAATAACTCTTTGCAAAACCAGTACTAATATCTGGATCTGCTAATATAAGATTCTCATGAACCCACAAAGACTTCTTGGTGCAGACAACTTGAGAAGACTGCTGTAGAAGATATTCATCTTCATGTATGACATCTTTCATTACATTAAGCAACTTATCTTGATCAATAGAATCAAATGCCTTTGATACATCAGAAACAACAATGAATAAATCAGGCAAGGTACCCAATTCATTCTTCAGGCCAATAATAAACAGGCATAACTTTTTATGGATATCATTATAGTCAAACACTGACGACCCTAACCTCTCTGGTTCTCTTAACTGTATACCTTTTAGAACAGCATGAGTATCGCGAAGAACACAATTCACAGACTTGAAATGCTTATATTTAACTGACTTACTGCAAACTTGTGCTTTTCTTGGCATTCCTATGGAAGAGGATTCTTGAACAAGCATTCTTGATGGTGCTTTCAGATTTGCAAGCATTCTAGCTCCATTCTCTTTTGGGCATAGTCTGAGCTTTGAGAACCCAAATAACCTCTTGCTTATGATTCTTTTTACATCACTGGCATCTAAGCACTGGTAGTTCTGATCTTTCAAGCAACCTATGGTTCGATTTTTCAACTTCTCCCAAATTGACTTCCGATAATAAAAGATGTCCTGTTTACCATGCTCGCTTTCAGTGACATAGAAGTTGGCTTGCACTAGAGGAACAACCAAACATGAAAAGAACCACAATATCCATCTCTGTAAAAGCATATGTTTCAAACTACTTGCAGCATTATTCAACTTACAGAATTCCTCGTGCATTTCTAAATTTTGCCCTTGCACATTATTTGGCACCCCAGCATCCAAGTAGCACAAAGAATGTTTATCTGATAGAAACGGGAACCCTGAAGTCTTCAATTTATGCATACATTGTTTTAATGAAAATTTTTCAAATCTTCTTAGCTGAATGAACTTGGAAATATTTCTCCTCAAGATTCTCCAGTTGGAAGGAGATCCCAACAAATCTGGAGGAACTAAATTTCTACAAACAGCCCATATAAATGATACCACCTGACTTTTTGAACAATAAGACTTTATGGCCTCAGTCTGGGGATCATTGGTTTCTGGTGTTCTTTTGCAATGTTCAATATTAAGACCACGGAATTTCTCAGATACTTCTCTCTTTGAATCATTATCCTGAAAACAAACTTCCTTATGCATTTAACCTTTCTTATAATAAAACAAAGTACATTAAATATGAATTGGATGCACCTTACACTTGCACATAAAAAACATTGGAAACTAACCTTAAATACTGAGTTTGAATTTAGATTGGTAATCTGCGTCAATGATAGAACGCAATGCTTATCCAATAATCTAAGATGCTTGCAGCAATGAGTTCGGCGTATCAGAATCTTAAGCAACTTAACAAGTGAATGGTACCTAAGGAATGAAAGCATAAAGAGATTAATACAATGTTAGTTGTTACTTGTTAGTTTAATGGCCCACATATGAGTGTAGCCTATCACATGCAAAGAATAGCTTCACTAAAAGGACTACCTAACTAGAAGCATTATCATGTGTCTAGTTTTCTACAAAAACACCGAAGGAGGCAAGAGACTACACATCAATCACAATATGGCCCATGAATCATCTTCCACTCCCATTCTTTCATCTCTCTGGAACTAAGCCTTTCAAGGAATTTAAATTGCAAGTCTTCTCCATGCGGAGCTGTATAAGCCCAGGCCATTCACATTCACCTCAACTGGAAAATATCATGTTGACATGTTCTTGAATTCACAAATTGTAGATGCGACATCTAATAGTAGCAGTGGACCCTAAATTTAACTAAATGAGGTAAAGCCATCCAATCTGGTTTTTGAACAAGCCTAACAAAGTGAAGCAGTACATATTAGATTTGATTTAGTTGTCAAGAAAAGCATAAAGAGGTGAATTTTATTGGAAAATCAACTAAATGAAAACCATAAAAGAAGGAAAAATTAAGTTTATTAAAATCCTATATTAATAAGTGTGAAAACTTAGCTTACAGGCTTGAAGATCCAATGAGACAGAAGTGACTGCTGAGGGAGCATGGCACTGATGGAGCATTCACATTTACATCAGATAGGCCAAAAATACTCCCAACAAGAGACTTTGAACCAGCAAAATTGGGCTTTAAGGAATTTAACAAATCTGAATATAATTAAGGTTGTACACAATTTCTTTTATAATCAAGAAAACAAGCAACAGAACATTAATACAGCACAAATTTAAAGTTGCACTGTGTTTCTAGGAAAGAAACATGTACTTACAAATAGAACAGCATAATGTTATTAGGGACGACCAAAGAATTAAGAATCAGTAGAATAGGTGATGAATACCACAATGCTAACATTGAGTTATGGCTCATAATTCTTAGAGAAATTTACTATTCGCTACGACCCTGGCAAAGGGAGGAGCTCCGTAAGAAGGGGTAGTTTTTGTTTAGCCCATCAGCAAGTAGTAGGGGGTGCAAGGGCATCCACACCAGAATAAATGGAGTTTTCCGAAAAAACCTGCTAGTGTAACATTCTCATGTTACAATGCAATGTTGATGATCTAGGCCATTCTGTATTATTGAGGGTGATTATGTAAATCCTAATCCTATTTGTGGTAGGAATCCTAGGTGTATAAGGATTAGGTAAATATAAATAGTGTTGTAATATTCTCATTCTAAGTGCCTATTTGGCATTGAATTTGGAAGGCCAAAACTATTTTCTAAATAAAAACATCATTTAGATACTATTGAAAAAAGCAGTTTGAAAAAGTTTTTTTTTCATTTTAGTATTCTTATAACTAAAATTTATCAAATTTAATTTTAAATTATTTTTTAATACTCTCCAACTAGCATATTTAAAAAAGTGATTTTCTCAACAGCAATTCCAACAGCAATACTAAACAAACCCTAATATAGTGAAAAAGCAAGCAACTGCCTGTGGATGTAGGCACACTTGCCAAACCATAAAATGTTATTGTGTTCGTTTTCTCCATAAATTTTCTAAACTGCTTGTGTGTGTTTTCAAGGGTATTTTTCACTAACAGCTAAGCAAGTAGAAAAATATGAAGAGAGAAAATCTTATGGCCATGTATGTCTTAAAGTACTTCCAGGATACGTTTTTTGGGAAGAACAGATGAAGAACATTTCAAATTGTAGAACATGGGTTGCCTATTAATCAGTGCCCCTTTGGTGATTAGATGGGCAGACTGCAACACAAGAAAACAAGAGCATTGCTGGGACATCTGCAGTTACAAAAAATTAATAATGTGCAATAACCAGGGGAAGAATGATATCCTACCTACATTTTAGGATAAACTCAAAAGTTACCATTTCAAAGTTCATAAGAAAAAGAATACCTCTCTCAAAAAAAAAAAAAAAGTACCTTTTTATGAGAATCACTTTTACTGTTATTAAGGTCATATTGAAGTCTCCTGAGTGTTCTATCTTCATTTAAGTGAAAGGTCTTATCACTGGGTTCTTCGACATCTAAATGCCTGTGCCTTTTGCAGCGCTGCCACCGAAATACTCTTGAACGCTTTTTGGGCTTCTCTATAACCTGATTTAAGCCTTGAAGTCTTTTATTCAAGAACCCTTCATATTTCAAAGTACAAGGTTCAGTTGTTGGTGTTGCTGCTTCTGCAACACCCATCTGGACACATCTATTAGCGATATGCTCATTGGAAGGTCTTATACTAGTGCTTTCATCGATATCTGAATGCTTTTGCTTTTTGCAACGCTGCCACCTAAGAGGTCTTGAACGCTTTCTGGGATTCACCAGTTCATTTGAATGTACTTTATAGTTTGTAGAATCAGCTCCAACTGTTGTTGCAGCTGCTTTAGAGACACTCATCTGGCCATATTTGCTAGCAGGATTCCTGCTGAAACGCTTTATATAATTACCACCGCTACAACCAACACAATTTATGGAACCCAGAATACAGAGAGGATTATGCTGCTGTATATCAGATGTTGAAATAGCACTATCATCCCCATCCCTCTTCTTCCCATGTCCTGACAAAAATAAATTTTATTTCAATGATCCTGTCCTAATTTTCCATCAATCTTTATGTAGTAATAAATTGCAAATAGCTAATAAATATAGGAAAATCACAAAAAAAAAGCATGAAGAAGAATAGAGCAAGAGTAGGAAACAAGGACATTATAAAACATTCCCCCCAGTAGTCAGAATCTCTTATTTGTGACAAAAATATTATTTTCATTCCAAAAAAAGGTTAGGATTATCTCTGGCATTCAGATTCTCTTATTTGAACACAAGAATGGTATTTCAACATCCCTATCAGGTTACATTAACCTTCCCTTCTTCTAATATATAAGCATAGCATTATAGTCACTTATCAACATATCAGAGTAGTGATTGATCTAGCCAATCTAAACGTGGAGACAATTTTGGACCCACAGATAGGATGATCTAGTAATAAAACTTATTCCACGCACAAGTCCAATAACATAAGGAAGCGTTTCTCAACTGCTTTTCCTGAAACAAAAGAATGAACCATTTCATCTAAGAACGTGACTTTCTCAAGCAAAAAGAAATTATGCAATAACTACATCCTTAAGAGACCTCCAATCCAAAAATATGACACTTTTCGACTTTTAGTTACCAAAATGGATGACCGAAGGATCTTGACATTGTGGCTCTGTTGTACGCTTCGTCAACTTAAGGACCAAATTATTCACAGGTGGACCAGCCACCTGATGGTGTTTCTTACGAGGAAGTGGCAAAAAAATTGACGTATGCTTTAGAAGATAAAACATGATGCCATCCCCCACCTGCATTTACGCAATTTGTGCACTACCTGATATAATTTGATAAAGTAATACCAAGGCACAAGACCATTTGAAATAAGTTGAACCCACATTATACCCTTTTTAATAGAAGACTCCATGCTGAAGAAGTCAGAAGCTCCACAATGGGGCTTGAATGATTACACTGTCACAAATGGATAAATCCTTCAATAAAACAAAATAAATATCAAGCAGCCATTCCAATCCAAATGTATAAGATACTTCAAATGTATGCGTTGAATCACCCCACTAAAAATTCAACTAGGCCTCAGTTAAGAAATACTTTGACAACATGGGTCATTTTCCTCCCTCCAATTGTATCTAGGAATATATATATATATATATATATATATATATATACATATACTTTTTCAAATACATTATGAAGGTCTAACAGGACCCTTTAGCAAACTAGAATCATACATACCAAGGAGCAATAGAAAATGAAAATACTTGCCTTGTCATAAGCAACAGGACCCTTTAGCAAACTAGAATTATACATACCAAGGAGCAATAGAAAATGAAAATACTTGCCTTGTCATAAGCACAGCAAATTACATTCGAAGACGTCGGTTGCTCTCTCATTATCATTTCAATAGTCCTTATCACGATCTGAAAACACAAATACATTTCAGAAAACAAGCTAAACAAATAGCAATACACATAAAAGACAGGGCGTTCATGAAGATGGACCTCGTGTTGAGGCCAATTGTTGCAAGGACGGAACTCCGTAGCAGCGAAAGGAGGCGCATTGTCAGTAACGACGATGAAGCAGTGATTGAGAAGCTTGCGATAATCGGGTGGATCTCGGGATTGGAGGAGAAAAGACATGACATTTTCGGAGGTGCCACAGCAATTGAGGCAGAGCCGACCCTTGCAGTGGCAGGACGGCGGTGGAGGTGGCGAGTGAGGTGGAATTAAGGATGTGATGGTGGTGGCTAGGGTCCGAGCCCGGTCCCTAAACAGCCTCCATAGGACCAATGGGACCCTTCGTTTCTTCCGCATTCTCTACACAGAGGGGAAAAAGGATGGAATCTCTGAGGCGAGTGTGTGACAGTTTGAGCAGAGTGTAACACCGTGTTTGGAAAGGAATTAGGAGGGAGGAGAGGGATTAGTTCCCTAAATTTTATATTTTAGGAAGAGAAATTCTTTACAAAATAAATTAAAATTTAAAATTTTTCAATGATAAATTAAAATTAAGAGAGAAAAATGGGACACGAAGGAAAGTTTTACGTCAATTTGAATATAATAAATTTTATATTGTATGATATTTAAATAATAATTTATAAATATATTCTTAAGCCAAGTTTGAATAAAAAATTTCCTTAAAAAAATTTTTGTAAAAAATAAAATTTTTGAATTCCAATTTTTTTTATAAACTAATTTGTTTTTCTAATAAATCAAATTTAATTAAGCTTATATTAGATTAATTTTAAGAATAGCAATGAATTAAAATTAAGCATTTAGTTTATTTAGTTTAAAAATATTTAATTAAAAAATTAAATCAATTAATTATAAAATCAAATCATAAAAAAATAATTAAATGGAATTAAATTGAAATTTTTTTTAATTTAATTAATTTGATTGTATTTTAAATTTATTTTGTTAAATTTTTTTAATAACTAAATTCTTATTGTTTGGACCCACTGTAAAGTCCATAAAATCTGCATAACATATCATAAAATTCTCAAAATCAACAAAATATCAAATACATAATACATAAAATTCACAAAATCAATAAAAAAAATTTCAATCAATTTGGTTATCGTCAAAATTTTTAATTGAAATAATTAAATCAAATTAAAAATTAAATTTTTATAAAAATAATAATCAAATTAATAAAAAATTCAATATAATTTTTTTATTAAAATCAATTTCAACAAAAAAAAAATTAATAGAATGATCAAATAAGTACAAACTCAACTTTAACTCTGTGACATGTATACTATACTTTCAATTATTAAATTAAATTAAGCTTAAATGAAATTAAAGATTATCATTTCGCCTCATTTATTATAATTTTATTTATTTATTGTATTATATTTTATAAATTAAAATTAAATATAAACTCATTAATATAAATTAAATAATATTTCAAAATTTTCTATCCATTCATACCAGGGTCAAAGTTTGAAAAACCCGCCCCGTCCGGGTCTAATTGCCAATAGCTGGGTTATCGGGTCATAATAGTTGCAAGCTCTTTCTTTAAATATGGGCCAAGCGTATCTCCAATAAATTTATACATAATTATTGTTTTATTTTAAAAATATATAATATTAATTTGTAATTATTAAAATATTTAATTATTTATATTCAATTTGGTTCAAGTTTCAATTGGTGGTGGAAATATACACTCGTAAATAAAATTAAATTGTTATTTGACCATTTTATTAAATTAAAAGCCATGTGTCAATTATTATTTATCATTGAAAATTTTCTCATTTCATTTTTTTTTTAACGAGAAAAAGGAGATTAAGAGAAGCATAGACATAGAATTACAATAAATTTAAACTAATTTTATTTAAAATTTAATTCAAGAAGAAAAGAGTTGCTCAAACTTTATATTTAATTTAAATATTTTATTATAAATTAATATGAATCAAATATTTTATTATAAATTAATATGGTCAAGTTTAATTTTACCTCAGAGAAAAAATTTAATCAAATTTTATATTTAATTTAAATATTTTATTCTAAATTAATGTGGGATAACAAGAACAACAGACTCCTTCCAAAACCAGCCAATCTACCCAGTGCAACTTTGGTCCTAGAGGTAAAGAGAAAGGGAGAGCCATATAGTAACCCACTAACGCTCATGGCTAATAACCAATGCTAGAATGAAACAGAAGAACGCTTGGCTTAACATGGGTGTCTCAATCTCGTATAGCCTTGACGGAGATGGAATCGGCGATGACCGTGGTACTAAAATTATTGTAAAACTAACCAAGAGGAAGAAACCCCAAAAACAGAGACTTAAAAATTGAAATTTGTCTGTCGTAAATCCCTCCTCCGTTAAAGCGCATAACAAACTAGCAGATCAACAACATAAATATCAAATCAAAACTATTGGGAGAGGGAGAATTACCTTCAAGGCAAGGAGTAGTTGTTGGCCAAATAAAGAAAACCGAAGAACTCTTAAAGAGGAGGTGGAGGACACTCTCTTACAAAAAGAGAAACAAGCTACCACTCTTATCATTTCACTCGAAGAATGGTAGTTTCTACTGAGTTACTATGGTTAAAGTAATAATAATAAAATTCTCCACGAAATTAAAGTAAAAATATTGTTTAAGCAAAGATATTTATTAGTGGTAGTATCGGTTTGATTTTATTTTGTTCAATACATTAAAAAAATAAATAAATCAAATTTGTTAATAAATTAATTTAAAATTAAAAAAATTAAATAAATTAAAATTTTTAACAGAAAATTATACCAAATTATATAAAATATTAAATTGAATTAAATCAATTCTATTTGATTGAATTTAATTGTTAATTTAAAATTCATTTTGAATTTATTTTGGACTATTTTTATTAATTTTAATTATTTTTTTTATTTTTAACTTTATTTTAAAATCTATCTGGTCTTTCAATATTTTTTTTCTTTTCAGTTTATTATTTAATCCCTTTAATTACTTTAAGTAATAATTTAAATCTTACTTAATAATTGTAAATTAAAAAAATTTTATTTCCCGTAGAGTCGATGTGTCATCCTTCCCAATAAAACGACAAGAGTCAATGAATATCCACACGTGTCAAACACCCACATCAAATCAAGACCCAACTAATGCCACCAATCTGTCTACTCATAATTGGCTACAAATAAAAAAGCTCAAATGAAGTAAAATATACCCAATATTCTCTATGGATTCTCATGCAGTTTCCCATGGTCTTGACCACACCTTATCTTTATTTCCCCACCACAAGGCTCCGGGCACCTTACGAAAACAACTGATTGAAACCCACAGATTTTGTTTGCCTGTTTTTAACCAAACCAAGTAACCCAACCATAGATTATTGTGTATTATAAAAGAATGTTACTTTCCCAACCATTTTGCCCAGCTTTCATTCTTTCAATGGCTCCTACAGCAGCAATGCTAATTCTTTCTGCCCGTATCAAATCAACTTCTCCACCATCTCTTCCTCCTCGTTCTACCGCCCCTCTAACCTCTTTCTTTGGGGTTAAGTTCTTTTCAGTGAAATGGATCAAACAAGACAGTACCATCTTCAATGGAAGCTATCAGGAGAAAGAGTCAGTAATGGTAGATTCTTATTTGCCTGCTGGTGATTCTGCCTTGGAAAAGAGGTTTGAAGAAGCCCTTGAACATAGCTGCTGGTCGTAGAGGTGGTTTAAAAGTTGTACTATTTCTTTCTTTGTTTTTTCAGATACTGTTTTATAATTTTGTTTGGTGTTGGTTGGCCTAAGACCTAATTTGTGTAAATATAACTTGATTGTTCATGAAGTAGAAGTTGTTTCCTAATTCATACGTAATCTTTCACAAAGCCCATATGAAAGAATCTATGATGAAATGATGCAAGCAATTGCATTTTCAGTTTGTATTAGTTGATACTATACTTTGCCTGAATCCCATCTCCTATCATATCCTTAACCCTTTGTTTGGATCCTTTAACTTTGCTTGAACAGAAAAATGAAGAGAAAAAGAATTTTATATTATTTGGTTAGATTATTTGAATTAAAAAACTAATTTCTTTTGCGCATTTAGTTGTTTTCCTGTTGTATTGTATAAGAGCACTTATCCTTTATTTGGATTCTTGATTATGAATGGTAAATAAAAAGAAATTAAATAGAGTAATGAAATCTAATTTCTTTTGTATCATTTGTACAAATGATTAAAATAGGAGAAAAATATAATTTTTCTTTTTAAAATAATTATTAAATATTCTTTAATTTAATTATTCAATTAAAACTTTATAACTATTAGTTTTGTCTTTGAGGTTTAATAATATTTTCCATAAATACATTGGGCTGAATTTTATTGTATAAAAATATTGTTATCTATGTAATAATAGATGAATAATTTAAATAATTTAAATAATACATTATTGAAGAGCATTCAAGTAATTTTAATATAAATAAAGCATATTTCTCTTTTAAAATTTTCTCTAATTTAAAAGGAATATTTTAAATTAAGTATAAAAATTTTAAAAATATAATTTATTTCTTCTTTCCTTCCTTATTTGATGTCAAATAAAAAAATATAAAAAAATAAAAATTATTTTATTTTCTCCATAATAATAATATAAATAATACTTTCAATTTTCATATCTCCTAATTAAGAACATTTAAAAAATAAGATTTCTTTTATGTTATTTTTCTTTTTCTCCTTTCATTTAATGTCTAAACAAAAAATAAATAAATAAAGAAATTACATTTCTCTTTTTTTCTCTCTTCTCCATTTTTCTCAATCCAAACAATTCATTTCCCTCCATGCAAACAAAGGATAGGATTCTAAAATGGTAACCATTCCTCCATTCCTTCCTATCTAATTATGACAAGGAAGGGGAAATTTTCTCATTGTGAAAAAGTGAAAATACGACAACTAAAAAAGGGTGATTAGAAATTAGGACTTTCAATTGGTGGTAAGCCTAAAATTCGGTTTGGCTAACCTGAAAATTAGAATCAAAATTTCAAAAGGAATTTTGTATTAGTGTAATTTTGAACCAGAATTCAAATTAAATTACCTAAATTCAAAGCTCTGACTGAGTAAATCTAACTCGTCCATGACTTGGATTCCATGCCTAGGTCAACTCAACCCGCTATAAACCATAGCCTGAGAGGACAATACAATTTCTATCCAGAAATGAAAGGGCCACAAAGATGAGGGAAAATGAAGGAAAAATTCTTGACTTTCAAAAAGTTTGCAATTTCACTATGAATTATTGAGGATTATGCAATTACACCGTACCGTTAGATTGTCTTGTTATTGAAATTCAGCTCTTCTAACTAATTTTCACAGTTATTTCAACAAACTCCCTGAACTTTAATTTGTATCATAAAAATCATTTAACTTTAATTTTATATCAACTAAAATCCCTTTGGCCGAATTTCATTGGAAATTCCAACCAAAAGCTACTGTACTTGCCTTGTTGACTTTAACATAATAATAAAAAAAATTCTTTCTGATTTAATAATAATAAATATATTTCTTTGTCCATGATCTCTCCATCCTCTCTATCTCTCCCCCTTATTGTCTCCTTCCTCTCTTTGTCCTCTCTTTCTCTCTTGCCCCTTCTCTTCTCTTTTCTCTCTCTCTCTCTCTCTCTCTCTCTCTCTCTCTCTCCAACACAACGTAGGTACACCACGCTGGAGAGCAAACTGAATTTGGTTCTTGTGAAGATCCTTGGGAGCTATTAACATAGTTGACACATCCTTAGGCACCAAAACTAGCCACACGACAGCTAACATCCAGAATAACATATATATATATATATATATATATAGAGAGAGAGAGAGAGAGAGAGAGAGAGAGAGAGAGAGAGAGAGAGATAACAAATCAATTTAAGAACCTCAATCAACCTAACAAATATTTTAACACACACCAAATTCCACACAGCAATGACAATTGCTAAGTAATACATTTATACACCGCACCAGAAAAGGAGGGTGGATTAGACTGATGCAACAACTAGCCTACTAGAGCTAAGCTTTTCATTTGGGCAGGAATGCAATACAACCCTGAAATTTCAAGTATACTTCTGTTTTTCTTCTCAACCAGACATAATAATCACCACAATCAGCAAGTTCTACATTGTTAACTAACTTCAAAGCTAATGCATAACGAATGGAGTTTATTTTGAAAATCCATTCAATTGAATCTAAGACAACTACTTTGACTTGATTAAAACCGCCAAAAAAAATTTTATTTTCATCTTTCTTTTCTTTCCCTCCATTTCTCTAAAACAAATATACAATTCAAGAGGGGGGAAAATAACAGCAAATCACTAATACCTTATATCAACTCCTCGGCCATGGAATTGGTTATTGGTAACCTTTCAGCAGCAGGACCAAGCAATTTAATCCTTTCCCTTCCTTAGGACAATGTCGCTCATACTTCCTTAGGACAATGTCGCTCATACTTTTCCCCACTCTCCGTTGATTTCAACCTCTTTATTGTGTCCACATTATCCAAACACAACATGTACTCCCTCTCCGAAAAAAGCTCAAATCTCTTAACCCTGACTCTAATATCCTTCTCGCCACTCTCAACTCCAGTCTCATTTCCCCAATTATCCACAACCTCTGGATTGAATTCCCCAACCTCAAAATCATTGCTCATTCTTCCGTCATTGTCAATAATCCCAAATTTCCAATTCTTATCAGACTGCAAATATTGATCTATGGGCAAAGATTGACCCGTCGTTAGCGGTGGAAGTGGAGCAAGGGAAAGGACCTTGTCAGGTAAAGTTTGGAATTGGTTTTGGGCGATGAGAGCAGTGATGTTACACAACATACCGAAGTTGGGCGAAACGGTTTGTGGGGCAGAAGAAAAGAAGATGAGTTGTTGGTAGCCATTGGAAGACCAGTGCTTAACCAAGTAAAAGAAGGTGATGGAGATTAAAATGAAGGCTGACCAAGTAAAAGAAAGTGATGAAGATTAAAACGAAGGCTGTGATCTTAAGAACCAGAGGGTTTTTTAAGAGATCCACATTGGTGAGAGAAAAGAAAGAGGGAGGAAGGAGACTATAAGGGAGAGAGAGGATAGAGAGATCATGGAGAGAGAGAGAGAGAGAAATATATTTATTATTATTAAAATGTAAGTGTTAGAAAGACAATTTTTTTTTTATTGTGTTAAATCCAACAAGGCATGTAAAGTCAGCTTTTGGCAAGAGTTCCCAATAGAATCTGATTAAAAGGATTTTAATTGATATAAAATTAAACTTTTGTGATATAAATTGAAGTTCAAAGACTTTGTTGAAATAACCCCTAAAGTTGAAGAAAGGTAGGTGAAAATTAGCCCAGCTCTTCTTGATCGCCACATCAACTGTCAGTTCATAGTTTAATTTTCTGTCACTTCCCACCAAAAGATTATAACAAACAATCATCATTAACAAATAATCACAACTAACGAGGGGAGAAAGAAAGAAATAAATTGTAAGCAGCCTAAAAAATCTTCAAATGCCAATGCCACAATCCATTTATTTTATGTAGGAATATCTAATTTAATCCTCCAATTTGGTAAATTTTGGAACAATAAATTCACTAGTAACAATGGAGAATAAAGGTTCTCAATCTCAACTCTCAAGACTTGAAGCAGCAGAGTCTCCTTGAGTGAAGTCTCAGTTCAGTTAGGAAACAGCACTTTGCTAACCTCTTGGAGCCCAATTCTTTGTTGCAAAGCCAACAAAGACATCAACTTTTCCTCAAAATTACGGTTTTTCTTCAACCCGGGGTTCTGCAAGGGATGGGTAAAAGGCAAGAACAAAGACATTGCATCAAAATTCAAAATAATACAAAATTATTCTCATCCCTTGCAACTAACTATTGCGGCTACCGGTTTGCTTATTTGCATGTATAATATAGATTTAGCAAGAGTTGCAGGCTAATTAAGATGGATAGATAGACAATCTACGACCTGGTTTGTGCCTTGTGTGCGCTGCACGACTTTGGATAAAGATAAGAGAGCTCAAGGGAGAGAGACGTGTTCTCTGCCTCTAGGAATCAAGGAGGGAAGGAAAGAGGAGACAGTGACGGAAAGAAAAACTTTTGAATTGTTTGAACTTTTAGGTAAGCATCTGGATATGGGTGATGGGTATTATTTTCCTTTGATCGGTGAGTTACAATAGATTGTGTTTTTCTTGACATGGAAAGATTTTTCAAAGTGAAAACGGAAAATAACAAGAGAAAAGAAACTACGAGCATTCTCTCAGTACATTCATCGAACATATTGACAACGAAGTACGAAAAAAAATTACATCAGGCTCAAGGTTACGTACCTGGCGCATGTGCAGTTTGATGAACCTGGAGATGATTTTGGAGATCTCGGAGCGAGGGGGATCAACAAAACCAAGAAACTTGCCCAACTGAGATGAAGACGATGGTGTTACTTTGGACTTCATTTGGGCGTTTACTACGCTGCCATGAGATGCATAAGGAGGGAGGTGGACGCTTTGAGGGCGGCGGGAGCGGTGGGGGTGACCAGCAACTGCTGCTTTAGCAGCCGATGACACTGCCTTTCCGGCGTATCGATTCATAATTTGTTCGTTTCTTAATAATCTCAGGGCTCTCTGCTCAGCCAGCTAGGGTAAAAAGGGAATGAATGCCAGTGCTTTAACACTGGTTTCTCTTCAGACGTCTCGAGTGTTTTTTTTTTTTTTTTTTTAATTCGTAAATTTTGCATTTTAAAAGCAGATTTAAGCCATTAAGAGAGTGATCGGTTTGAATTATAAATCGATTAAATTTATTTATAAGTGTAATGTTGTTAATAAATTAGTGTTTAATTTAATTTATAAGATAAAAAATTATATAAAATAAATTAAAAATAATAAATAAAAATATTTTATTTATAATTTATTTATTTTAAATTATTCTGTAATCAAATAGGATTTATTATTTTAATAATTTTTTAAAATATTAATATTATTCTCATTTGAATAATTATAATATTTAAAATTAAATTACTTTTAAATTTTTTAATTAAATTATTTTAAAATTATTTTTAAATAATTTTATTAAATAATTAATCACTTATTTTTAATTTAACTGACAAGTTAAAAAAAATCAAATTATAATAGTAAATAATTTAAATTTTAGATGGTGAATTATATTATTACTTTATTATTAAAATCTAAAAAATAATAAATAAATTTTTAGATTTCTTAAAGAACTTTTTTAAAAAAATATTTTATTGTTAGAATTGTTGAATTTTTATTGATTTTGATGTTTAATTTTCCAATGAGATTAAAAGTTACAAAAATATATTAATAGTTTTTATTTTATTTTCAATTGATTTTTCTTTTGTTATTGTTATGATTTCAACATAAACACATTTATCAGTTTAAAATTGCAACCAATTTCTATATAAAATTACTTTTATGAAAATTACTTTTTATATATAAATCATTTTTTATAAAATAAATGAAACTCATATGCAGTTGTGTTATACGTATCATATTTACTCCTCCAATAAGTAATACCCAAAAAATTAACAACCTATTTAGTATTATTGTTAAAAAAAATTATTTTTTAAAATATACTACTTAAAGAGTGTTAAAAAATAATTTAAAATTAAATTTAATAAATTTAAAAAATAATTTAAAATTAAATTTAATAAATTTAAGTAATAAAAATATTAAAATAACATTTTTTTTTTCAAACTGTTTTTTTAAATAATATTTAAAATAATATTTTTATTTAAAAAAATTATTTCAGCCCTCCAAACGTAATACCAAACAGGCAATAAATGTGTCCAATTGTTTTTGATAATCACACAGGCTATGGTGTAGGTTCATGTCTCAACGTAATAAGCCAACTCGAATTGCCAACCCTACACCATCCTCTAAGAAGAAGAAGTACAAGAACAAGAAACAGAAGAAAAGAAGAAGAAAAGAAGAAGAAGAAACGGAGTAGAATTGATCTCAAAAGTGTTATTGACCGTATGAGTAGAAACAAACTTCATAGGACCAATGTATTATTCGTTCTCAATAATGTGAAAAGAAAATGTTTTGATATCAGCATTCAAGACTAATACTACTGGGATTGGCTTGCCAGAAGGCAAAACTCTGGCAAGTAGAAACCCAAGCAACACTACTTCCAGCTCCAACTCTACTCAGAGGAGGCATTTATAGAAGTGAGAGCTCTCCAGCAGGAATTGATCTCTTGACTAGTTTAGCCCAAGATTCGTTTGTTTCAGTGATGACCTTCAGAGCATAATCCTGCTTATCACATAGAAATTGTAAATCAAAGAAGAAGAATATTCATTATAATAGATTAGATAGTAATAAACATATCATTTTTTTGCATAGAGAAAGAAAATTACTCCTCTTCCACTGTATGCTTATATTCGATAGGAACTTGCTACTATTATTATCAGATTAAGGATATCACATCATCATCCATCAATACCCATGTTGCTAAGTTGATGCTGTATCCTTCTTGCTAGTACGATGATCTCTTAGCCTCGTTAAGAGATCAAAGTGTGCTTCTTGTTAAAGAATATGGCATTCAGTTTATTCCTCAGTTTGTATTGGATCTAACATGTGCAAAATGAAATTACCAAAGAAGTTTCTATACACACCAAAAAAAAAAAATCATCCATATATGCATAATAGCACCTTAGCATGCCCGTCACACACGACATTTGAATTTAAAGAAAAAATAGAAGAGTAAGAAGAATCAGAACTGATATGAATGCCTCTGTACGGTCAAAAAGAAAATATTACCTTGCTTGCTGCCTTATTGCCAAGACCAAACTTGTTAGCAGGCTTACCATCTGGGATCTTGTAGTCTCTAAACCAGTCTCTGATTGCAGTGAGAGTTCCCTTGTGAAAGCAACAGCAGATTAGTTCTCATAATTCTACTCTTTGGTAAATAATTGATTAGTTTGTTCATGATATTGCCATCAGTACATCAATTTCAAATTTCAGCAAGTGTCCTTGGTCTATCAAGGACAATATTTGTCTGTTAATTCAAAGCCAAATGCACAAATTCTAACTTAAAAGTAATCTTAGCACATATTGGCCTGGGCCTAATTCATACCATAGTCACCTAAAACAATCTCATCAAAATTGGATGTTATTCTATAACTACCACTGTCAACAAAATTCAACATTTCCAACTACATATTTCAGCTACCCTTACATATTTGTCCACTTCTTTATCATGAATTACTACCTTTATGCTAACAACCGATTATTATATCAGTTATGCTGATAAAGAAAAGCTTGACATAGACCCTCTTTTCTGTAAACACAGTTCAGCCGTTTGATCCTGAAATATTTTTCAAACCATAGCTTCTGGGAAGCCATATGGTCCGCTACTAAACAGGTACCCTTTTCTTTCTGGTCATTTTGGTAGCATATACCCTTTTCTTTCTGGTCATTTTCATAGCATATGGCAAAACAACTGTTAGCTGGATTATGGATTTTACAAAACCAAAGAGAACTTACTGGGAAATGTTTCTCTACATCATCATCATCATTTACAAGAGAAGCTCGTGGATCATCCAATGAGATGGCAACAATTTTCCAGTCAAGTTCACCCTCATCAATCATGGCCAAAGCAGCCAAGGGCTTGACCTTCAGAATTTCACCAATCTTTCCCCGTCTTTCGCCAATCTCAACAACATCAACTACAAATAGAGAAAACAATGTGATGCATTACAATGTTACTAAATTGAAGTGGTGCTGTGCAGAAAAGATAATATCGAAACAAAATATGGTGATATACCAGGATCATTATCCCCAAATGCCCCTTCCACTTCATTGTTTGCAAAAGATGGGTCTTCCCATGTTTGTGGAAGCAATCCATAGTTCCAGTTTATGTTATAGCTGCAACACAGGAATAAATAAGGATTCCATCACAGGGTATTCAGATAATGAAACAAGTGCAGAGGATAACAAAATTTCTAAACATGGCATTGCTTTTGTTGAAGATGCAAGTGGAGCACTGCTTGTGCTAGGAATTGAAACTACAAAACTAATCAATCCAACTATACAAGCTGCTGTGACACCAAATAGTTAGGGATTAAGGCAGAGTTGAATTGACTGCACAAGCTACCATGAGCAAATATATGCTTAACAAAATCACAGGTCATTTAATTGCATGCCAACTACAACAGTCTAAACCAAAATTATGGGTTTAAGAATAAGTCTAAAGCTTTATACATTTTTCAAGGTGATATGAATACACTGTGCACTCAAAAAAATTAAAAAAGCTTTCTGATAAAAAAAAATGCAGCAGAGACCAAGGAGAAAATTATAGATAAAAGTAAAATGGAGTAAATGAGCCTCCAATTTGTTTTTTTGGTGCCAGTTCAATTTACTGCGATGTACTTGTTAAAAAAATGAGATATATACTTTAAAGGTTGTCTCAGTTTGTTTCTCGGACCACCAGATTCATCTATCTTATCCCTGGTCTTAGTCTCTTAGATGCTTTTAATTGATCCTTCTATTAAAAGCAGGTGTTGAAAATTAACAAACAAACATCTGGGCCAACATACAGAATATCAGTAAAAATACTATAAGTACAATCTTACTGTAAGATGTCAGTCATATACAATACACATTTCTTTACAAGGTCAAATGAGAGGGAAAAGGGGTAGCAAACTGGTGGCGGCTGAGGAACCTCCTAGCCTAGTATTGTACAACCATACCAGTCACTTTCATATCTGTGTTACACTCGAATTTGATTGTGATCAGATGTATGGTGGAGATTGTGTATGCAAAGACAAGTCCTTGAAGGATGGTGAATCGACAGTGATCATTGGGAGATACTTGATCAAAACATGTTTCTGGCATTATGAAAAAGCGAAGTCTAGCTTGTGTTGACGTGAGTATGAGACTATGCGAATGAGGAAAGAGCTCAATCTTACGAATTTTGGACAATCAATTGAAAGTTAAGGGACTTGTATTTTTCATTGAGATAAACACTGAGAAAATACAAAAAAGTTAGAAAGTTCAAAAAAGTAAGGTACCAAACCATGCCCATTGTGCAACTTCAAGAGGTTTAAAGCATCAGTAAAGCTTTCCATGTTGTTGAGTGCAGGAATTTCTCCTGGCTATTATGATAGATTGGTTGCATGTCCAAGGGGCTTGCAGTCTTACACAGCCTCACTCCACATCTTTAACATAGTGATAAGTGTGATATGCATGGATCAAAATGAAGAAAAAAAAACCATATCCAGATTCCAATGTAAGATGGAAATAATTATGTACTTCATCAATATCATATGGCAACACATGCATCAGTCGCCATTAATTCAACGAGACACGGAAACATAGGCGAGACCAAGAGATTCTCTCAACATCTTTAAAGGGAAGACCAGAAGTTGACAATCTCCAGTGCAAACCACTCTGAATATTTTGACCAATTTCACACTTAAGCCACAGCAAACCTTAAGTTCCTTTCCTTCCATGACTGCAATTTCTCAAGAAACACTGGAGGCATACTTTTTCAAACTAATAAATAAATTAGAAAAAAAAAAAAAAAAAGATAGGAATCTTACGGGTAATATCTAAGTTTCCCCTTTTTCGTGTCCTGCTTGATTGGAGTGAAATACTCATCAGTAGCAACTTCCATCTTTGCACTTGTTTCTTTGGGAATTTCAACAACAAAGTTGAACACACCGTCACCCAAGTGCAAGGGTATGTCATGCCAAGGAGAAACCTGCATGGCAGGCAACAACTACGTCTCAGAAAGTACATAAAACTGATATATTTGACGAAACCATTGCTATATTATTCAGAAATAGTGGTTTTCAAAAATGCTACATCAGTATCATATACATTCACCAAATTAGTGGCTTGACTAGCTTACCTTCTTTACCTACCCTACCACTCCATCCAAAAAAGGCTCGCATGCACATGAACATATTTAACAAAAACTATAAAAAAAAAAAAAAAAAAAAACCTGAAGAAATCCAATTCATAGATAATCTTCCAATGACAATTACTTGGGCCCAATAACATAAACTATTACACAATCCTTCTTTCTGTCAAAACCTTTTTTTCCTAGATTTTCTTCAAGTCCCACAAGTAATTATCAAAAAAGATCGGAAATTTATCTCAATAAAGTTAAATAATTATATTTTGCATTATTTTCTCGGCCAAAAAATATACCTTGAATGGAAATTAAACGAACTCCAATCAAACACCAAAAACAGAGACATTCATATACTCTCTTCAAACTTAATTTTAACAGAAAAACGACATTACAATCAACAAGTTATATATATAAACCAGAGAATATAAGATTCAATCATTTCAATTTATTTGAATCGTCACATTTTCCAGCCAACCAAACAGTCAAAACGCGAAACAAAATCAGAGCAGTTCATAGAAAAAAAGGGACCTTTTTCCCAGAGTTGTCGAGGAAGAAAACACGGTAATCGAGCGTCTCAGGCTGACCTTCCTCCTTGATCAGGACATCAGGCTTATGTAAAGCGGTACAAGTAAAAAGCGATCTCTTGGAAGAGGACAAGGACACCTGTCTTTTCCCATTGAAGCAGAATCCGCTGAAGTGAGGCTTTTGGTTTAAAGAGAATGTTCTTTTGAGGAGCAGACACGACGTCGCGTTGGTTGTAGCAGTTGCTGCCATCACTCTGGCGGCCGCCATTCGCCGTCGGTAAGGTAGATGGTAGGTCTCCGTGACTGTGGGACTCTGAGTCTGTGTACCTATTTTGAAGCTTTGAGCCACACAGAAGAAGGTACAACTGGCTTGGTCCTGATAGGCTGCGTCGTCGTTTTTGTTTAAATATTTTAGTTGTGGTGGGGACCACAACATAAAAAATAGTTACATGGATCTGGCCGGAATCTTCTGCATAATGCAGGACTTCGGTCCTGTTAACCTTTTAAATATATTAATTAAATAAAATAATAGTAAAAAATTAAAATATTAACTACATTTAGATTTTTTTTTTGGAAAAAGGTCTGTTAAACTTTTCATCTCAATACTGAACAGACTTTAACGTAATAATTAAATATTATTATTATTTATAAATATAATAAAAAATAATAAATATTTTAATAATTTATTTTATTAAGTGTAATTTTGAGTTTTGTAATAAGTTTTTTTTTTTTTTTTAAGATTGAATAATTCTAAATCTCAGATTTAAGGTGAATACTGTTTGATTCAGAATAAATTAATTAAATAATTATAATTCGATAATTCAATTTAATTTTTAAAATAATTATGTTCGATTTAATTTTATATTTTAAGCATTTTTATTATTTCAGTTCAATTTGATTTTAGAGAAAAAAATCAGTTAAACCAAATTGAATTAAATTGTTTTATTAATTTTTAAATTTATTTACTTTTATATGGAATTTATGAATTATATATAATTTAATATATATAAATTATTTAATTTCATTGACTAATAGTTATTAGGTTCAATCCAAGATCAAAATCAAATCAAATCAAATACTTGAAAATTAAATTTAAATTAAAAAATTCTCAGTTCAGTTCGATTTTTCGTTCATTTCGATTTTGTTGGGTTTCTAAAATATGGTAATCCAATTTCAAGAAAACAAACGGACAGAGTCCGGCCATAAAATGGACTTTCCAACGGGGAGTTTTTGACTCACCCGACCTGTAAACACAATAAACAATCCATTGGGGAGCTCAGCTCACCCTCCACATACTCATCAACATAATAATAAATGGGAGCTCAGCTCCCTCATCCAATCCATCAAAACAGACTTAAAATATTAAGTTTACAGGTCCAACATGATAATAATATTACAGACCAAATTCAAATAATTACTGCTAACACATGCGGAAATTCTAGGAGTAAATAAAATTACACAAATATCGATAAACAACCTGCGAAGTATAAAAGCAGGTTAACCCAGAATAAAATATCCTCCTGCGGCCTGTAAAAATTTTTGAACAGGAGTGAGCGTTCGACTCAGAGAGTAAAATATCAATTTTAACCATAATCTCTATAACTATCTATAACTAATGCACCCTGTAGAGTGAAATGCAACATCAACATCATATTCACATCATAGCATCAAAAAGGTAATTTGGAGCACTCACGCACCCTGTAGCATCAATCATAATATATTGAGAGCTGATCCCCTATACAGCTCTCTTAAATCCAACTCGTGCAGTGAAGAACTCAAGCGGACTTTCGCTTAATAAACCAAATTGAGGGTCCCAAATGAAGAACTCAAGCCGTGACTACCCCTCGAAGGAACGGGTCCCAGCGAAGAACTCAAGCCGTGACTACCCCGTCCTATCCATAGTCCACACCACATCACACGCACGCCAACGCACGCACACTGCTCCAAATTACCACAACAACACTCATGGCACTTCAACAGTTATCAATGCAACATAAATCGTGCCTAGAGTTTAACTACATAAATATATGCATATAAGTGATGCATGGGCATGCTTGAACATATAATAATAGTGAAATTACAATTAAAATTAATATTTTACTCACAGACTTGACGACAATCACTGTATGGCGGCGGAGGAAGAAGGTCATCGCCACTCACGACAATTATATTACAATTATTTAATACAGTCTGACTCAATATAAACAAAGAAAAAGACCAATACGTCCTAAGTCGTGCCGAAAATCCGGCAGAGTCTCCCCTATAACTAGGACCTACCCAACCTGCAAAAGAGCTAAAAACGCACTTCTATACTCACAATCCATACATCAGCTCAATCATATCACACAGCTCCCAGGCCCATCAAATCAGTCATTCATCACAATATGCAAAATTTCAATTTTATCCTTATTATTGATCATTTTTGCAAAAACTGCCTAAACCAGCTCTAAAAATTATAAAACTTTGCCCCGCGGTCCTTAGCAATATTACTAAGCTATTGCAAAAAGAATCGTAATTTTCTAAGCTACCACGAATATTTTATGGATTTTTAATCCTATTTAAGCACTAGAAAATTACGAAAAAGCAAGGTTCGGGTTTACCTTTGCCGATTCCGACTTCGGAAACGCGCTCGGGACGTCTGACAATGGGGGGCTAGCCAAAACCTCGGTCCAATTCGGAGACTTTTCCAGAATCGTGCATTCGCCTAATTTTACTGCATCGGTCAACTGTCGAATTTTCGCGAATCGAGGATACCTACACGAAGCCCATAACACGGGGGTTAGTACATAAATTTTTCAGAATTTTCTAAGCTCATTAAATGCTCGAAAATACACTGCGAAGTTTCGTGGGACCCACCGAAAAACGGTGTCGGAAAAATTCGAAATTTATGTCGTTGCGAAGCTCTCGACGAATGGAGCGTGCTGGTGGCCTCGGTTTTCTCGTGGGATTCACGGTTTTCGAGAAATCTAGCCCAAAAGTCGAAATGGGCTAAAATCTTCCCGAGCAAAAATCGGACAATCCGCTCGATGGATTTCGGCGTTCTTGGTGTCTATGGAAAGCTCTCGCCGAGTAGATGATTTTGGACACAAGACCCGGTCCAATCGGTGGCCGGATTTGGCGAGGAAGCTGCGCGCACACGCGAGCAGGGGCGTTTGCGCGCGGCTGGTGGTGTCTTCGGCGGCCGGGTCATTGGTGCGGCCGCTGGGGCTGGTGAGGGGTGGAGAGGAGAGAGAAACGAGAGAGAGAAGAGGGGAGGGAGCATCGCGCGCGGGAGGAAGAAAAAGAGAAGAGACCGGTCCGATCCGGTCCGGTTCGATTCGGCCGGTTCGATTCGAAATACAAAATTTTGAATTTTTACTCTGCCTCGGGACCGAAAACGAGGTCCAAAAATTCCGAAAAAATTCCATAAAACTCAGAAAAATACATAGACTCCAAATATATTTTTAGTTTTGCCACGTGGTCTTTAAATTAATTTTTAAAAATCATCAAAGTTTATATTTTCGGAAAATCGAACCCGATTTTTAAAATCCGAAAAATCTCAAAAAAATTCCTAAAATTCAAATAAAATTAAAATACCAAAAATACTCATAAATAATAAAATTTTGGGGTGTTACATTCTTCCCCCCTTACAGAAAATTCGTCCTCGAATTTTTACACAAGGCAGAATAAAGCACATGATTATACATTGAACAAATAAGGGTACTTGCTACGCATGTCCCGTTCTGACTCCCAGGTGCACTCTTCCACCGACTGACTCCTCCACAAAACCTTAACCATAGGGATCTGTTTTGATCTCAGCTGTCTCACTTGGTAGTCCACTATGGCTACAGGTTGCTCCTCAAATGTCAAATTCTCCTCTAGCTCTATCACATCCGGCTGCAGTACATGAGAAGGATCGGGAATGTATTTCCTGAGCATGGAGATGTGAAACACGGGATGAACGTGAGAAAGGTTGGGTGGTAGCTCCAACCGGTAGGCAACTGCTCCAACTCTATCCGTAACCTCAAAAGGTCCGATATACCGAGGTGCCAACTTGCCCTTCTTTCCGAATCTCATGACTCCCTTCA
Organism: Hevea brasiliensis; assembly: GCF_030052815.1. Lineage (NCBI taxonomy): Eukaryota > Viridiplantae > Streptophyta > Magnoliopsida > Malpighiales > Euphorbiaceae > Hevea > Hevea brasiliensis. The sequence continues at coordinate 20,965,294 of NC_079506.1, forward strand.
TTGGAGATACCTTCAGGAATACATAGTCGCCCACTGCAAACTCCACATCCCTCCGTCTGGGTCCGCATAACTCTTACTTCATCGAAAGCCGCCCCTTAGTCGTTCCTCGATTAAAGGAACTACCTCAAGTGTCTTGCACTAGGTCTACATCATGCACCCTTGCTTCCCCATTTACATCCAACACAGAGGAGACCTACACTTTCTTCCATATAGTGCCTCATAGGGTGCCATCCTTATGCTGGAGTGATAACTGTTGTTATAGGCAAACTCCACCAAAGCTAGCTGCTCATCCCATTGACCTCCAAAATCCAAGACACTCATGCAAAGCATGTCTTCCAGTGTCTGGATTGTCCTTCAATTGTCCGTGCATGCGAGGGTGGAAAGCCGCATCAAGTTCAACTGTGTGCCAAGTGCTTCCTGCAACTTTCTCCAAAATTGAGAAGTGAACTGGGGCCCTCTGTCAGATATTATGGAAGCCGGAACTCCATGCAATCTGACTATTTCTCGAATATAGAGCCGGGCATACTGTGCCATAGAGTATGTAGTCTTTACAGGTAAGAAGTGAGCTGATTTGGTCAAGCGGTCTACAATTACCCATATCGAATCATATCCTCGCGTGGTACGAGGCAACCCAGTCACAAAATCCATAGTAATCATTTCCCACTTCCATTCTGGGATAGGGAGCTCTTGCAGCTTCCCTGACGGTCTCTGGTGTTCAAACTTCACCTTCTGACAAGTCAAGCACTTGGACACAAAGTCTGCGATGTCTCTCTTCATGCCATTCCACCAATAGCTATCTTTCACATCATGGTACATCTTGGTGGAACCTGGATGGATACTGTAAAGTGTATAGTGTGCCTCTTGCATGATTTCATTTCTGAGATTGTCCACATCGGGCACACATATCCTAGAACCTTGCACTAGGGCGCCATCATTGGCAAATCCAAACTCACCACCTTCGCCTTCTTTGTACTCTTTCTATGATCTTCATCAATTGTTGGTCTCGTCTTTGGGAAACTCTAACTCTGTCCCTCAAGTCCGGCCTCACCGAAAAGTGAGCCAACAATACCCTCATCCGATGGATCTAGGATTAAACCTTGATCCATCAACTCATGTACCTCCCGAATCAACGGTCTCTTCTCTCTTGAAATGTGCGCCAAAGCGCGGAAGATTTTACGCTCAGAGCATCTGCCACAACATTGGCCTTCCTGTGGTGGTACCGATGGTGCAATCATAGTCTTTCAGAAGCTCCATCCATCTCCTCTGTCTCAAGTTCAAGTCCCTCTGTTGGAAGATGTACTTCAAACTCTTATGGTCGGTGTATATCTCGCACACTTCACCATACAGGTAGTGTCTCCAGATTTTTAGTGCAAAGATTAAAGCAGCCATTTCCAAATCATGGGTAGGGTAGTTCTGCTCATGCCTCTTCAGTGCATTGAAGCATAAGCCACTACCTTTCCATTCTCGCATCAAAACACACCCTAGGCCAACTCGAGGCGTCACAATACACGGTGTATCCTTCACCATTCACAGGTAGTGTCAACACAGGGGCAGTGGTTAGACACTCCTTGAGTTTCTGGAAGCTCACTTCGCAGTCATCTGTCCAAATGAATGGAACATTCTTCCTGGTCAACTTAGTTAGGGGAGCCGCTATTCTGGAGAAATCTTGCACAAAACGTAGTAGCCAGCTAAACCAGAAAACTTCGCACCTCGATGGTATTGTAGGCCTAAGCCAATCGATTCTGACTTTAATTTTCTTGGGATCCACTTGAATACCGCCACTTGAAACCACGTGTCCCAAGAATGAGATGCTTTCTAGCCAAAATTCACATTTTGAAAATTTGGCATATAGTGGTGCTCCCTCAACGCTCGCAACACCATCCTCAAGTGCCACACGTGTTCTTCCTCGATGAGAGTATACTGAATGTCATCTATGAATACGATGACAAACGGTCCAAAATGGCTTGAACACCTGTTCATCAAGTCCATGAAGGTCTTTGGTGCATTAGTGAGTCCAAAAGACATCACCAAGAACCCATAATGACCATATCTTGTCCTGAAAGCCGCTTTTGGACACGTCCTCATCCACGATTCTCAATCGATGGTAGCCTGATCGCAGTCTATCTTGAAAAGAATCTAGCTCCTTGAGCCGATCAAACAAATCATCGATCCGAGGAAGTGGATACTTGTTCTTCACAATCACCTTGTTCAAATTGCGTAGTCAATGCACAACCTCAATGACCCATCCTTCTTTCTCACAAATAGAACAGGAGCACCCCAGGGTGAAGTGCTCGGACGTATGAAACCCTTGTCCAAAAGCTCCTGTAGTTGCTCTTTCAGCTCTTTCAATTCTGCTGGTGCCATCCTGTAAGGCGGCATGGATATGGGGTTTGTACCCGGAATAACATCAATGCAGAACTCTATTCCCCTTTCTGGTGGCAACCCTGGAAGCTCTTCGGGGAAGACATCCATGAATTCTCTGACAACAGGAACATTTCCCATGCTGACACCTTCTACAGATGTATCTCTCACTAATGCCAAATACCCTTGGCATCCACGCCTCAACATTTTTTCTGGCACTAATTGCTGACACCAAATTATATGGAGCCACGCTCCTGTCACCATCAAAGCTAAACTCTTCCACACCAGGTATGTGGAAGTATACCTTTTTGTTCCTGCAGTCTAAGGTGGCATAATGAGTTGCCAACCAGTCCATCCCGTGATTACATCGAAATCCATTCTTGGTAGAGGAACCAAGTCTGTGGGAGGATCTTTCCATCCACTACCACCGGGCTACCGGAAATACCATTTCTACATCTATGTTGTCACTACGTGGGGTAGCTAATGACAAAGCTCACTCTAAAGTTGTAGGGTTTCTACCCAACCTCATGGCAAACACAGGGGAGACACAGGAGTGCGTAGCTCCCGGATCTATCAAAACACGAGCCTCATAAGAATGGACTGTAAGAATACCGCCACAACCGCATTTGAAGCTTGAGCATCCTGGTGGGTCGTGGTGAAAACCCGAGCTTGACCCCTACGAGTGGCGTAACCACGATCGACTTCTACCTCTGACCGCCTCCAAATCCACGTCCCCCTTGTCCTGACATCGAATCGATGGCCGCTGCCATGTTGGAAGCGCCGGATACAATCAGCCGAGGAACATTCGCAGAACCACTGTGACCCCATCTGTGGCTCATCAAAACGGGCATTCTCTAGCAAAGTGACCGGTTGGCCACACTCAAGCATACTCTGATCCCATCAAACAAGGTCCTGAATGTCCTCTTCCACACTGTGCACAAGGTGCCAAGGAGGATCTGAGCTGGACCAGGCTGTACCCATCGTGACCACCGCTGGATCTGCACAGTGCAGATCCTCGTGGTTTGTGTCTAAAACCACTTTTCTTGTTCCTACTCTTTCCTCTGTAATTACTATGGCCACCACTATCCGGAGTACCCATGGAAGGGACACCTGAGGAACCCTCTGCTGCTTTTTTCTTTGCTCTTCATTTGTCATCCACAAAGATAATCGATCTCAATCTGTCTGGCTCGATCAACCACCACATCAAAAGACTGATCAGACATCATGGCCAGGTTTGCATATCTCCTGTCAAGCCCCTTTAGGAATCTTTTCACCTTCATAGTCTCTGTAGATACTGCTGTAGGGGCATATCTGCTCAATTCCGTAAATTCAGAGCATATTCATCTACTGCACTGCCATTCGTCTTAAGGCCTCAAAGGCCCACCGCTTCGATCTCTCAAGCTTTACGCACAAACCGATTGATAAAAAGTTCCACAAACTGAGCCCATGTTAAACCCTCCATCCGGGGTAACACGTAGTCATTCATCCATTGTCTAGGCATGGGCCCCATGACGTGCTGCATACACTCTATCAATCTTCTATCAGCCAATCAGACTCGCTCTGCCGTGCGAGAATCCAAAAACCGATATGCATCGTCTGACACATCATAAGTACCAGGCACCAACTTCTTGAAATTTATGATCTGTTTGTAAGATTCCTCTCTTGGTGCGGTGGACTGCTGCTGCTATGGAGGGTGGACCATATACTGCGCCATCATGTCGATGGTTCTCTGCAGACCAGCTAGAGTAGCTGCCATGGAGTCCATGGGACCCTGTGCCATGAAAGACTGTTCCTGAACTGTGGGTAGCTGCTCTTCTACTTGAGCAGCTCTAGGCCTCCTACCCCGCCTCCTTGGGGCAGGCGCCTCATCCTGTGCCGACACCTCGTCAGGCACATCTGGTTCTGGTGCAGTGGCAGCTCTCCTGCTTCTACGCATTTTCCTGAAATTCAGCAGCATTAGCCCACAAAATTCAAAACTGTGCATTACACAGCTCTATAGACTCATATTTACACACAATATATGGAGCAGAAACTAGAAGCAAAGATGACAATGCAAGACGAATGTGAACCCTATTTTTCCGCATGTGACTCCTATTAGACTCTTCTCAACATTTTAGACAGACATTCCCTAAGAATCTGGAGCCTAAGCTCTGATACCACATTAGTCACGACCCAACCTATGGGCCGGACCGGCACTAGGACCTGGGCCAGCCTAAAGCCCCCGAGGCCCGTAGTAAGCCTAACTGTTCATTTACCCAATGCTGAGGCCCATTTGGGCCCAATTTCAAGAAAACAAACGGACAGAGTCCGGCCATAAAATGGACTTTCCAACGGGGAGTTTTTGACTCACCCGACCTGTAAACACAATAAACAATCCATTGGGGAGCTCAGCTCACCCTCCACATACTCATCAACATAATAATAAATGGGAGCTCAGCTCCCTCATCCAATCCATCAAAACAGACTTAAAATATTAAGTTTACAGGTCCAACATGATAATAATATTACAGACCAAATTCAAATAATTACTGCTAACACATGCGGAAATTCTAGGAGTAAATAAAATTACACAAATATCGATAAACAACCTGCGAAGTATAAAAGCAGGTTAACCCAAAATAAAATATCCTCCTGCGGCCTGTAAAAATTTTTGAACAGGAGTGAGCGTTCGACTCAGAGAGTAAAATATCAATTTTAACCATAATCTCTATAACTATCTATAACTAATGCACCCTGTAGAGTGAAATGCAACATCAACATCATATTCACATCATAGCGTCAAAAAGGTAATTTGGAGCACTCACGCACCCTGTAGCATCAATCATAATATATTGGGAGCTGATCCCCTATACAGCTCTCTTAAATCCAACCTGGTGCCAGCGAAGAACTCAAGCCGGACTTTCGCTTAATAAACCAAATCGAGGGTCCCAGCGAAGAACTCAAGCCGTGACTACCCCTCGAAGGAACGGGTCCCAGCGAAGAACTCAAGCCGTGACTACCCCGTCCTATCCATAGTCCACACCACATCACACGCACGCCAACGCACGCACACTGCTCTAAATTACCACAACAACACTCATGGCACTTCAACAGTTATCAATGCAACATAAATCGTGCCTAGAGTTTAACTACATAAATATATGCATATAAGTGATGCATGGGCATGCTTGAACATATAATAATAGTGAAATTACAATTAAAATTAATATTTTACTCACAGACTTGACGACAATCACTGTGGTGGCTGGGCGGAGGAAGAAGGCTGTCCCGGCTCACGTGACAATTATATTACAATTATTTAATACAGTCTGACTCAATACAAACAAAGAAAAAGACCAATACGTCCTAAGTCGTGCCGAAAATCCGGCAGAGTCTCCCCTATAACTAGGACCTACCCAACCTGCAAAAGGGCTAAAAACGCACTTCTATACTCACAATCCATACATCAACAGTTCAATCATATCACACAGCCTCTCCTGGGCCCATCAAATCAGTCATTCATCACAATATGCAAAATTTTAATTTTGTCCTTATTATTGATCATTTTTGCAAAAACTGCCTAAACCAGCTCTAAAAATTATAAAACTTTGCCCCGCGGTCCTTAGCAATATTACTAAGCTATTGCAAAAAGAGTCGTAATTTTCTAAGCTACCACGAATATTTTATGGATTTTTAATCCTATTTAAGCACTAGAAAATTACGAAAAAGCAAGGTTCGGGTTTACCTTTGCCGATTCCGACTTCGGGAACGCGCTCGGGACGTCTGACAATGGGGGGCTAGCCAAAACCTCGGTCCAATTCGGAGACTTTTCCGGTAACGGGTCCATTCGCCGAATTTTGCGCACCGGTCAACTGTCGAATTTCCGCGAATCGAGGATACCTACACGAAGCCCATAACACGGGGGTTAGTACATAAATTTTTCAGAATTTTCTAAGCTCATTAAATGCTCGAAAATACACTGCGAAGTTCCGTGGGACCCACCGAAAAATGGTGTCGGAAAAATTCAAAATTTATGTCGTTGCGAAGCACTCGACGAATGGAGCGTGCTGGTGGCCTCGGTTTTCTCGTGGGATTCACGGTTTTCGAGAAATCTAGCCCAAAAGTCGAAATGGGCTAAAATCTTCCCGAGCAAAAATCGGACAATCCGCTCGATGGATTTCGGCGTTCTTGGTGTCTATGGAAAGCTCTCGCCGAGTAGATGATTTTGGACACAAGACCCGGTCCAATCGGTGGCCGGATCGGCCGGATGGCCGAGGAAGTCGAAGCGCTAACGACGCCACGCAGGGGCGTTCAGAGCGCCCCATTGCTCGGCGCGCCACGGGCCGGGTGTGGAGCATGCGCCGCTGGTCATTGGGGCTACTGGCCTACCGGGGTGGAGAGGAGAGAGAAACGAGAGAGAGAAGAGGGGAGGGAGCGTCGCGCGCGGGAGGAAGAAAAAGAGAAGAGACCGGTCCGATTCGATCGGTCCGATCCGGTCCGGTTCGATTCGGCCGGTTCGATTCGAAATACAAAATTTTGAATTTTTACTCTGCCTCGGGACCGAAAACGAGGTCCAAAAATTCCGAAAAAAATTCCATAAAACTCAGAAAAATACATAGACTCCAAATATATTTTTAGTTTTGCCACGTGGTCTTTAAATTAATTTTTAAAAATCATCAAAGTTTATATTTTCTAAAAATCGAACCCAATTTTTAAAATCCGAAAAATCTCAAAAAAATTCCTAAAATTCAAATAAAATTAAAATACCAAAAATACTCATAAATAATAAAATTTTAGGGTGTTACATGGTAATTCAGTTTTGATAATTCAATTTAATTTAGTTTAGTTTGAACCAAACACTTAACCTTGTCTCGAATTTAAAGGGTCATGACCATCAGATTAAGAAAGCCCTTATTTTTTATAATTAAAAAAAAACCTTCAATTATTCAATTATTCATTATATGCTCTTAATTTTAGCTCAATTATATTAAAATCATAATATTAAAAATCTCAAATCAATAAAAATAGTTTTAGCATGTATATATAAAGTAGGAAAATAATAGAAAGATTTCTTAAAATTATTTTGTTAATTTTTAGGATTACATAATATAGTATAAAATAAAAATTAATTACATGATAGAGTATAGGATTACATAATATTTCTCATACCACACACAAATGGAAATTATTTTTTTATTTTTATGACAAAAATCTCTTATTTAACCTCTCGCGCGGCTCCGCTCTTCATAACTCCACACCTTTAGCTTCCCACATTTCATAACTTCTTCTCATCTTTATCCACCAAAAATAATTAATTAAATAACTTTAGACCTTATAGCTTTGTTAATAAAATAAAATTAATTTTATAAAAAATAACAAAATTAATTAGAGACCTAAAAATAATTAATAGCCCATAAAATTATTTTTATGTAAACATAATCAATAATACGTAATCCAAAATTAAGATTTAATTTTTGTTAGTTAGCATATTGTATACCTCAATAAATAGAGGACTCTTTTTAGAAAATATCTTAAACCTATTTTATTCTAAGCATATTAAGGGCATCAAAAATTTAATATAAATAAGAGATTAAAAAGTTGAGTGTTGCATGCTTAAGGTTTAAATTTTCAAACGCTAATTAATAAAATATAATTATACTAAGAGGATGTTAGTTTTAATTATAAGCAGTTCAAATCAGTTCATAAGTTTTAAAAATAAATTGATTTATTTGTTTATAATAATTTTTTTATTTATAAGTTGAGTTTATAAATTAAAAAAAAAATTGGGATATAATTTTTTATTTTGATATTTATAAGTTAGTTTGATCTAATATTTTACTATATTTATATCATGATGATGTATTGTAATGAAAAAAATTAAAGTTTCTTAGAAATAAATCATTTGAAAAAAAATATATATTTTCATTTTAAATGGAAATTAATGAAAATTTAATTAAATTAAATTTTAGAAAATTATATTTTTAAAAAATGGGTAAATTTTTTTTAACATTAGGAGTGTTATATTCCCCTTGACCCTTAATTTTTTTGTTTTTAATATAATTTGCAAAACATTAACATTTGTTGTAATTTAGTTATCGTATGAAGGGGGAATATTAATTTTTCCCAAATTACTCTTCATGCTTAAAATTAATTATAATTGTATTTTATTATTTAAATTAATTTTAAAATCTATATAAATTTAAAATTCTTAATTTTAGAGTTCATATAAGTTTAAAATTCTTAATTCTATTTATATTTAACTTATATTAAATATAAAATTTTATAAGAAGTAATTATTTAAAATAAGAAATTAATAAATAAAAATAAAAAATATTATTAATCTACCCATAATTTTATATTATAGCCTATATAATATAAAAATGTGGGAGGTGACAATATTACCAAAAATAGTATTTATGATTTATGTTATTTAAAAGTATATTTTCTTGTTATTTAAATTAATAAAAAACTAAATTTAATTATCTATTAAAAATCAATATATTTAAAAAAAGTTAAAATTTAAATTCCAATTTAATTATAACTCAAAAGTAATATTAAACTTTTAAACATCAAAATCAATATTTTATCAAAAATAAAGTAAAAGAGAAAAAAAATAGTTTTTAATACTTCTTTTATTACAAATAAATATCAAAAGCAATATTTTATAAAAAAAAATAACGAAAAGAGAAAAAAAAAAACCCTTTAATTTTCAATCATTTTATTATTACAAATAATACTCTAATACAGATAAAACTCTTATAATTTATCTTAAGTTAAACAAAAAAACCCCAACTCCATCGTTATGATTTCATATATTAAATTTATAATACATATTTTTATGTTAAATATATAATTAATTAATAATATTAAAAATCTTATTTATATATACAAATTAAATAAAATTTATTAAATAACAAAAATTGTCACGACCCAACCTATGGGCCGGACCGGCACTTGGACCTGGGCCAGCCTAAAGCCCCCGAGGCCCGTAGTAAGCCTAACTGTTCATTAACCCAACTCTAAGGCCCATTTGGGCCTAATTTCAAGAAACCAACCGGACAGAGTCCGGCCATAAAGTGGACCTTTCAACGGGGAGTTTTTGACTCACCCGACCTGTAAACAAAATATATCATCAATTGAGGAGCTCAGCTTACCCTCCACATACTCATATCAGCATAAAAATAAATGGGAGCTTAGCTCCCTCATCCAATCCATCCAACATGCATAGAATATTAAGTTTACAGGTCCAAAAATAATAATTTAGTTTACAAACCCAAATCAAATAAACATTTCTAACACATGCGGAAATTCTAAGATTTAACAAGTTTATACAAACAGTAGTAATCGACCTGCGAGGGAGAAAGCAGGTTAACCTCAAAAATATCCTCCTGTGGCCTGGAAAAATTTTTGAACAGGAGTGAGCGCTCGACTCAGAGAGTAAAATATCAATTTTAACCATAATCTCTATAACTATCCAGAACTAATGCAACCTGTGGAGTGAAATGCAACAGCAACCATATTTTCACATTATAACAACAAAAAGGTAATTTGGAGCACTCACGCACCCTGTAACATCAATCATAATATATGGGAGCTGATCCCCTATACAGCTCTCTTAAATCCAACCTGGTGCCAGCGAAGAACTCAGCTCGGACTTCCACTTAATAACCAAATCGGGGTCCCAGCGAAGAACTCAAGCCGTGTCTACCCCGAAGGACCGGGTCCCAGCGAAGATCTCAAGCCGTGTCTACCCGTCCTATCCATAGTCCACACCACATCACATGCACGCCAACACACGCACACTGCTCCAAATTACCACAACAACATCCATGGCACGCTAACAGTTATGAATGCAACATAAATCGTGCCTAGAGTTTAACTACATAAATATTTGCATATAAGTGATGCATGGGCATGCTTGAACATATAATAATATCGAAATTACAATTAAAATTAATATTTTACTCACAGACTTGACGGCAATCACTGTGGCGGCTGGGCGGAGGAAGAAGGCTGTCCCGGCTCACCTGACAATTATATTACAATTATTTAATACAAATGACTCAATACAAATCAAGAAAAGACCCAATACGTCCTAAGTCGTGCCGAAAATCCGGCAGAGTCTCCCCTATACCTAGGACCTACCCAACCTGCAAAAGGGCTCAAAACACACTTCTATATCCACAATCAATCACATCACACAGCCCCTCCTGGGCCCATCAAATCAATCATCCATCACAATATGTAAAATTTCAATTTAATCCTTATAATTGATCATTTTTGCAAAAACTGCTCAAATAAGCTCTAAAAATTATAAAACTCTGCCCCGCGGTCCTTAGAAATATTACTAAGCTATTGCAAAAAGAATCGTAATTTTCTAAGTTACCATGAATATTTTATAGATTTTTAATCCTATTTAAGCACTAGAAAATTACGAAAAAGCAAGGTTCGGGTTTACCTTTGCCGATTCTGACTTCAGGAATGCGCTCGGGATGCCTGACAATGGTAGGGTAGCCAAAACCTCGATCCAATTCGGAGACTTTTCCGGTAGCTGGTTTGTCTGGCCGGAAATTCACAGATCCGGACAACTGTCGAATTTCCGCGAATTGAGGATACCTACACGAAGCCCCATAATAATATATAAAAAATCAGGGGTGTTACATTCTTCCCCCCTTACAGAAAATTCGTCCTCGAATTTTACACAAGGCAGAATAAAGTACATGATTACACATTGAACAGATAAGGGTACTTGCTACGCATGTCCCGTTCTGACTCCCAGGTGCACTCTTCCACTGACTGGCTCCTCCACAAAACCTTAACCATAGGGATCTGTTTTGATCTTAGCTGTCTCACTTGGTAGTCCACTATGGCTACAGGTTGCTCCTCAAATGTCAAGTTCTCCTTTAGTTCTATTACATCCGACTGTAGTACATGAGAAGGATCGGGAATGTATTTCCTGAGCATGGAGATGTGAAACATGGGATGAACGTGAGAAAGGTTGGGTGGTAGCTCCAACCGGTAGGCAACTGCTCCAACTCTATCAGTAACCTCAAAAGGTCCAATATACCGAGGTGCCAACTTGCCCTTCTTTCCAAATCTCATGACTCCCTTCATTGGAGAAACCTTCAGGAATACATAGTCGCCCACTGCAAACTCCACATCCCTCCGTCTGGGGTCTGCATAACTCTTCTGCCTACTGAAAGCTGTTTTCAGTCGTTCCCTGATTAAAGGAACTATCTCTGAAGTGTTCTGCACTAGGTCTACATCATGCACCTTCGCTTCCCCCATTTCCGTCCAACACAGAGGAGACCTACACTTTCTTCCATATAGTGCCTCATAGGGTGGCATCCCTATGCTGGAGTGATAACTGTTGTTGTAGGCAAACTCCACCAAAGCTAGCTGCTCATCCCATTGACCTCCAAAATCCAAAACACTCATGCGAAGCATGTCTTCCAGTGTTTGGATTGTCCTTTCGGACTGTCCGTCTGTCTGAGGGTGGAAAGCCGTACTGAAGTTCAACTGTGTGCCAAGTGCCTCCTGCAACTTTCTCCAAAACCGAGAAGTGAACTGGGGCCCTCTGTCAGATATTATGGAAGCCGGAACTCCATGCAATCTGACTATTTCTCGAATGTAGAGCCGGGCGTACTGTGCCACAGAATATATAGTCTTCACAAGCAAGAAGTGAGCTGATTTGGTTAGGCGGTCTACAATTACCCATATCGAATCATATCCTCGCGTGGTACGAGGTAACCCAGTCACAAAATCCATAGAAATCATTTCCCACTTCCATTCTGGGATAGGGAGCTCTTGCAACTTCCCTGACGGTCTCTGGTGTTCAAACTTCACCTTCTGACAAGTCAAGCACTTGGACACAAAGTCTGCTATGTCTCTCTTCATGCCATTCCACCAATAGCTATCTTTCACATCATGGTACATCTTGGTGGAACCTGGGTGGACACTGTACAGTGTGTAGTGTGCCTCTCGCATGATTTCATCTCTGAGATTGTCCACATCGGGCACACATATCCTAGAACCTTGCACTAGGGCACCATCATTGGCAAATCCAAACTCACCACCTTCACCTTGCTGTACTCTTTCTATGATCTTCATTAATTGTTGGTCTCTGTGATGGGAAACTCTAACTCTATCTCGCAAGTCTGGCCTCACTGAAAAATGAGCCAACAAGACCCCCTCATCTGAAAGATCTAGGATTAAACCTTGATCCATCAACTCATGTACTTCCTGAATCAACGGTCTCTTCTCTGCTGAAATGTGCGCCAAACTGCCAGAAGATTTTCTGCTTAAAGCATTTGCTACTACATTGGCCTTCCCAGGGTGGTACTAGATGGTGCAATCATAGTCTTCCAGAAGCTCCATCCATCTCCTCTATCTCAAGTTTAAATCCCTCTGTTGGAAGATGTACTTCAAACTCTTATGGTCGGTGTATATCTCGCACACTTCACCATACAGGTAGTGTCTCCAGATTTTTAGTGCAAAGACTACAGCCGCCATTTCCAAATCATGAGTGGGATAGTTCTGCTCATGCCTCTTCAGCTGCCTTGAAGCATAAGCCACTACTTTTCCATTTCGCATCAAAACACACCCTAGGCCAACTCTGAAGGCGTCACAGTACACGGTGTATCCTTCACCGCTCATAGGTAGTGTTAACACGGCGATGGTTAGACACTCCTTATCCTCATCATTATAACCGACTCTATCGAGCTCTCTTCCCGTCCTTTGCATCTTATCCACTTCCCTTTTCCTATTTTTGGTATTGTTGGTATCTTTTCAACTTTGTGTACTTATTCCTTAATTTTAGTCCTATCTCATCCTTACACCTTTTCCTTCAAAGATGTCTATCCCATCATCAACTTTAACTTTCTTTTTATTTCTTAGTCTTATCTTGATTACTAGTTTCATTACTTCAAGAATTCTAACCCTATGATTTACTCATACCAGCACATTCTTCACCTTATGTAACACTTATAATTACCCATAGAAAATTTTTCTTGTATCCCCTTTTTTCCAACTTAACTATCAGAACATTATCATTCCCTACCAGCCTTAGTAGGAAATTGCTTATCCTGGATGAATATGAGCCCCATAAACTATAAGTTCCATCTGAACTAACACGGCTGTAGGAAATATGTGTCATGCCTTAATTCCAAACAAGATACTTCACGTGTTCATTCTCCTTAATATAATCATATATACTGCTCATAGCTTTCTAAACTTCAACCTCAAATTACCCATCAGCAACAATTTCATCTATTGAAACTCATCCATAAATAGTACTTCATCTAGCTCATAGTTTAAAACAGTCGCAAGCCTTAGTAGCTAACTCAATTTAACTCCTGTCATTACTCTGATCGTCCTTTCATACTTAACACTAGGTATGCACTTACTGTCATTCTCATATCAGGAAATCATATATGAATTGGTGCCTATCAAAATCTCAAATAACTAGGTCTCCTTGCCTCAGTCTCTGCTCCTTATATAACGCTCTGGAATAAAAAACACGAGCTAAACTTGAAAAGAAAGAAAAATATCCTCTATATTCAACTACGCCCGATTGTCCATATAATAACGTTTAACCTATGTTTCTTAGTCTTTCTCTTCAAATTTCATCATCTCCTAGCACAATTGTGCTCTACCTATAAGGTATCATCTGCATGAACCCTTTACTGTACCATCGTCCTTCCTGACATAATATTTTATAATTTATTAACTTTACTTATACTCGACCTATGATTCATATCCATCATCGTTTATATTGTGCCCTTAACCCTTGTTGAATCCTGAAAGATTTCTCTCGCTAATAGATTCTTTCAACACTAATTCCACCCTTATCTATGGTCATTAATTTGATCCTTAAACTTTCTAGTGATTTATTACCATCCATACTTGTCACTTTTTATTCTAACCCTACTGTTGCTCTGTCGTTATTGCTTCACTGCAAAGTGATTATGTTGATCACACTAAAAATGTTTGCCTGACATTCATAACGAACCTCTAACTACCTTCTCACTATCTCAAAAGTCTAACCTAAAACCTATGTGTCATTATCTATCATCTTTTCCTCTCATCATACCTATTTGATCCCTTAGACTGACTTTTATTCAACTTACTGCTTACTAACTTCTCTTTCTCTACCTATTTAGGTAGTCCGCAATACCATCGCACACCTTCTAACATTTACTCATTATTATTGTATTCCATACCTCCATCACTTTTCTCATTAATGTGGTCCCATTTTGGGTTTTCCATCCTTGTCATTCTCCTTGTCAAGAATAACACTTAGCCTATCCTATATCTTAACTTTTTTCCTTCTATTATGCGCTCTTTAGGTTGTCCTTTCATTTATTTCCTTTGTCTTACCCAAAATAGAACTTGACTATTCTATCCCTGGTTCCATTCTTCTTCCTAACATAACAGCTGTACTTGCTAACTATATCTTTCAGAGTCTCTATCGCGTTATCATATGTCTGTGCTACTCAGATTTGGTCCTTTGACCACTCTAGCTAGTACTCCCACTGGCACTTAGATTATATTACATCTGTAATCAATTATCCCAATTTTCATTCTACACTTTCTCTATCTACTGGCCTTCTGTGATTTATCTTCGCTAATTTATTACTCTTAACACTATTATAATTAGATTTTACTACTGTTTGAACAATATGAAGTCAGAAAGGAACTCAGGAAATTGCAGTCATACCTTTATTGTATGATTTCTATTCTTATCTTTTAGCTTACATAATACCCTTACTACCTCGAGAACTGATTCTGCAGTAATTTTATTGATTATTATTTTTTTTATTATTATTATTATTATTTTCCATGTTTACTCAATTCCAAAACTTAAGATTTCGGGCACCCAAACCCGTCATCCAATTCAAAGGATTTACATCCATCGTGATCTGATTATATATGATTCCTATAATGGAACTTGTATCCTCTCTAGGATACCCGAGCCAACTACTCTCTACCACACTCTACAGTCCCATCTGGGGCACTATTTTGTGGGTCACCATTATTAGTAATAACTTTCAATCCCTTCTGAAAAGATAGGACTACCCTAACTTGCTGCAACAAAGGTACTACATTTACCACCTTGCCCAAAACCATGTCAAACTAATGTCTCTCTTATCATATCATAGCTCTGTAAATCATATATTCATAGTTTCGACCTTCTCTAGGTAGTAGGGTTGTACTTTATTCCATACTGATGCACACAAGGTATACTATTCTCACTAAGCTCTAAGCAAAATGTTTGTCATACTGCAAAAACCATCCAAAATTCCATACCGAAGACTAGATGGTCTCACTCTATTGGTGTCACCTTTACTTTGCAACTAGTCCGAAACCTCTGGTCTAATAGCAACTCTTACTGTAACTCTAGCTCATGCTAGGGTATCTGGGTCACTGACTCTAGTTACCACCCAACTGTGACCTTCGATATTCTAGCTCTAGATCCCTAACCAGGAGTTCCCAACTCCTTTGCAGATATAGAACTCTGTTCTGGCATTACTGTACCAAAACAGAGACTGCCTACAACATCCTCATCATAAGCACTACAGGGAAGTACGCAGCTCTACACAATAATCTCATGTCTGCATCAGAATCTGCGAGCTACGTAGCAGACATCAAGAATATTGTATAGTTACTACGATACGTTCTGGCAGACTAGGTCTCTTAATCTCTTATCTCTCTTGAATCTTCTATTATCATAAACTTATTCTGTCTGGGTTATCCACTGATGACTGCCAGCAATGGTATCCTCATCCTTATCTAGGGCAACTGTACTTTCAAGACTCACTTTTATGTAATCGTGCCTTGCACGAAATGGGCATACCATTTAAACCCATACAGACAGAAACATAGCATTTCTTGGAGTACGTATCCTCATGATGGACCTCACATGTCTACTAACTCTATTTCACATTTCTATGTACTCCACGAAAATCAAGACACTAATTGAGGCACTTTTATATTTCCCGAGGTATAACGCAGAATCTAGAAATAAAGAATTACAGAAAAAGACGAAAAAGAATCCTATACTCCGCATGTAACATCCTAACAAGACTCCTTTTATACTGTCAAGTATATTATTTCCCATGAATCTAGAGCCTAAGCTCTGATACCAACTTTGTCACGACCCAACCTATGGGCCGGACCGGCACTAGGACCTGGGCCAGCCTAAAGCCCACGAGGCCTGTAGTAAGCCTAACTGTTCATTAACCTAACTCTAAGGCCCATTTGGGCCTAATTTCAAGAAACCAACCGAACAGAGTTCGGCCATAAAGTGGACCTTTCAACGGGGAGTTTTTGACTCACCCGACCTGTAAACAAAATATATCATCAATTGGGGAGCTCAGCTCACCCTCCACATACTCATATCAGCATAAAAATAAATGGGAGCTCAGCTCCCTCATCCAATCCATCCAACATGCATAGAATATTAAGTTTACAGGTCCAAAAATAATAATTTAGTTTACAGACCCAAATCAAATAAACATTTCTAACACATGCGGAAATTCTAAGATTTAACAAGTTTATACAAACAGTAGTAATCGACCTGCGAGGGAGAAAGCAGGTTAACCTCAAAAATATCCTCCTGTGGCCTGGAAAAATTTTTGAACAGGAGTGAGCGTTCGACTCAGAGAGTAAAATATCAATTTTAACCATAATCTCTATAACTATCTAGAACTAATGCAACCTGTGGAGTGAAATGCAACAGCAACCATATTTTCACATCATAACAACAAAAAGGTAATTTGGAGCACTCACGCACCCTGTAACATCAATCATAATATATGGGAGCTGATCCCCTATACAGCTCTCTTAAATCCAACCTGGTGCCAGCGAAGAACTCAGCTCGGACTTCCACTTAATAACCAAATCGGGGTCCCAGCGAAGAACTCAAGCCGTGTCTACCCCGAAGGACCGGGTCCCAGCGAAGATCTCAAGCCGTGTCTACCCGTCCTATCCATAGTCCACACCACATCACACGCACGCCAACGCACGCACACTGCTCCAAATTACCACAACAACATCCATGGCACGCTAACAGTTATGAATGCAACATAAATCGTGCCTAGAGTTTAACTACATAAATATTTGCATATAAGTGATGCATGGGCATGCTTGAACATATAATAATATCGAAATTACAATTAAAATTAATATTTTACTCACAGACTTGACGGCAATCACTGTGGCGGCTGGGCGGAGGAAGAAGGCCGTCCCGGCTCACCTGACAATTATATTACAATTATTTAATACAAATGACTCAATACAAATCAAGAAAAGACCCAATACGTCCTAAGTCGTGCCGAAAATCCGGCAGAGTCTCCCCTATACCTAGGACTTACCCAACCTGCAAAAGTGCTCAAAACACTTCTATATCCACAATCAATCACATCACACAGCCCATCCTGGGCCCATCAAATCAATCATCCATCACAATATGTAAAATTTCAATTTAGTCCTTATAATTGATCATTTTTGCAAAAACTGCTCAAATAAGCTCTAAAAATTATAAAACTCTGCCCCGCGGTCCTTAGAAATATTACTAAGCTATTGCAAAAAGAATCGTAATTTTCTAAGTTACCACGAATATTTTATGGATTTTTAATCCTATTTAAGCACTAGAAAATTACGAAAAAGCAAGGTTCGGGTTTACCTTTGCCGATTCCGACTTCAGGAACGCGCTCGGGATGCCTGACAATGGTGGGGTAGCCAAAACCTCGATCCAATTCGGAGACTTTTCCGGTAACTGGTCTGTCTGGCCGGAAATTCACAGATCCGGACAACTGTCGAATTTCCGCGAATTGAGGATACCTACACGAAGCCTCATAATAATATATAAAAAATCAGGGGTGTTACAAAAATCACATTAACAAATTAAGATATCAATATAATTATTGAATTAAAGGTATCATAGACTGGCAATTTTTTTTTTACAACTCATTATTATTGACATTGATTAGAAAACTAACAAACTATAATCCTTTCTATATATTAATTCATAAAAAAAATCTATTTAATATAAGTCATAAAATCAATAAAAAACAATTAGTATATATTATATTATAAAAAATAATTACAATTAATATAACCACTTAATCAATAAAAAATTATTTTTAATAAATTGGGCCAAAAAGTTTTAAATTTATTAATATATTGTGTCAAACTAATAATTATTAAAAAAATAAATAAAATAAGAAAGTTTTACCAAATTTAATGTGAAATTTGTATTGGTCATATTTGGCTAATGTAATGTTGATTTATTAGATTGATTTAATATTTAAATTCAAATTTTATAATATAATTCTATTAAAATTTTTTTAATTTTATTAGAACTTAAATTAATTAAAATGAAATATATTAATTATTTGCTTTATTAACGTTAAAAATTTTAGTTAATATATATATATATATATATATATATATATATATATATATATATATATATATATATATAGCTTTCTTGAATTAGTTATTAGATATAATAAAAATTAATTATTTTAATATATTAAAAATCTCAAATAAATTATGCCATTGCTCGGGGATAATACTCTATTTGGAGAAGAATTGCTATTCACATAGTTATACTTTAGTGTAATATTTATCTATCTCTGTATCTATAATTTTATAAATATAAGCAATATAGATAAAAGTGGGAAAGGAGGAATAATGGCATAGCCAAAAATACCTATGAACAATAGAAAAAAAAATATTATTTTATTTTATTTTAATTGACTAATAAAAATTAAATTAATCAATACATTTAGTATTATTCTATAATTATAATTCTAATACAATTATAATTCTAAATTTTTAAAAGTTCAGAATTTAATATCACATATTGATTATTTTATATTCGAGGTTCGTGAATTATCTTCATTTTACATTAGCTACTATAGCATGCTTCATATTATTAAAGAGGTTGAGTCATGTAATCAAGTGGAATACCAACATCCCCTTATATTTGTGATCAAAATAAATGAGGTTCCTATCTTATTAACTTATTTTCTTTGTTCCAATTCGATCTTGGATCTCCTTCATATGAATTTATAGCTTATATGTTAAATTTCGTTTTGAGATATTTTAACAGAATGAAGTGAATGAGTATTACAAGCTCATTTTGGAGCTATCAGTAATATATATTGGGATTATGGTGATTACTTTTCAGGTTTTTCCTATGTATAAATAAAAGATATTTCATGATTGGCTTGCCATTAATTTGGGAATTTTGTGAATGGCCTGCAAGTAATAATCTTTTATTGGGACTATGACCCCTATCAAGAACTACTATCATAAAATTGAAGATTATTACATTATATAGTTTCCTTATTCATAGATTAAATGAATTATTAAATAATCACAATATATGTTCGCATAATGTATAATTTGTAGGGAAACACACTATAGCAATGGCGTGGAGTGCAAATTTTCCAACAAGAATTTATGGAGACTTTAAAACAATTTCAAGTAGAAATTCAATATCTGTGACATACCTATGTAACCTAAAATCTATGTGTCTAGCTGCTAGAGGAGAAGATAATAAGTGTTGCATGAAGATCCTAAGGTGAATTACAAAGTAAAAGATGTGTTATGTATCGTAAATTCTTGTTTATTTTCGTTTATGCTTTATTAATTATGGAGTAAATTATTATTTGTTAATATGCCAACTAAATTGGGGTGTGATAGTTTTCTTTGGAAGGAAGTTAGATCAATTTCACCATTAGAATATCCAGCCATATGATAACATGTTTGCCAATTGCTAAAATATAGTTTATCTTAACACATATAAATGGTAACATTTTCTTACAAGGTTACAGAATGTGAGATGAGGTATTATATATTCAAAGCCTTAATTTTTTTTTTCTCGAGCTCCTACTTTATAAATAATAAATTTCTTGCACAAACCTCGCACACAAATTAATGCTTGTTGCATGTTTATGTTGTTATTAACCGTGTGTTTGTGTGTTTATTGACACCATTGAATGACTTCTTTTGTTTCCTCTCTTGTTGTTCCCTGTTAAAGTCCTCTAAAAATTGTTATAGATGTTATTAGGCCCCTTTTAATCACATTTAAAGATAAAATGCTAATGATTGGATTAGATCAATATGTGTGCATATCGAATGCCTTTTGACATGCCAACACTTTAAGACACTTATTTCCAGTCCAACTTACCGCGCTTCATCTTAATCTTTTTTGTTATTTATATCTCTCTCCAATCTATTTGTAAAATAAATAGTAGAAAATTTCATATGCAGATGGAACCATCTTGGAGCAATGCCTTGAGTAGCAAAGTTATTTGCATACGGGCACATCTGAGGTTGGCGAGTTCTTATATTGATTCCAGTTCCAATGACAGTACACTATCATGATTCATAGGATTCATTTGACTACTTAATTCATTCATACTATTGAATATGTCATAAGAAAAGACAGCCCAATACAGAAATGACAGATGAAGCATTTTGTCCAATAGAATTTGCAACGCGACAAACATTTTTATTTCCTTGTTGTGATGATGATTGTACTCCTAGAGATTCAACTAATGCTTGCATTATTAATTTATTTTTTTTTATATAATTTATTCTCAAACAAAATCATTTATTTATTTATTTTATATTATTGATATTTTTATGATGAATGACTATATTAAGTTATTATTAATATAAAAACACTAATATTATTGTTAATAGTGATAAAAACATTATTGTTATACGTCAAACTAGGCAATTTTAAAAGTAAATTAACTATTTATTGAGGACTAATAAATTAAACATATAAAAATTAACAAAATATAAATGAATTTTAATTAAGTGTCTTAGTAGTTTACTATTATGAAAATAAATTTAATTTAATTGATTATTGAAAATCAATATATTATGATTATATTATATTGTAAACCAAAATTAATGAAAAATTACATATATAAAAAATTAAGTCACAAATACATATTATGAATAGAGACACCGTGCAAAGTAGGTTTAGTTATAATAAATTTTTGTTATTTTGATTATAATAATTAAATAGAAAATTAATTAAAAATTCAAATGACATCAATGTCCATTTAAAATATTGATTAAATATTTAATATATATGCGTATTTAAATAGATGATTTATTTATATTTAATATTGTTTATGATTGTATAAAAATTAAGAAAATTTGGTAATATTGATGCCACAAAATTAATTTAGAATTAATTATAATTTATATGTCAATTAAAATTGTAATTTATTTCAATTGATTTTTTTTTTTACTTTTATATGTGTCACAAATTTAATTATAAAATTATTAATGAGCATTATCTTATAAATAATTCATTTATTTTTGGTGATATAGGGTGTATCATTTTTTTAAGGGTAAATTTTAACAAGGCTATTTAATTTCATCACTATTTTACTCTATTTTTTAACCATCTATAATTTTCTACATTTATTTCATAGTTATTGTTTTTGAATTTTTCTTCTCTAAAATTAGAGATTTCATCACCACCTTATTCATATTTCTGAACATCTGTCATTTCGTTTAGCGCCAGTAATGCATTTCTGCTAATCTCAATTTTTCTGCTGCAGGCAGTTCATGTTTCTGCCCAGTATGGACAAACAGCTTTCTTAAATCATATTTTTGCAATATATCATGCTGATTTTGATGCACCAGACAATGAATGCAGGAGCCTTCTTCATTGTTACGTTAAAACAATATGGTTGTGTAGTTTGTAGATGTATTTATCATTCTGACTTAAACATGGCGCATCAGAAAATTATAATTTTTTTTTTTTGTTGCAATTACATTTTGGTAGCAATCTTTTAAAATCTGTCACACTTTTATGTGCCTTAATAATTTGCATCCCCCATAAGTGGCAAGAAATGGTCGTTCATATTGTAAAAATGTTATTTTCTAATATATTACAGAGAATAAGTCATTCTAGAGGGTGAAAAATGTTTTTATTTCAATTAACTTTGTTCTGGTACTCTCAACTGCATGTTTGCAAGCGGACAGGTTCTTTTCCATTGTTCTCTGGCTATGATGCATGTGTTTTCCTATTAGTTTGCATTCAATATATAAAGCAAGTGATGGCACTCCCATGTGATGTAGAACAAGAAGAAATCAAAGGATCAAGAGAAACACATTCTCAAGAGTCAAAGCACAGAGGAAGAGAAACAAATTTTCTTGAGAAACAAATTCTCAACTTCACTAATTTTCGATTATCACTGATATCGTGGATAAATTTTGACAATTATTCCGGAACTTATCTGTTTGTAATATTACAGTCTCTTAACTTAAAGATGTAACATAAAATCCCATTAATTTTCAAATTTTATACAATAAAATTCCTCTAACCTCCAATTTACGGTTTTTCAGTCAGACGTTGACCTGAACAGTTCTAGCATAGAGCTTAGTCAGTATTTTTCTTTTTTCTCTCAAGTCATGTGTAAATTGAATCATTCTCCTCTCTGTAGACAGAATAATTTTTCATGTGTAGAGAGAATAATTTTACACTTTGTATAAAAGAGGAGTGAGAAATATTAACTAAGAGTTGTTCACGTCAGTTTCTAACTGAAAAATCAGTAATTGAAAGTTAGATAGATTTTACTGCACAAAATTTAAAAGTTTAAAGGGTTTTATGTTACATTTTAAAGTTGAATGACTGTATTATTACAAACATATAAGTTCAGAGACAGTTGTTGAAATTTATCCCTGATATCATAATAAAAGTCTCCTAATAAAATACCTAGACATCGGTATTTATAGTTTATAAACTAATCCTAATTGTGACTAATTAGGAATACTAAATCAAAATAAATTAGGAAAACGAAACAAACTCAAACTAGGAAAATAATAATAAATCTAATAGAACTCTAAATCTAAAAATATAAACTTCCTAATTTTACAATGAATATAATTCTGAAGTATCCTAAGTTGAGTCTGTTGAACACAGAACAAAAGCTTTTAATAATCTCAAGAGGAATAAGAATGCACTCAGTAATGAAAAGCTCACAACTCAATTTGTTTTCAAAAGGAAGTTACTTTATTTGATCCAACAGCAGCCTTTTACAAAGAAAGACACGTTAACATGATTTCTCCAACAAACTCCATGACTTCACTAACAAGACTCAACTAAACCACTAAAATATAGAAACAAACCAGTAACAATTCATGGCTAAAAAATAGCAACATACTCATAACAGTTAAACCCATTAAGATAGCATTAACAATTAAAACTAATTCTGAACTGACTTGGTCAAATCAACCTTCTAGAAACCATCAGGCTGGTGTTGGAAGCTTTAACACTCCCCCTCAACACTAGCTCTCATTCTCTCCAC
The DNA here is from genome assembly GCF_030052815.1 of Hevea brasiliensis. Taxonomy (NCBI): domain Eukaryota; kingdom Viridiplantae; phylum Streptophyta; class Magnoliopsida; order Malpighiales; family Euphorbiaceae; genus Hevea; species Hevea brasiliensis. Next base: position 20,988,984 of record NC_079506.1, read on the forward strand.
TATGCCAAGCTGATGACAAAAGCTTTCAAACTTGTTGGTGCTCAAATCTTTTGTGAACAGATCTGCTACTTGGTCCTCTGTCTTAATCTGCTGCAACTCAATTTCTCCTTGTAGAACTTTTTCTCTGAGAAAATGATAATGCACTTCCACATGTTTAGTTCTTGCATGAAAAATTGGATTCTCTGCCAAATGTATTGCTGATTGGTTGTTACAACACAAGGGAATTGCATATTCTACAGGATGATGTAAATTCTTCATGAGTTGTATGAGCCAAGTACTCTCTTGAGCTGCCATTGCTGCTGCTCGGTACTTTGCTTCTGTTGTTGACAAACACACAGTAGGTTGCCTTTTACTGCACCAAGAGATTGCTCCTGTTCCAAGCACAAATACATACCCAGTAGTTGAGCGACGGGTATCATGATCTCCTGCATAATCAGCGTCACAATAACCAACTAGCTTGCAATCTCCACCTTTCTTGTACAAGATACCATAGTCAACTATACTCCTTACATATCTCAGCATTCGTCGAATAGCATCCATATGAGGTTTCTTTGGATTTTGCATATACCGACTCATCACACCAATTACATAAGAGATATCAAGTCGAGTTAAAGTTAGATAGATTAAACTACCTACCAACTGTCGGTACATCGTTGCATCTTCCAAATCTTTTCCTTCATGTGCACATATTTTGGCATTTGGTTCTATTGGTGTCGAAATTGTCATGCACCCAAGCATTTCAAACTTCTTTAACAAATCTTTGGAATACTTTTGCTGATGAAGAATTATTCCCTCTTGAGTACAATCAACCTCTAGACCAAGAAAGTGCTTGAGCTGTCCAAGTTCTTTCATTTGAAAACGAACTGATAAATTCTCCTTTGTTTAGAGAATTTCTTCTTCCCAATCACCTGTCATGATTAAGTCATCTACGTACACTAGCACAATAGCTAGCTTCCCTTCATTGATTTTGACAAACAAACTAGAGTCTGCAGGTGTCACCGAATAGCCACTTTGAGTCAGGAATTTAGCAATCTTACCATACCAAGCCCTTGGTGTTTATTTTAATCCATACAATGCCTTTCGCAGCTTACATACATATTCAGGGTGACATTGATTTTGAAAACCCATCGGTTGAATCATGTAGATCTCCCGATCCAACTCCCCATGTAGGAACGCGTTCTTCACATCCATCTGCCATAGGTTCCAATCTTTGTTAGCTGCAAATGCAAGTAAGATTCGCACAGTTGTAAGCTTTGCAACTGGACTAAACGTTTCATCATAGTCTAGTCCATATTGTTGATTAAACCCTCGAGCCACCAGACGAGCTTTAAACCTTTCAATTGATCCATTTGTGCGTTGCTTTATTTTGTAAACCCATTTGCAAGAAATAGGTTTCACATCTCTTGGCTTTGGTACAAGCTCCCAAGTCTGATTTCGTTCTAATGCAGTGATTTCTTCTTCCATAGCTTCAATCCACATAGAATTTTGAGATGCTTCCTCAAATGTCTTAGGTTCTTTTATAACTTCTTCTTTTGTTATGGCAGCATTAGCATATTTGAGATTTGGCTTTCGGATTCTTGTTGACCTTTTGGGTTGTGATTGTTCAGTTGGCTTCTACTTTATCAGTCTCACCTTCTTCACTTGGTTATTGATACACACTAGTTTGCTATGAATTTTAAGTCATACCTTGTTCAACATCATTGTCATCATTTGAATCTTTAATTTCATCTAAACTCAACTAGATTTGGGCAGATTTCAACTTATCTTTAAAACTATCAGAGTCTGGTAATATCTCCTTTTTTGAGGACCACCATGAAGATGTTTCATCGAACACCACATTTTCGGGATGTGTATCACCTTGTAGTTGTAGGATCACAACATTTCCACCCTTTTCTTTAGCTATCATATCCCACAAAAATTACTTTCTTGTCAATCTTGCCACGTAAATGATTAGGTACAAATACATAGCACACACATCCGAATACTCGAAAATAACTAACCGTAGGTTTCATGTTCCACAATTTCTCAAAAGGTGAAAGAAAGCATAACCATTGTTGAGGAAGTCTATTGATCACAAAGGCTGCAGTCCCCATTGCTTCTGCCAAAAAACTTCCTGGTACGTTCTTTGCATGGAGCATACTTCGACAAATTTCAGCAAGATGTCTGTTCTTTCTCTCTGCTACACTGTTTTATTGTGGTGTGTTGGCACATGTGAGTTGGTGACGTATTCGACATTCCTGTAGATACTGGGAAAACTTGTCTGAGCTATACTCTCCCCCATTGTCAGTGCGCAAGCAAAGAATTTCCTTATCAACTTCTGCTTCAGCTATCTCTTTAAACTCTTTGGACTTTGAAAATGTGTCAGATTTTTCTTTTAAAAAGAAAACCCACACATACCTAGAAAAGTCATCAATAAAGGTCACCATATACTTCATCCCACCAATTGATGGCCGCTTAATAGGTCCAAACACATCAGAGTATATTAACTCTAGTGGTTTCTTTGCTTTAAACTTGGACTCCTCGTACGACAATTGATGTGCTTTACCATACTGACACCCTGCACAGATTGTGTCTGTTCTTACTTCAAGTTGGGGAAGTCCCTTAAGCATCGACTTGCTCATCATCACACTTAGCTTGGAGTAGCTAACGTGACTCAATCGCATGTGCCATAATTTTGCTGTTTCATTCCTCCTGGTCTTGTCTACATATGCAGACTCTGCTGACATCACATAGACTGATTCTAACCTTCATCCCTTCATCATTGGCTTTTCTGAAATCTTGAGATCACGATACATCTTCACATCTTGCGGGCCAAACAAAACAAAATGACCTGATGATGTTAATTGTGCTACCTAAAGTAGATTTTTCTTCATTCCTGGGACAAGGTAGACATGTTGAAGTGACCCCTGGTTAGCACTATATTGGGGAGAAACAACCGTCTTACCAACATGAGCTATTGGTAACTTAGAATTATTGGCTGTCACCACCACATGGCTTCCTTTGTATTCTGCTAATCCTGCAACTCTTCTTTGTCTCCTGTCATATGATTTGAGCAGCCTGAGTCAATGATCCAGTCATTGTCATAATCAATCTGTTCAGATGTTGTTACAGTGAGAGCTAACTCCTCCTCTTCTACAGCAAAGAATGCTTCAGCATCCCAGTCATCTTCATTTTTCTCCTTTGTATTGGAAGTAGCAGTGTTGCTCTCCACAGACCTTATCTTGCACCAACAAGCTTTTGCCATGTGACCCTTCTTTCCACAATTGTAACACTTCCCTTCAAACCTTTTACTATTGCCATGATTCTTTGAAGCTTCTCCTGGATGAGAGCTTCCCTCTCCTTGATGATTTTTCACCTTCTCATCATTCCTGTTAGATCCACTAATGACATGCTGCTTGTAGGTCCCTCTGCTTTTAATGGTGTAGAGTGCTTCCTCTTCACCCTTAAGTGAGACTCCTCCCATTTGCTTAGCCATGGCCTCTTGACCAGCAAGCAAATTTTCAAACTCAACAAGTGATGGTTGATTGGCCATCCCTGTACTGCAGCAATGAAGCCTCTAAATTTAGGTCTCAAACCATGAATGATTATTCTTTTCATCCTAGTTTCTCCAATTGGAGCTGTTGGATCCAATTCTGAAATTTCACGGCATATCGACTTCACCATATGAAAATACTGAGCCACTGTCAAATCACGTTGCGCTACTGATAATAGATCACTTTCTAGCAGCTGCAGTCGCATGTCATTCTTCTTTGAGAAAAGTGTAGCCAACGTGTCCCAAGCTTTTTTTGGTGTTTTAGAATCTCAGATATGCTCCAATACGTCTTCTTCTATTATAGTATTTAGAGCAAACATAGCATTGCCCGCTTTTATCTTCCACTTCCGCAAGGTACCACTTGCATCCTCTGCCTCCAATTGTGTAACTTCATTTTCGTTGACTACCTCCCACAGATCTTGGCCTTGCATTTAAGACATCATACATGTTGCCCATGTATTGTAATTCTGGTTTTTGAGCTTTTTAATCCCTCCAACAACTTGAAGATCAGTCATCTTGTCAGTATATATCAACTTCCACCAATTTAATGGTACTCAGACTATCTCACGACCAACCTGGCTCTGATACCAGAATTGTTGAACACAGAACAAAAGCTGTTAATAATCTCAAGAGGAATAAGAATGCACTCAGTAATGAAAAGCTCACAACTCAATTTGTTTTCAAAAGGAAGTTACTTTATTTGATCCAACAGCAGCCTTATATAGGCTTACAAAGAAAGACACGTTAACATGATTTCTCGAACAAACTCCATGACTTCACTAACAAGACTCAACTAAACCACTAAAATATAGAAACAAACCAGTAACAATTCATGGCTAAAAAATAGCAACATACTCATAACAGTTAAACCCATTAAGATAGCATTAACAATTAAACTAATTCCGAACTGACTTGGTCAAATCAACCTTCTAGAAACTATCAGGCTGGTGTTGCAAGCTTTAACAGAGTCTTCTTCTAGTATTGTATCACTATGTTTGTATCAATCTATATTGTTGTTAAAGGCGAGAAAAGGCACTAGGCAGGCGAGCCCCTAATGCCTCGCCTGGATGAGGCGAGTCCACTGCAAACAGGCGAGTGCCTTAGACTGGTCAAGCAAGGGGCGATGCCTAGGGCTACACTTTCAATTTTTTTTAGAAAGCATTAAAGTAAAACAAACTTTAACCTAAAGTCATCAACTTCAGCCACCAAAGAAGAGCAGAGAACGCCACAGAGCAGAGAAACAGAACAAACCCAGGTATGTTCTTCCTTCCTTTCTCTCATCTTTACCTTCTTTCCTCTCTCTTCTACTCTTCTTCTATATTTTTTCTCCTCTCACCTGCGTAACCTACCAGCAGGTCCATCCAACATTTGTGATCTAGGTTTTTTTTTTCCTTTTTATTTTTTCTTCTTTTCTCTCCTCTTATTCTTTTCTTCTCTTCTTATATCAGTCCATCTTCACTCCAACAGTTCCATTTTCACCTTTTTTTTCTTCCTTTATTTGTTAAATTTGTTAAATGGGTAGTGTGATATACTTTTTTATTAAATGGTATTGTTGTGACATGTTTTTTATTAAATGGGTATTGTGAATTGTGATATATTTTTATTAAATTGATGCTCTTGCTATGATGTAGTGTAATTGTGCAAATTATTGAAAAAAATCATTAATTTAATACTTTAGTTTCTTATTTGCTTGAATTGGGACAACATTGATGGTGGTTGTTATTGTTACATAAATTCTTCTATATGTCTTGAATTGGGATAGTCTTGATAGTTGTTTATATGCCTCATTGAACTCAAATGTGACATGAATTTTTTTATATGTTGCATAATTGTATATTCCAAAATCATTAATCTATCATTCATAATTCTGCCATTGAAATTTTAGTCATGGGTATTGTTTTGTTAGATAGTTTTTAAGTTATATAGATGGTTTTAGTGATGGCTTTTCTTCTATGTGGTTTGAAGAGTGTGTGTGTGTGTAATTTAGGCAATTTAGGCTATGGCACTTCACTTAAAAAAGGTCCTCGCCTCTCACCTAAGGCCATCGGATATCTTGTCGCCTTTTCCCTTAATAACACTGATATTGTCAAAATTTTTGGATTCTTGGCTGGTTCATGGTACACTGGTTGAAGTTTTCACTTGTGAGTGTTATTTACAAAACGTTCTGAATCAAATAATGTTATCATGTGCCCTAGACTTTTCTTTTGAAAATCTAGGAATGCTTGAGTGCAAAGCTTATTCTAATCGTGCTATCTATCAGGGTTGTATACAAGGGATATGCCGACACAATTAGGTTACTTTTATTTCGAGATGCAAGCCAAGGAAGACAAGATAGAGAAGGTATATGTAGAACCCATAGAATTTACCCCCTTCCTCAACAAATTTATATTTTATACCTTGCAATTATTAGTTTTCATCCCCTTAAACATCCATGTGGGGTGTGAATCTGGATATATGTGACCATCACTATGTTATGTAAATACAGTATGCTACCTCTCTCCCAGTTTGCTTATCCTATTCTGGGTTTTCCAAACCCAAAATATTTCTTTCTTTTCTATTAGCATTAATTACATATTTGTGCAATTCACAAAATATGTGAAGTTTAAAGTGGAAAATTTAATTTGGGACATCTCAAATTGGAAAGATTAAGAAACATTCTAGGAGAGAATTCATGTGCAGATGATGAGGCTGGACCCTTATAGTATATATGTTTGATGATGTGTTTGCAGCATTTATATGATCAAACAAAACCTCTCATTTCCTTTTATTGGGGACAGGCATGGCTTCCTTTAGAGAAAAAGAGTGAACAAATCAGAAATTCAATTAGAAATCTAAATGCTTGAAGGTGAAACTTTGATAAGGAATTATCCTCATCTTACCATAATTCTTTCAGAGTTGCTCTTTCTAATCTTCTTAAATAAGAAAAAGAATTGGTTGATGGTAGAAGTATCACCATTGTGCATTGAAGACAATGAAAGAGATTAAACTTTCATTTGAATATCCTTAACTGTGAGTTAAATATAAGATCAATTTGCCAATAAATTTGTTTTTGATGACACCAGCTGCATTATTTCTCTTCACATTTAGTCCAATGTTTCTAGAGGGTTTCCCAGGACATTTCAGTTCAATGTTTCTCTTAACATTCCTGAGATTATTGTTTCCAGATTCACCTTTACTATATGAAAAATTGACACTGCAGTATAGATAGAATCAATCTTCAAGTATTAAATTAAATTCTTAAGGGGGGTGCACCTTTTTCTGGCATTTTATTTTATTTTATTATTTTTCTTTTTGTGAAAAATGAAAGAAACAGTGTTGCTGTTGAATATCCAATGCCATCAGGTTTGTGAAAAAATAGAACAGAAGAATATTGAGAATGATTGAAGAGCTTTTATTATTCTCTCAAGCTAATGGTGTCAATTTATAATCTATATAGGACAACTAAATAGGAAATACAATCCTAATTAAATACGTAATTATAGCCACGATTCTAACACCTAAATATATTCACACAAGCACTACAGATACACATATCCTAGCTATTTATAGTACATATCTTAACACTCCCCCTCAAGCTGAAGCGTACAAATCATATGCTCCAAGCTTGTTATAAATATATTTAATCCGAGAGCCTCTGAGAGATTTTGTCAAGATATCTGCTAATTAGTCATTTGAGCTAACAAAGCTAGTGGCAATACACCCAGATTCAATCTTTTATCTAATGAAATGACAATCCACCCCTATATGTTTCGTTCTCTCATGAAACACTGGATTAGAGGCAATGTGAAGTGTAGTTTGATTGTCACAGATTAGCTGCATTTATTTAAGTTCCCCGTACTTCAACTCTTGGAGAAGTTGTTTCAACCATATAAGTTCACAAGTTGCCAAAGCCATAGCTCAATATTCTGCTTCTGCATTTGACCTAGTAATCACATCTTGCTTCTTACTTTTCTAAGAAATCAAATTACCTCCAACCATAAAGCAATATCCTGGAGTAGACCATCTGTTTGAAGGAGAACCTGCCCAATCTGCATTTGAGTAACCAATAATCTATGAATGACCCCTGTCTTCATATAATAGGCCATGTCCTGTAGCTCCTTTAATATATCTAAGTATTCGAATAACTGCATCCCAATGACTACTACATGGTGCTTGAAAGAACTTACTGACCACACTTACAGTAAATGAGATGTCTGGGCATGTGATTGTAAGATAATTGAGTTTTTCAACCAATCTCCGGTATCTACTAGGATCCTCCAATAGGTCCCCCTGTCCAAGAACAAGTTTGACATTTGGATCCATAGGAGTATCTGTGTGTCTACAGTCTAACATGCCTATCTCTATCAGTACATCCAAAGCATATTTCCTTTGAGAAATGGCAATATCTGTCTTGGATTGTGCCACTTTAATTCCCAAGAAATACTTTAGCTTCCCAAGATCCTTAATCTGAAAATGACTGGACAAGTGTTGTTTCAGTTTTGAGATCCCAACATGATCATTTCCTGTAATAACAATGTCATCAACATAAACAATGAGATTAATGCACTTATCATGGCTATTATGGTGGAAAAATACTAAATGGTTAGCTTCACTTCGAGACATTCCAAATTGTTGGACTACAGTACTGAACCGTCCAAACCATGCTCTGGGAGATTATTTCAAGCCATATAAAGAACGCAGTAGGCGACACACCAAAACAGACTCCTCTTGAGGAACAAACCCTGGTGGTTGTTCTATATAAACTTTCTCAGCTAGCTTGCCATGTAAAAAGGCATTTTTGATATCCAGTTGATGAAGTGGCCAGTGATGGATGGCAGCTAAGGAAATAAGAAGGCAAACCGAGGCGATCTTAGCCATAGGAGAGAAGGTATCACTGTAATCGAGGCCAAAGATTTGAGTATAGCCCTTTGCAACAAGGCGAGCTTTAAGTCTATCAATCTAGCCATCAGGCCCCACCTTGACTATATAAACCCATGAATAGCCACAGTAGATTTGCCCTTCGGTAGTATTTATTTGTTTCAAAGAAGGTTATATCAGCTGACACAAAGTATTTATTTGTAAGTGGATTATAGCATCTAACCTTTTTCAAGTCTAGAATATCTAAAAAAGACACATTTTATTGATTTGGGGTGAAGTTTGTCTTTGCCAGGAGTGTGATCATGAATAAAACAAATACAACCAAATACACGCAGGAACAACTGATGGGCATCTTGGTCAGGAAACAAAATGGAATGAGGACTCTGATTCTGCAAAATAGAAGAAGGTATTCGGTTAATTAAGTAACAAGCAGTAAGAATAGCATCCCCCCAAAAACGAAGAGGAACATTATAGTGAATGAGTAAAGTGCAGGCAGTCTCAACTAGATGACGATTCTTTCATTCGGCAACCCCATTTTGTTGAGGGATATAAGCACATGAAGTTCGGTGAGTAATACCCTAAGAAGATAAGAAATGAATAAAGGGAGTAAACAAATATTCTTTTGCATTATCACTACGAAGTATTTTAATAAAAACACCAAATTGATTACATATTTTAGTAGAGAATTTTTGAAATATAGAGAATAATTCAGAACGAGTCTTTATTAAAAATAACCAAGTGCAATGAGAATAATCATCAACAAAAGTAACAAAATAATGAAATTCCAAAGTTGTACTAACACGACTTGGACCCCAAATGTCTGAATGGAAAATTTCAAACATGAACTTAGCCCTATTATTGACTCGCTTGGGAAAGAAAACACGACTTTGTTTCCCAAGTTGACAAGACTCACATTCAAAAGAAGATAAACTAGAAAGACTAGGAACTAATTTTTACAATTTGGCAAGACTCGGATGACCTAGACGATTGTGAAGAAAATCAGCGGAAGTGGTAGAGGCAAGAGCAACTGGAGAATTTGAAGTAGAAAGATGGTACAACCCTTGTGACTCACATCCTACTCCAATCATCTTCCCCGTACTCCGATCCTGTATAACAACAAAGTCAGCTTTAAAGGTGACAGAACAATTGAGATTTTTAGTCAATTTACTAATGGAGATTAAATTATATGGGCATTCTGGAGTGAATAAAACTGTAGTTAAAGGAATAGATGGAAAGATTTTTACTTCTCCTATGCCCTTAACTAAAGTTTGTGAACCATTGGCCAAAGTACTTTAGACAAAACTGGAGGAGAAACTAGAGATGAGAAAATACTTTTTTTACCAGATATATGATCAGAAGCACTAGAGTCTAGGATCCATGGACTAGTGAGCGAAGACTGTGTTAGACAAGCAAAGGAATTATCAGAATGAGCACTGCTGGAAGATTGTTGTTTGGCTATTTGCTATTGCTAATGCTCCTTGTAATCAGCTCCATTTAATAGGATAGAATCTGACATCTGATCCTTTCCATCAGGTAATGGAAGAATACCATTTTCACTGGATTGAGCCATATGAGCAGTTGATCGGCCCACATTATTTGACTGAATGGGGAGTGGTGGTCGACCATGAAGGGCCCAACAAGTGTCTTGAGTGTGATTACTCTTATCATAATAAGTGCAATGGAGCCTTTTACCCTTGCCTCAATGATAAGTACCCTATTTCGGTTGGTTTCCACTTTGTGCAGCTAAAACTGAAGATTCAATTCTAGAGAAATTATTCTTATTGATGAGATGCGTAGAAGGCTGGCAGACGCATTCTCTAGAGTGAAAATAACCGTACTAGTTAATATCTGGTCTCTAACAGAATCAAGGTCAAGTCTTAGCCCAATCAATGCTAAAACCTTAAAGAACCTGTCCTGCTGTTGCTTAGAAATATTATCAGTACATGGCATAATAGAATTAAATTCATCTTTCAGTGATTTTATCTGTCCCAAATAACTAGACATATCTTGTTGATTTTGCTGCAGATGAACCATATCTGATACTATCTTATAAATACATTGCACATCATTTGTATATAAGGTTTTCGCCTTAGTCTAGACTTTGCAACAGGTTTTACAAGACTGAAAAATATTAAATAATTTTGGGTCTAAAGAATGTCACAAGAGACTATATAATTGAGCATCAATCTTAGTCCAATTAGCTCTATTTGTTAAAGCTATATTTATGGCATTTTTAACCAAGTGATCATCATAGCCCTGCCTCATAAATTATAATTCCACTCATGCAGCCTAAGACATATAATTTTGACTTCCTACTAATTTAACAGTAGTAATAGCTGGTGAATTACTAATGGAAGAAAATATGAGTTTGAGAATCTCAGAATCCGTGTTGGATATGAGTGTGAGAATCTTAAAACCTGTGTTGGAGGCTGTATTGGAGGACTCCTGAATTTCAAACATGTTGGTAAGAGAAGCACGTTGAAATATTGCTCAGAAATACGTCAGAAAAGCCTATTGTATGAAGAGGTAGTGACAAAAAAGTGAGAAACAGGTGACGGGACCAGCGTGGTTGAGGTCGCCTGAGGCCGATCTTGGGCTACGTAATCCACTAGGCTAGGCTGTGACAGCCACGAACTCTCAAAAGTGACTGGAAAAAGAGAAAAAGTTCCTCCCTATGAAGACTTTGTTTCAGATTTCAAATCAGACCCACGGAGTGCTCTAATACCATGTGAGAAAATATAATAGAATAAGAATATTGAGAATGATTGAAGAGCTTTTATTATTCCTTCAAGCCAATTGTGTCAATTTATAATCTGTACAGGACAACTAAATAGGAAATACAATCTTAATTAAATACGTAATTATAACCACAATTCTAGCACCTAAATATATTCACACAATCACTACAAATACACATATCCTAGCTATTTATGGTACATATCTTAACAAGGTTGCACCCCTTTGCATTGGGCGGCTTTAAGAGGAAATGTAGAGGCATGCACTGTTCTTGTACATGCTGGCAAAATTGCACAAAGCAGGAGCTGACAGCGAAGGATAAAGCCGGATTTACTCCTGTTCAGCTTGCATCTGATAAAGGTCATCAGCGTGTTGCTCTTTTCCTTGTACGTAACTGTGTATTAATAATGTATCCTTAATAGCTCCTAGCTGAATGCAAATAAACTTTAGACCAAGCTCTGTCAATGTGAATACCTATAAGGATCTGAGGTGTGAGGAGCCTACAAGTTTCATGAATGTTTTGGCTGGCTGCATTTCATGCTGAAGAATATAAGATCAATTGCTGGACGTAGTTAACACTTGGATGCTGTAGCCTTGGCCTTCATTTGCCAAAGTACATGTCAGACGTCACTGAATAATGAGTGGTAGTTGGCTTTCTTGCTGGTACTGGAGAATTATCTCATACTGTGCTTCATAGCTAATTTGGCTTGAGTTCTTGCATCTTTGCCTTCTATTCTGTCTCTTTATTACTGCTTGACAGAAAAATTTTGGTTATTTTCAAGTATCCTAGTTGTTATGATAAGGTGCCATTTTCATAGCCTAAAAAATATCTTCCTCCCTATTATGTGATATCATAGCATGGCTATGCATCAACATTCAGATGAGAGCCATGACTTTCTGACAATAAAGGCATGCTGGAATGGAAGAACTCTCGCTAAGAAAACATTATTTATAATGGAAACTTTTTTTTTTTAAAATATAAATGCATTTGAAAAATGGTGTATTGGCATGTATTAGTGCTACTGTTATTGTGGATGGTGATGTTTATCCGTTCTAGCTATTAGACTTGTACATTTTAGTGATCACCTTTCTACTCTCTCTCTCTCTCTCTCTCTCTCTCTCTCTCTCTCTTGTAATTCAATGGTATCTACTATCGTCAAATTTTTAGTTTAACCTTTTATGAATTCAGTTGTGGAAATATCTCATAGGATGCGTTGAGACTATCTATATCTTCACAATTAATAGTCAAATATTTACATTGTTTATTTTTATTTTTTCAGTCTAATGCACAACAAGCAAAAAGGAAACGCTGGGGTGACAAAATTTGCTGTGGAAAGATGGGGAACATTGGTTATGCTCCTCTCTTATTTTCTGTTATAATCTTTCTTATGTTCCTCTTTGTTAACTCAGTTATTGCAGGTAAGATAGTATGTTTCTAATGTTTCAAGTTTAACTTTGATGGTGGATGGCAATATGTCCTTTTGTCATTTATGATTATCCTTTCACTGTCATTCCAGTTCCAAATCTTCCCAAAATAACTGCTGTTGTTGGACTCTGGGGATGGGCTGCTCTTTCTATGGCTGTTGTTTCACTGATCATGTTCTACTGGTGTAGTAGGTAATTTCTTGTGCTGCAATTGATTTTGGGTTAGTTGTTGTGCTGCAATTATTTTGATAGTTACATTTAGCTTGAGGTGCCCATTGGGTTATTCTATTAAAACTTAGATTTGCAGTTTCTGCTTCCTACTATTGCATCTGCATTTTAAAAATTTGCTGTTTTGCAGAATATGCATCTCTTTCATATTGGAGATGCTGATTTAAGTTCTTCAAAAATTTGTTCTTGGAATTTACTTCTTGTTCTTTCACAATTACCTGCAGTAGAGATCCAGGTTTTATCAAAAGACTGAAGATTTGGGCAAAGACAGAGATACAGAGGTATGCAGCTTCTGTGAATTAATTGTTTCTGTGCCATTCTCATTGTAAAATGTCTTATTTTACAGAAAAATCATTATATGTATTAGTTGTTTCTGTTAAAGTACTTGTTCCATAGCCGAGTGGAAATATAAAAGGGCCCCTTTTTTTGGGTAATTTTTCCCCCTTTTTTTGGCTTTGTAATTTTTGGAATTTCAGGAAAGAATGATATATGAATGGTGATACCTCTTAGACATTTAACACTATCTTTAGTTGGAAAAGAGGAAAATGATGAGAAAAGATAGGGAGGAAAGAGAGGGATGGGGATAACAACTTTCAGGTTTTGTTAATTTCAAGGTTAGAGGAGGGAATGTGAAATCTCATTTAGTTTATAGACAAGAAAACCAGTGTTATATGATTCTGTAGGATTAAAAATTTTACAAAAGAAAAGATGGTAATAATAGGAAACACTCTCTTCTTATCCCTCTTGTTTGGGTGAGTGTAAATGCTTGGACTTGAAAGAAGTGGGTATCTCTCTCTTTTCCTTCCTTCCTTCCTTCTTCCTCAAACTGAATGGGTTCAAAGTTCAATGGTCTTCCCTTCCTTTTTGGCATCAGGTTTCTATCCTCATCCTTTCTCCCTCAAGCCAAATGTAGCATTATGGTTTCCTTTACTCTTACTATTTTGTTGATCATAAGAAGGATAACTGTATTTTTCTATCTATTTTATGTTCAGTTTTAAATTTCAATTCCTGATCTTTGGATATCTAGGCATCATGCTTTGCAGCAGAACAGTTTTTATAATCAGTATCTTTTCAGATTCATGGCCATGCTTATTTTAACCTTTTCTTGTATACCACTTCATTATCTGATCACTATTAGACAATATGTAGGATCCCTTCTTAAATGTCGATCTGAACAACTCCTCTGTATGGAAGGGGAATTGGTCTCAGCTTTGCCCTACCTGCAAGGTATGGTCAAAAGACTTGATATATTGCAAATAGCATTGATGTCTATTTCATGCATGGCTTAAATGCTGTCTTGACTAATTTGCATTAGTTTAAAATTCTGTTCAGATAATTAGACCTGTTCGCTCCAAGCACTGCTGTGCATGTAAGCGCTGCGTAGAGCAGTTTGACCACCACTTTCCATGGATATCTAACTGTGTGGGAAAGGTGAGAAATTGGGCTTCCTATTTTAGTTATCATGACATATAACATGGTTCATAAGGGTGCTTCTGTTATTTAATGTTGGTTTCTTTGTTTAATGGTCTTATTCTTTTCGATACTTGCAAGTGGATGTGATTAGCTGTTGCATATGCTCTGTTATGACTAAGGTATGGGATGAGCTATATGAGTTGACTGGGCTGGATAAGTTGACTTAGGTGGGCTGGTGGGCTGAATGTAATGGACAGGACAGTATTCTGTTATTTTGTTGGGGTTAGTATAAATGGGTGGAGAACAGTTGTAGTTGGGCATTTCCAGAATCAATAACAAATGCAAAATTCTTCTTTTATCTCCTCTAATTCTAATCTCATCCCTTTTTATTTCTCTTCTTACCCAGTCTAATTCTCTTCTCGCCAAATTCCTTTCTCTCTCTCTCTCCCTATTTCTCTGTTTCAGTAATTGTGCAGGTCTGATATATAACAAGCTCTAATTCCAATGACAATGTGGAAATTTAGCAGATGATGTCACCATGTAGCTCTGTGGCAGTGGTGTTCTGCAAAATCAAAAGTTGACATAGAGATCTGTGCAACTTATATCAGCTGTCCATACTTCTATGCAATTATTTTAGACACTTAGCAAAATTTGTCATTGCCATGTGTTTTTTGCTTCAGTTATTAAAGGACAATGGCATTAATATGTGCGACTCTCTATCAAATTTCATTCTCCCAATCTTCTCATATGCCACCTTTTTTTTCGGTATTTTGAAGAGGAACAAACCGGACTTTGTTAATTTTTTATGCCTGGGAACTTTGACATCATTCCTCGGTGCTGCTATTACAGTTCAAAGTAAGTGACTTGCTGAAAAATCACCTTGTCCCCCCGTAGAGATCATCAATCTTCAATCACCAGTACAGTGTAGCGGTATACATGTTAGCTCTTTTAGAGTATGTTTTGCCCCTCTTTTTCTTTTAAATCTTTTTGTATTCTTTTTGCTATTACAGGGATTTGGACAGCTGAGCAGTCATTGCATACAGAAGGAAGATGGGTTCATTATGTGGTAGTTCAAAATCCTGGTGTTACATTTTTGGTTTTGGACATGATTATTTTCTTTTCTGCTTCGAGTTTAACCACTGCACAAGCGTTACAGGTAATTAACTAAAAATCCATGTTATATCTTGATTCTGAAATTGATTTGAATTTTCCTGTTAAATTTTTTCATCTGTTTATGCCAAATGAAAGCAAGCTATGCGGGCCTAAGAAGATGAAATATTGTTCTCTGCTGCTGCTTTTCGCAGAAGGCTTGTGGCGTATAGTGGGTCATATTCTTTTGTAAAGAACCTTGGCTTACAATATGCCACAATGGCTTCAAGCGTAGAGGAATAAGAAATAATTAATCTTGTGGATATTATTGATTAATTTGGATAAGGCTCCTCCCTCCCCAACCAAAGGGAAGGAGGTGAAAATGATTTTTGCAATATATGAAAGAGGTTTGTGGTTAAAGTTCAGTGTTAATGGATATCTTTTATAAATATCTTTTACAGATAGCTCGGAATATCACTACTAATGAACTTGCAAATGCTTCTCGTTATGGATATCTTCGTAGTCCAGATGGATGGTTTCGGAATCCGTATAACCATGGATGCAGAAAGAATTCTGCAGATTTCCTTATTCATGGCTATACAGATGATGATGAAATTGCCTGGCCATCATTACAGCAGGTTGCCAGCCAGAACTCATGCATTGAAATGCTGCCTTGGTAGGTGGAGTCATGCCAGCAAATGCCAAGATCCTTGTATTGTTGTGCAGTTCTCACTCGTGTTGGTAAATATAGATAATACAATGATCATTCCATGTACATTCAATACCATGAAATAGAAATAGAGGTGAAATATTCGACCCATTTTCATGTTTTGGCCTTATTCGGCAATATTAACTGTTTTAATAGTTGTTAATTGTTTTAGTAGCTGTCAGCTATTTTATTAATTATTAGCGGTCAGATATTAATTTTTATTAGTTAATTGTTTGTATAGCTATTAAAGCAGAAGTGTCAATTAAAAATAGCCGTTGGATTAGCTGTTAAATATAAAAATAGTTATATAATCTTATTGACCCGTATGAAAATGCCCTCTCAACCTCTAAAAAAACTAGAAGAAGTAACTTTTCATGAATTACTCACTTAATTTCTAAATATTAATATAAATATTATATTATAAATATTTTAATTAAGGTTAAAATATTAAATTTTATCTTAAAAGCTGTTAGTCGAATAAGTTTTTATCAATGTCAGGAACTAGGAATAACATTCCATTTTAAAGTGATCAAGAACACAATAATAACTGTTAATTCTTAATTTTAAATTAGTTTGGTTCTTATCTTTTTTATCATTAGATCGAGAATAAAAATAAATTAAATAAATGAATAAATAAATAGATCTTGGAGAAAACCATTTGGTTTACCATCTGATCAGTGCATAATCAACTCTACCGTTTGTGCAAAGTATTTTTTGAGCACTGAGACTATCAACTCTACCATTTATACAAAGTAGCACAGGGACAGGTTTGAGTTTGCCCCTATCTTGAGTAGAGGTATTTAAAGAGTTCGTATCAACTCCGCTTGCTCGCTTAATCGAATGTTAATATTATATATTTTTTCGATTAAATTATAATTTAATTTTGAGATTTGATAAAATTTGCAGATTAGTTCTTCTGTTTTTAAAATTCATCTATTTAGTCTTTAACATTTTAATCAACTATAAATTAATCTATACTATTAAAATCACGGTTAAATCATCCTTAGTTTAAGTAAAAATATCAAAAGGCCTTGCTCTATTTTTTGTCTGAAATAATTTAATTCCTGAGATTTTGTAAAACTTATAAATTTTTATGAAATTTTGTGAAAACTACATATTAGTCTTTACATTTTTGAAACTCACATATTTAGTCCTTAATATTTTAATAAACTTACATATACTCTCTATCTAAATTACTAAATTACTATTAATTTAAAAAAAAATATCAAAATGCCCTTTATTTATGAATTTAAATATGAAACAAAATAGTTTCCGAGATATTTTGATTTATTAACAAAATAGTTCTTGATGTGAGAATTTAAAATTTAAAATTTTTTTAACATTTAATTTTATAAATTAAATTTTTTTAAATTACATTTTAAAATTTTCATATAATTCATAGTTAATTTTACAAAATTACTATTAATTATAAAATTACTAATAATTAATAGGGTGAAATTTTACGGAACTAACTATTAATAAATCCTAATTTTTAATTGTTTTGAATTGTATCTAATTTTACAAAATAGCTATTAAATTGTATTTATGTTTTATGTTATATCCTTAAAATATAAGGATAAATTTGTAATTAAAAAAGATATAAAGATCTTAAAATAATTATTTCATTCTTTAATAATTATAACTATTTATAAATTGATCCTTACATGTTTGTTAATGATAAAAGTATAAGTACTTATTTATGAATAATTATAATATTCAGAGATATTTTATAAAATATATGAATAATTTTATAATTAATTAAAATTTATTTTTACTAAAATTAACTTAAATAGTAGGAACTAATATGCAGATTTATTAAAATGTAAAGACTAAAGTGAATTTTAACTCAGAAACTAAATTGTAATTTATCCTAATTTTTATCATATTAGGTTGGAATTAGGAACAAATCTACCCCTAAGCATTATACCAAAATAAAAATGGAAATATTAGCTGAGGGAAGCTTACAATAGAATATTACGATACAATTTTACGACGACTTGAAATACAAACCAAATCCAAGTTTACAATATTCACCTCTTGAATGTCTCATGACCAGAATGAAAAAATCATACAATTTATTAAGCAAAGATCCATCTGCATAACAATGAGTGATGACCCTCTCTTTCCATTCATAACTCATTTTTTCTAGAGGGGAGAACTGTAATGGAGGAGGCCCTCCCACTGAACCATATGGATTAAGTAGGGCACTGTTGGCAATTGAAATTATGAACAGTACATGAGGAAAACGGTTTCAGAGATGGCAAAACCATCAGCCCTGTTGGATTCCACTCGGCCATGTCTGGTTCTTGACAGGGCTAAGAATCGCCTCAACTTCGGCTAGTGTTTCTTGATCCTTCCCAAATGTAGCAAGTTCTAGGGCAGCAGTAACATTTTCCTCAACCTGATCATTGAAAAGCTTTGTATCACTAACATGCCAAACTACAAGTTCGGCTCAAGCTCAAATCGATAACAAATCTCTTAAGCATAAAAATTTTGCTCAAGATCAAAGCAGAATTCTCTTGCATAAAGCATAAAGGTTTTTTGGCAGTTAATCTCATTCTGGATGTCAATGCCATTAGTATAAACTTGCACTCCATTATCCAATAACAACAGTAAACATAAGAATTTGGATAACAGTTCGTGTAAAAATGAGTACTAGTCAATCAGGCAGCTTCTTTTCATGTCTCAAACATACAAGCGTTTGAGCAGGTCACAGAGCACTCATCCTAGCTTATAATATCTACAGAAATAGAGCTGCTCCATCTAAAAAAGATAATGATAATGTGCAAGATCATACCATTAAAGTAGTGATTAGTGAACATGAGACAGGAGAATCAGTCAAAGTAAAGTATTTTTGACTTTGTAGTCTTAGTTCCCAAGAAACAGGTTGAACACTATCAAAGGATTAGAAAATGTGAAGCATACAAAACTGTATTTAACAGTTGCATATCAAAGAAAATATAGCAATTAAGGCAAACTATGCATGATAACCTGTCCAACAGAGTTCATGCCAACCAGCACTGTAGAGATATCCTTGTTCGATAAACTGTATTGCACTGCTAACTTGGTAATACTCTTTCCCTTATCTTTACAATAGGCAGCAGCAGCTTGGCATGCAGACTGGGGGGGAGAACAGACAAATCACATCTTATCATGATTAATTAAATTTGCCAAAAGAATACATCTTAAAGCAAGCAAAAAATGAATGCATTTGAAAATATCTTATAGATTAGACATATGATGTGGCAGCCCTCTGCACCAGTTAGCCAATGAATAACGGTGATTAGTCTTTCAATTGTTGACCTAGTGAAATGCTCAAGGTAGAACCCTTTCATTAATAGGGGAGTAGGCACCTTATCAAGTGCATGTCTAAGTTCTGAGTTAGAGTGTTCTGATGAGATCCATATTGAACAACATAATCTCAGATCTTGGCTATTCAGTGAGCAACAGTTCTTTATCCTATAAAAGAACAAAATACAAGTTCTAGTTGCCTAGTTCTAGACCCTGAAAATTTCCAAAGTGAGCAAGGGGCATTATTTAGAAGACAACTATATGCCATGTAAAAACTCAATATTCATGATTACAAACTCAGTTTCCCCTAATTTGCACCAAGGAAGCTCTAAGATTGATCAGTGCGTAATTGTCATCTTAAAGAACAGTGAGAGTACGCATGGGTGGACGAGAAAGAGCATACAGAGTGGAAGTGGATTGATGCACCATCAGCGTGCACGCATAGATGCATGCCTATTAAATTCATGATCCAGAGGCACAAACACACCTCTTGTTGAGATAATGCTGCCTAACCAGACTTTTTTGCTGGCAAAATGTCCTTCGATATAAGCAGCACTGTAATTAAGATGACATGGGAAAAAAACATCATAGATCATTGCAGGGTGATAAGGTGAACCTTTAGCTCAGGAGAAGCAGGGTGCCACTCTGGAGGACCATTCTCTGTAAGGAGTCCCATTGCAAGTGGAGAAGCACTAATTATACCTACACTTTTGCTCTTCAAGTATGGAAGTAAATCCACCAGTGTTGAATCATTAATACTGTAGTGGCAATATGAGAGAATCACATCAACTGTACCAGATGGTACTCGATCAAGCACATAAGTAAAGATTCCTAGAGGGAGTCCGGTTATCCCAATAAAACGGATCTTCCCCGCCTCCTTTAGTTTCTGAAGGGCAGGAATTGTTTCATTCACAATCTGCCATTGGAACCACTAATAGAAATCATGAGAATATTTTCTACCTATTACATTTATAATATAATCTCAAGTAAATAAACTGAGAGAGAACAATAACAAAAGACTAAGCAGAAATTTTAATCTATGACCTGGTCAAGAGACCCAAACTCAATATCATGGCATTGCAATATATCAACGTAGTCCAATTGCAACCTCTCCAAACTCTCATCAATGCTCCTAGTTACTCTTTCAGCACTAAAATCAAAGCCCTCTTTATACCGCCCACACTTTGTTGACACGACATATTCATTTCTAGGAACTCCTAGGGCTTTAAGTCCCTTACCAAGCATCTTCTCTGACAATGTTCCTCCATAATACCTTCAAAATAGGAATGAAAAGTTACTGAAAAGAACAGGCAAAAGCAAACAATAAATAAGGTGAATTCACATTGTTGAAGCCAGGTCATGGGTTACAAATTATGGATACAAGAATTCAGAACAATAATGGTTAAAAACAAAAAGAAAATATTAGTTGCAAATACAGTTGAATTCATTGGAAACTTATTTTGATTTGTTGTAAGTTTGGTTGCTACAAAATTCAAGGAAATAATAAGGGAACAAAGGTGCACAACTTAGGATCTATACTGTTTTGGTGTCAACAATGTGACGTAGAATTATTGGCCAAGTGAGGAAAATATAAGTGGGAAGGTCTCAGACCTAATGGCTTCAGGCAATGGTTGGAGATGATGTCACGTCCATAAGTATGATACCCACACAAGGCTCGCAAGAAGTCTCTCCAACATTTTAGGCTCTCCTGGTTCTAATGAGAAAATGAAATAAACCATTTTCTAAATTTCTTACTGAAACACGTAGTCCTAAAATCCCTAACAAGCAGTCCTGCATCACAATGAAAATTCATCTCAACAAGCCAGACATGTGGTATTAGGGTATGTGAATGAATATTTTTCTTTCTCTAATTATTAGACTTTAAGAACTGTGTCTTTTTTCTTTCAAGCACTCAGATAGGTTTCTATTGTTAGAAACTTGAAACCAAATGAAGTAACAGAGTTCAAAATATCAATTTCTCAGAAATCCCAACACTTAGTACACAGTTTCCCAGTTTCCCTACCATTAACACAAATTCTTGACAATTTATTCTACCTGAAACCAAAAAACTGAAATTCAAAAACTCAAAACTTCACATATCTTTTTCTCATTACATCTTCTCAACACCTAAATGGCTATTTCCCGGCTCTAGAAAAGAATTTTACATGTCAATAGTCACAAAATCCAAAACAACGAGAATCTGATGAGTCAAAATTTTTAATTCAATTACTTTATGGTAGCATTAACTGGTTTCTTCACTACATTTCTCCAGAAACCTTAACAAAAAGCGCGTCCTGTATACACACACATACACATAAACGTTTTCCTCTTCTTAATTTTACATTTTCTCGGTCACCAAAATGATAAACCAGTGTAAATTTCAACACCCAAGAACACAAAAATAACATCCAACAAGGTATCAGAGGAATTGAATAGAACTACATTAAAAAGATCTAAACTTTCCTTGAGTTTCCCCAATTTTACCAGAAACCCAACATACACACATTAAAATTTAGATGGAAATACAAACAAAAAAAAAATGTGTACTATATAGAGAGTACATACGGAGAGGTATCGAAGAAATTGATGCCCCGGCGGAAGGCTTCACGAACGGAGGCGACGGCGTCGTCCTCGGATACAGGGCCGAAGACACTGCCAAGAGGGGATGCCCCAAAACCCACAGAGCTGATATTGAGCCCTGTGTTTCCCAAGGGTCGGAGCTCCATCGGATTAGGGGTACGTTTGACTTTGAGAAGTGAGAAAGAGATTGGATGTTTGCTTTCCGGGAAAATATAAAATGGGATGGTGAGAAAGGAAATAAGTGGACACCAGAGAATCCAACGAGTGACAACAGAAGCTCTGCTGCAACAGTAACAGCAAGAGGAAAATTTCTCACGTGACTATTTTATTATTATTATTATTATTATTATTTTAAGACTATTTATTTTTTTTAGAATGTAAAATTAATTAAAATATTAATATAGTGTGTCTAGCATTGCTATTGCTATTGAATTTTTTTTTAAATATTAATCAGAATGTATTAAAATTAACTTAAAATTAAATTTAATATATTTTAATTATAAAATATAAAATAATTGAATTTTTTTTAAATAATACTTTTAAAATGATATTTTAATATTAACTAAATAATTATTTTTGACAAATAAATAAATTAATTCCTTGCCATGTTTCTCCACTATATGCCATATTTAGGCTTCATAGTTTTATCAATCATAAAGAATGGAGTTTTTTTTTTTTTTCTCTCTATTAACTACCTCTTCACTCCTTTGATTGAAAAAATGTTGAAAATTGTTGATTGTTGATTGTGATAGAAAAAATAAATTTTATTTTATTTTTTTAATACAGGTAAAATAAATTGAATAATAATTGATAAATTACACAATAAAAGATAATCATTTTCCTTTTTTATTACAAAAATAAATAATTTCAAAATCGATAAATGAAGAGGTTTGAACTCAAACCTCCTCATTCCTTACACCTTACAGGTAAAAAAAGACTAATCTGACTAGAGATAGCAACAGGTCAAGTATTTACAAGTGCTTAACTCGATCAAACTCTAATAGGACGGTATTAGATAGTAAATAATTAAATTTGAGAAAAATTTAGATTTGATAAATAATATTTGTGATAAATTTGAATCGGATTTGAATTTTTTATTTTGAATATCCGTTATTTAAATCCGTTTATATAAATAATTAATTAAATATAAAATATAAGTTTTTTATAATATTATTTATAATTTTATATATATTATATTTTAAATAAATAGAATTGAAATATTTTATAAAATTATTAAAATTTTTAAATATAAATTATGTAAAAAATATTTTTATATAATTTATTAATTAAAATATAAAATTAAATGATTTTGAATATTTTTTCAGTAATTACAATCGAATTTGGAATTGGTTCAAATAATTGAGAGTAAATTTTAATCAGATTTAAAATAGATTCACGTATTATGAATATTAATCAAGTTCGGATTTAGTTAGAGCAATTTTCGCAAGTATTTTATCTATTTTCATCCTTAAATCAGACAACCTGCTATTTGATAATTCTCATTTTATTTAATAGTGAAAAAGACAAGAGGTATAATAAAATTGAAGTGATCCTTTTCCTTATCTCCTCTGCTATAGACACTCTCCTCCCTCCTTTATTCTCTCTATCATTGCCATATGTGATTCATGCATAGGAAAGTAAGTCAATGGTATGTTTGGATCAAGAAGGATAATATTAATGGATTTTTCTTAGCTATAGACACTCTCCTCCCTCCTTTATTCTCTCTATCATTGCCATATGTGATTCATGCATAGGAAAGCAAGTCAATGGTATGTTTGGATCAAGAAGGATAATATTAATGAATTTTTCTTACTTAAATCCTTTTCCTTATCTCCTCTGCTATAGACACTCTCCTCCCTCCTTTATTCTCTCTATCATTGCCATATGTGATTCATGCATAGGAAAGTAAGTCAATGGTATGTTTGGATCAAGAAGGATAATATTAATGGATTTTTCTTACTTAAATCAGTCCATCATAAAATTAACATGCAAAATATATGATGAGACTCACCTATTAAATATATTAATCTCATATATTTGTATCTTAAATTCATGATGGATTGGGTTTAAATAAGACTTTCCCTAATATTCATAAGAATTGGGTAATTTTTAATTTATAGCTCATCCCTGAACCTTGCCAAATGTTTCACTTATATCCCTTAACTTCATTTTGTTACTAAAAAATCCCTAAATTTTAATTTTGTTTCAATAAAAATCTCTTTAATCTACAATAGCAGATTTCCAAATTAAAAAAAAAAAAAAATCTTCTAAGCTATAGTATGATGTTTACAAATAAAGTTTTAGCACTTTCTGATGAAAGATAAATTCTCCTTATTTCTAGAAAATTGTTGTAACAGTATTAGTATTTTTGTGATAAATCCAAATGGTGATTGAAATGACCAATATTTTTAAATGTGTGAGGAAATGAGATAAAAAGATAATTTCATTATTTTTTTAATCTGGAAACTTGCTATAACAGATTAAAAGGATTTTTGTGAAATAGAATTAAAATTTAGGAATTTTTTAGTAATAAATTGAAGTCAAGGGACGAAAGTGAAATATAGAGTAAAATTTAGAGACATACTATAAAAATTACCCTATAAAAATTGCATGAAACTTTTAGCCCTAGAAAATCATTGAGAGAGCCAAGTTCTTCATTTTAAACCATTGATTAAGATACTATTGTAACTCAAGTATACGAATTACAGAATCATATGTGATAATTATATCATTAACTTAGAGCAAAAGGAATTCCATGATCATCAGTATGATGATTAAATAAGTAGGTTAGAAGCAAAATCAAACTAACTAATAGTACAACTAAATTTGCAACTAGGCTCACAATGTTTGTTTCGATTCATGTACAACCTATTTGAAAACTAGAAATTTATAAATGTTTAATTCAATTGATTTCTTTCTTATTAATTCTTATTTTTGAAATGAAAGAATTTAAATTTTTTTTATTGAAGATAGATATGAACGCAGCTTAGAGAATTTAATTCTTTTTAACTTAAAGTTTTTTTTTATTTTAAAATAAATAAAAATCAAAGATAATTGTGTGATAATTCAATTAAATTATTTTCTTATAAATAATTTATTTTAAAGGAAGCAAATAATTCAATTTTTTAACTAAAAAAATAAAAATAAATATAAATTAAATCTAACTTATGGGAGGATAAAGATATATATAAACTTTTTTTAATAAGTCTCCATTGGGAAAAGTAATTTTCACATTAACTAATAAAGAACTGCAAATGACTAGTAAACTCCCAATTGTGGTCGCCTAGCCTAATTTGCTCTAATTGTTAAAGGCATATTACTTATTTGGCAGTCATAAGTTCGAGTCTCATTACTCCTCCAATACCCCACTTTAAAAAAAAAAAAAAAAAAAAAAAAAAAAAACTCCTAATTGAGGTCAACTAATATAATAGGACTAGGCTTGAGCAGTATTCGGTCTAAACAGACAAACCGAATCGAATTGAGCCATTTCGGTTTAATCAGTTTAGTTTTTCGGTCCCAGCGGTTTGGTTCAGTTAGTGGTTTTTAACAGTTTCATTTTTTGTTCGGTTCGGTTTTTTTACTGGTTAAAACTGAACAACCAATTAAGCCTACTAAAGACTATGCATTTTAAGGTTCAACCATTCAAGCCCATTTGAGAGGTGAGAGACCTTTTACCTATTTCATTCGACAAAGAACCCTAAAAATCCCTATTTCTTTCTTACTTTTTTCCATTCGCCATCTTCTGCTTCATGCATGTTGCAAGGATTTTGCAGTCACCAGGCAATTCTTATCGAAGTGAAAAATGAGGAGTCGCCACTTTAATTTCGAGGGAAAATTAAAGAAAACTATTTATTATTTTAAAAAAGAAAAGAATATTTACCATTTCTAATCTAGAGATCCAGGGTTCGAGGTCCGTACACATGTGGGGAAGGTGTTAGGCACCCTACAATCGTCCCTAAACATTAAGTAGATTTAATAATGAGCTCACAATAATTTAATGTCAGTAATTCTAATGAAGTTTAAATTATAATATTGGTTCCTTGTGTTCAAAAAAACAAAGGGGCATAAATGTAGAAATACATAAATATCTCATTGTTAGGGTAAGTCAAATATAAAAGTAAGTGAAACGATCTTAAAAGTGAATTTCAACTCTATTTATTTTTATCTTTTTATCTATTCCAAAAAAGTCAATTTTTTTTTAATTTTGATCTTCTAATATGTATAATAAAATGATTAAAATAATATAGCAAAGAAGGGGGCTGTCCAGTTTGATAACTGGTGATTTTTATGATAATGAATCATAACTTTTAAATTATTTTAAAGAGGGACTGAGAGCTAATTTTGCGGGAAAATAAAATCTAGAATTTCTTGATGAAAACTAAATTTGCTAAAGTTTAAAATGTATGTCAAAAATAAAATTGAACATTGAGTCATTCGCCAACTGAAAATTAGGTTTTGCTTAAAAGGGGTGAATTTTTAAGATAGAACCACATTGTCAAAAATGAAAGCCATTTTAGAATTTAAAAAAATTCAATGTATAATTTGATTATCGATCTAGAAATTAAATTAATATAGATTAGGACTTCGATTCATTTTAATTAGTATCCCAATTAAAAAAGAACGATTAATTAATACCTAAAGAGTTTGACCCATTAGCAGGTACCCTTCTTAATAAGGTCAAAGTCCCATCGTCGGCACTAATTAACCACAATCTTAATCTTTATTAGTTTAATTAAAAAATTATCAATAAGTTAAGCATAATTTAAATATCGTAGAGAAGAGATTGGATTAATACAACTTAAAATTTTCATTCTTTTAACCAGTACCCCTATTAAAATGAATGTGTTAATTTAATGCCTAAGGAGTTTAATTAATTAGCAGGTGTTCCCACCAAACCGAATCGAAGTCTCATTATCGGTATTAATTTAACCATAATCTTAATTTTTATCAATTCAAATAAATTTATTATTTACTAGTTTTGTTAAAAAACATACTTTTATTAGTTCAATTATTTAGCAATCGTACATTTTGTAATCCATGAATTAAACATCTTTAACAATTACAGAAATAAAATTAAATTAATATAGGTCAAGGCTTTCATTCTTTTAACCAGTACCCCAATTAAAAAAATATATCAATTAATACCTAAATAATTTGACCACTGGTGAGTATCTCACTAAACATATCAAAGTCTCATCATTGGCACTAATTAATCACAATCTTAACCTTTACTAATTTAATCAAACTAAAAAAAATACCATACACATTTCATCATTCATGACTTAAACATAATTTAATAACAAAAGAGATTTAATACATATTAGATCAAATATTAGTTGCTTATAAATTTACTGAAAATTCAGCAAGTTTCCCAAAAACCCAACTTGTACAAAATTGTCATACTGGCCTGCACATTTATTCATACATTTTCCATCTCAACAAGAAAATCACATAAAATAAAATAAAATAAAATAAAGAAATTCAACTAGAGGTCGATTTTGGTTTTAGGTAAGACATTGACTGAAACTAGACTAAACTTAAAATACTCTTATTTGTTATTCCTTTCAATTAGTCATTTATTTACTTTGCAATTTATAACACTAAAAGCACAATGAACAAAAGAACCTCACAAAAAAATTGTTTAATAATTCAAATAATAATAATAATGACAATTTAAGGGGTATCCCCTTATTTAAGTAATTAAAGGGTACCCACTTTAATTACTAAAAAAATAGACATTTTATGCAGAAAGGACTGATTCATTTTTATTAATTTAGATGATTTAAAGTGTATTCCCTATTTGAGCGGATCCCTTTAAGAAAACTATAAAAAATTATTTGGCCCAAATTAATTAATAATAATTTGAGCGCACTCCCCAATTAAGTAGCTTAAGGGGTACGTCCCTATTTAAGTAGTTTAAGGGGTAGCCCCCTTTAACTACTAAATAAAAAGTGTTTTTATAAAAATATTTTATTTGACTTAATAAATTATGAATTACTTAAAGGGTACCCCTTATTTAAGTTATTTAAGTAGTTTAAGGGGTAGCCCTTTAATTACATAAAAAAAAAAGTGTTTTTATAAAAATATTTTATTTGACTTGATAAATTAAGAACTATTTAGGGGGCATCCTCCTATTTAAGTAGTTTGAGGGGTCGCCCCTTTAATTACTAAAAATATTATTTGAAAATTTTAAATGATTTTAATAACTAATAACAAATTAAAGGGTATTATAACAAATTAAGGGTATTCTCTATTTAAGTAGTTTAAGGGTATCCCTTTTAGATTATTTGATTAAGATAAATTTTAATAGTCAATAACAATTTAAGGGTATCCCCCATTTAAGTAGTTCAAGCAGTACCCCTTTTTGTGTGGAAACCCATATACATTTATTATTTATTATTATTTTATTTTAATTAGCTAATAATAGTTTAATATATTTATAAATATATATATATATATATATATATATATTTTATTGGATGGTCTGCTTAATTATTTTTAGATATATATATATATTATTTTTGAAATTAAATATATATCTGCAATCTGAACAACCCAGTTCAATAATAACTCTTATCCCATTCTACACCTAATAGAACTCTTGAAATATATATATATCCTAATCATCTCTTCTGCTAAACTTTGCTCTCAAAACCTGTTTGTCACCTCCTTTTTCTATCAAATACTCTCAACAGAGAATCCCTAAATTTTTACTTCTCTATTCATCACCTTCGATTCTATTTTTAAGGTAAAATTTCTTATCCCTTGTTCAAAAATAGGTGAATATAATTTTATTTTATTTTCTTGATCTGTTACAACTACTCTATAAATTTATTTTTTTTTTTATAATTGATATTGAATTGGATTGATCATAATTATTATTGGAAATATATATATATATATATATGTCAGTATAACCATTCCTCCCACATGCACAAATCCTCCACCGCAAATCCCCAAACCATTCGTCCCGCATGCACAGATCCAAATCCGCAAATGTGTATATATATATATATATTATATTTTATTATTATTTAATATTTTTTCTTTTCTCTTTTTCTCTCTTATATTTTGGGTGTGTAGGAGATTTGAATATTCGATCAGTCAGTTGAAATTGTCTCTCTTCCATTGAAAATAACTATTGTCTTGGAGGTTCCAGGTGAGTGGTAATTATAGTACATGGCACCGTTTTAGTCCCTTTTAAAATTTCTTAGCATTAAGTTTGTTATTAAATGAAATTTTAAATCAATATTTTAACAATTATTTTATATGTGATTTTATAGAGTTTTATTTTATTATTGAATTTTATTTCGATTTTGATTAAATAATTGATTTTGTCAACTATCTCTGCATTAGACCCATTAGGATTCCGGGAACAGGCCTTTAATGTATTTATATTGATTGATATTTGACTATAAAATTTACCGATGTAGTACTGAATTGATTTGATTTTATTGACTCTCTGAAACTATTGAAATACACTATTAGAATTGCACTATCAGTTATTATTTGCTATCTGAAACTTTTTATTGATTTGTACAAATTGATTTTCTATTTTGAATTGGTACCTGTGCCCAGTATCTGTTTCTGTTATCTGGCCCTTCCGTGTGGACTATCACGGTATTAGGTTGCATTGTTGAGTCATGCATCATTGCAGTTTATGGTTTGCATTAGTATCATATGCATTGATATCTGTGAATGAGGAGGAAAGTATCTAATATCTGGTAGCGCGCTTACCATCTGGCCTTTGGTGATGTGGGGTATCATCACCCTGGTGCACTGTACCATAAAATTTTTATTGAATGAATTTCTTTTATATATATGTTTTATGAAGTTATTTTATTAATGATTTTTGGCAGCATGAGCATGAATTTATTGAATAGAAAATTTATTGTGAAATTAATCAAGCGTCTGCCTGTTCCTATTCCGTTGTGTGCTATAATTATCATTCACTGAGCATCTAGCTCAAACCACGTTTTCTCTGCATTATCTATTTGGATCGGTAGAATTCGCAGTGATCCAAATATTCAGTCCATTTTCTAGAGAGGGACAACTTTGATTTGTTCTCATGGTATGCCCGAATTCATGTTTTCTCGGGCTAATAATTAGTTTAGTTTATTGAACAGTTTAAGTTTTTATTGAAATCTGTAGAGACTCTGCAGTTTACCTATGGGATATTTATGATGTTTATTCAGCATTTTGTTTATTTGGATTTTGTCTATTTTTTTTGGGGATTAGTAAGTGACAATATATTCATTCAAGATACTCTGATAAGGCTTGCATGATTTAAGAAATTTAAATTATGCGCCGGTCACGGTTCAGAATTTTGGGTCATGACAAAGTTGGTATCAAAGCTCGGTTGAGGTCTAGTAAACTTGCGGAGTATAGGATCCTTAACGTCTTTTCAGTTTATCATTGCTTCAGATATCTGCGTCCTTCGTACTTTTTCACCTGTCTTAATTTGGCTCACATTTTCAAATTTAATGCTTGTTTATTAAAATGAATTAAGAGGAGAACTAGGGCCAAGGGTCTTAATGGTGCAAACCTTGATCCAACAGGGGAGGTACCACCTCAAACTATTAATCAGACATCTGAATAGACGCCTATGGCTAAGACTGGGGCACAATCATTCCTTTGTTTCTCCATACTTTTCCATGAGATTTAGTACACCACCTACTTTATTAGAGTATCATTTATCTGTATCAACACCTATGGGGGATGCAATAGACACTGATATGGTGTATAGGGGATGTATAGTGCACATTGGAGATAGGGAATTAGCTGCAGATCTTGTTTCTTTGGATATGTTTGAGTTTGATGTGATTTTAGGCATGGATTGATTAGCCACTTATCACGATTCATTGAATTGTCATAATAAAGTTGTACTCTTTAAAATTCCTGGGGAGGCAGAATTTCAATTTCAGGGAGATCGCAGTATAGCCTCTAGTAATCTTATCTCCGTAGTGAGTGCTAGACAATTATTGCGAAAGAGGTGTAAGGGGTATCTAGCTTATGTTAGAGATGTTCAGGTAGAAGGTGTAGGTTTGGAGAATGTTGCAGTGGTTAAGGAGTTTCCTGATGTATTTCCAGAAGATTTATCAGGTTTACCCCCGAAGCGAGAGGTAGAGTTTGATATAGACTTAGTTCCTAGAACTGAGCCCATATCTATGCCACCTTATCGTATGGCACCCGCATAACTTAAGTAGTTGAAGGAGCAGCTACAGGACCTACTAGATAAGGGGTTTATTCACCCTAGTGTTTCTCCATGTTGTGCACTTGTGTTATTTGTACGGAAGAAGGATGGGTCTTTGAGAATGTGCATTGATTATAGGCAATTGAATAAGGTGACTGTGTTTAATAAGTATCCTCTTCCATGCATAGATGACCTATTTGACTAACTTCAAGGTGCAAAGTATTTTTTCAAGATTGATCTTTGATCTGGGTATCATCAATTTAGGGTCGAGAAAGAAAACATACTCAAGACGGCCTTTAGGACTAGGTATGGACACTATGAATTTCTTGTAATGTCTTTTGGTCTTACCAATGCTCCGGCCGCTTTTATGGATCTCATGAATAGAGTTTTCAAGCCTTTCTTAGATCAATTTGTTATAGTGTTCATCGATGACATTCTAGTGTACTCAAAAAGTAAGGAGGAGCATGAGCAGCATTTGAGAATTGTCCTTCAGAACTTACGAGAACACAAGCTATATGCCAAGTTCTCAAAATGTGAGTTCTGGTTAGATAGTGTGGCTTTCCTAGGCCATACAGTATCGAAGGATGGGGTGTGCGTTGATAAGAACAAAGTTGAGGCAGTGCTTCATTGGCCTAGACCCACAACTGTGTCAAAGATTCGTAGTTTCTTGGGTTTAGCAGGGTATTATAGACGGTTTGTTCAAGACTTCTCTAGTATTGCAGCACCTTTAACTAAGTTGACACAGAAGAATGTGAAATTTCAGTGGTCTGAGGCTTGTGAAAAATGTTTTCAGGAGCTTAAGACTCATTTAACTCTGACACGATGTTAGCCCTTCCATCTGGATCAGGGGGTTATGTAGTATATTGTGATGCTTCTAGGATTGGTTTAGGATGTGTTTTGATGCAGCATGGACGGGTTATTGCATATGCTTCTCGTCAGTTGAAAAGGCACGGGCAAAATTATCTAACTCATGATTTGGAAATGGTTGCTGTAATTTTTGCTTTGAAAATCTGGACGCACTATTTGTATGGTGAGACTTGTGAAATCTTCACTGACCATGTAACACCCCTGATTTTTTATATATTATTATTGGGCTTCGTGTAGGTATCCTCAATTCGCGGAAATT
Organism: Hevea brasiliensis; assembly: GCF_030052815.1. Classification (NCBI taxonomy): domain Eukaryota; kingdom Viridiplantae; phylum Streptophyta; class Magnoliopsida; order Malpighiales; family Euphorbiaceae; genus Hevea; species Hevea brasiliensis. Next base: position 21,021,163 of record NC_079506.1, read on the forward strand.
CGACAGTTGTCCGGATCTGTGAATTTCCGCGAACAGCACCCGACTAGGAAAAGTCTCCGAATTGGATCGAGGTTTTAGCTACCCCACCATTGTCAGGCATCCCGAGCGCGTTCCCGAAGTCGGAATCGGCAAAGGTAAACCCGAACCTTGCTTTTTCGTAATTTTCTAGTGCTTAAATAGGATTAAAAATCCATAAAATATTCGTGGTAGCTTAGAAAATTATGATTCTTTTTGCAATAGCTTAGTAATATTTCTAAGGACCATGGGCGAGTTTTATAATTTTTAGAGCTTATTTGAGCAGTTTTTGCAAAAATGATCAATTATAAGGACTAAATTGAAATTTTACATATTGTGATGAATGATTGATTTGATGGGCCCAGGAGGGGCTGTGTGATGTGATTGAGTTGTGGATATATGGATTATGGATATAGAAGTGTGTTTTGAGCCCTTTTGCAGGTTGGGTAGGTCCTAGGTATAGGGGAGACTATGCCGGATTTTCGGCACGACTTAGGACGTATTGGGTCTTTTCTTGATTTGTATTGAGTCATTTGTATTAAATAATTGTAATATAATTGTCAGGTGAGCCGATGACCTTCTTCCTTCGCCCAGCCGCCACAGTGATTGCCGTCAAGTCTGTGAGTAAAATATTAATTTTAATTGTAATTTCGATATTATTATATGTCAGCATGCCCATGCATCACTTATATGCATATAATTATGTAGTTAAACTCTAGGCACGATTTATGTTGCATTGATAACTGTTAAAGTGCCATGAATGTTGTTGCGGTAATTTGGAGCAGTGTGCGTGCGTTGGCGTGCGTGTGATGTGGTGTGGACTATGGATAGGACGGGTAGTCACGGCTTGAGTTCTTCGCTGGGACCCGATCCTTCGAGGGGTAGTCACGGCTTGAGTTCTTCAGGACCCTCGATTTGGTTATTAAGTGGAAGTCCGAGTGAGTTCTTCACGCACCAGGTTGGATTTAAGAGAGCTGTATAGGGGATCAGCTCCCATATATTATGATTGATGTTACAGGGTGCGTGAGTGCTCCAAATTTACCTTTTTGATGTTATGATGTGAAAGTGTTGTTGCTGTTGCATTTCACTCCACAGGTTGCATTAGTACTAGATAGTTATAGAGATTATAGTTAAAATTGATATTTTACTCTCTGAGTCGAACGCTCACTCCTGTTAAAAAATTTTTACAGCCACGGAGGATATTTTGTTCAGGTTAACTCGCTTTTCCTTCGCAGTGTTTATCAATAATTGTGTAATTTTATTTACTCCTAGAATTTCCGCATGTGTTAGCAGAATTATTTGAATTTGGTCCGTAATATTATATTCATGTTGGACCAGAAACTTAATATTTTAAGTCTGTTTGATGGATTGGATGAGGAGCCGAGCTCCCATTTATTATTATATTGATGAGTATGTGGAGGGTGAGCCGAGCTCCCAATGGATTGTTTATTGTGTTTACAGTGTCGGTGAGTCGAAAACTCCCGTTAGAAAGTCCATTTTATGGCCGGACTGTCCGCTTGTTTTCTTGAAATTGGGCCCAAATGGGCCTTAGAGTTGGGTTAATGAATAGTTAAGGCTTACTACGGGCCTCGGGGCTTTAGGTCGCCTGTGTCCTAGTGCGGTCCGCCCATAGGTTGGGTCGTGACAAATGTGGTATCGAGCTTAAGCTCCAGATTCATAGGGAAAAATTATCTAAGTGTTGGGAAGAGTCTACTAGAGTCACATGGAGTATAGGATTCTGCTTGCCTTTTCCTGTAATTCTTTGTTTCTAGATTCTACATTATACCTCGGAAATATAAGATTACCTCGCTTAGTGTCTTGATTTTCGTGGAGTACAGAAATGTGAAATAGAGTTAGTAGACATGTGAGATCTATCATGAGAATACGTACTCCAAGAAATGTTATATTTTTGTCAAGATGGATTTAAATGGTGTGCCCATTTCGTAAGATACGAGTACATAAAAGTGAGTCTTAAAAGTACAGTTGCCTAGATAAGGATGAGGATACCACTCTTGGTCATCGGTAGATGACTCGATCGAATAAGTTTGTGATAATAGAAGATTCAGAGAGATAAGAAATTAGGAGACCTAGTCCATCAGACGTATCGTAGTAACTATACAATGTTCTCGATGTCCGCTCTGTAGTCGCAGATTAGATCAGACATGAGATTATTGTGTAGAGTCGCGCATCCCCGTGGTGCTCCATAATGAGGGTGTTTGAGATGGCTTCGCTTTGGTACGATTATGCGAGCAGAGTTCTATATTTGCAGAGTTGGGAACTCCTGGCTAAGAGTCTAGAGTTAGAATATTGAAAGGTCACAGTTGGGTGATAACTAGAGTCAGTGACTCAGTTACCCCAGCATGAGCTAGAGTTACATCAAGAGTTGCCATCAGACCAGAGGTTTCTGACTAGTTGCAAAGTAAAGGTGACACTTATAGAGTGAGAATAGTATACCTTGTGTGTATCAGTATGGAATAAAGTACAACTCTACTACCTAGAGAAGGTCGAAACTATGAATTGATGATTTATAGAGCTATGATATGATAATAGAGTCATTAAATTGACATGGTTCGGCAAGGTGGTAGATGTAGTACCTTTGTTGCACAAGTTAGGATATAGTCCTATCTTTCGTAATGGATCGAAGGTTATTACTGATAATGATGACTTATGGAATAGTGTCCCAGATGGGACTGTAGAGTGTGGTAGAGAGTAGTTGCCTCTGGTATCCTGGAGAGGATACAAGTTCCATTATAGGAATCATATATAATCAGATCACGATGGATGTAAATCCTTTGAATTGGATGACGGGTTTGGGTGCCGAAATCTTAAGTTTTGGAATTGAGTAAACATGGAAAAAAATAATAATAATAATAATAAAAATAATAATAAATAAAATTATCGCAGAATCGGTTCGAGGTAGTAAGGGTATTATGTAAGCTAAAGGATAAGAATAGAGATCATACAATAAAAGTATGATCAGTAATTTGCTGAGTTCCTTTCTAATTTCAAATTATTCAAAACAATAGTATAATCTAATTATAATAGTGTTAAGAGTAATAAATTAGCGAAGATAAATCACAGAAGGCCAATGGATAAAGAAAGTGCAGAATGAAAGTTTGGGCAATTGATTGCAGATGCAATATAATCTAAATGCTAGTGAAAGTACTAGCTAGAGTGGTCAAAGGACCAAATCTGAGTAGCACAGACATATGATAACGCGATAGAGACTCTGAAAGATATAGTTAGCAAGTACAGCTATTATGTTAGGAAGAAGAATGGAACCAGGGATAGAATAGTCAAGTTCTATTTTGGGTAAGACAAAGGAAATAAATGAAAGGACAACCTAAAGAGCGCATAATAAAAGGAACAAAGTTAAGATATAGGATAGGCTAAGTGTTATTCTTGGCAAGGAGAGTGACAAGGATGGAAAACCCAAAATGGGACCACATTAGTGAGAAAAGTGATGGAGGTATGGAATACAATAATAATGAGTAAATGTTAGAAGGTGTGCGATGGTATTGCGGACTACCTAAATAGGTAGAGAAAAAGAAGTTAGTAAGCAATAAGTTGAATAAAAGTCACTCTAAGGGATCAAATAGGTATGATGAGAGGAAAAGAATGATAGATAATGACACATAGGTTTTAGGTTAGACTTTTGAGATAGTGAGAAGGTAGTTAGAGGTTCGTTATGAATGTCAGGCAAACATTTTTAGTGTGATCAACAGAATCACTTTGTAGTGAAGCAATAACGATAGGACAATAGTAGGGGTAGAACGAAAAGTGACAAGTCTGGATGGTTATAAATCACTAGAAAGTTCAAGGATCAAATTAATGACCCTAGATAAGGGTGGAATTAGTGTTGGAAGAATTTATTAGTGAGAGAAATCTTTCAGGAATCAACAAAAGTTAAGGGCACAATAAAAACGATGATAGATATGAATCATAGGTCGAGTATAAGTAAAGTTAATAAATTATAAAATATTATGTCAAGAAGGAAAATGGTACGGTAAAGGGTTCATGCAGATGATACCTTATAGGTAGAGCATAATTGTGCTAGGAGATGATGAAATTTGGAGAGAAAGACCAAGAAACTTAGGTGAAACGTTATAATATGACAATCGGGTGTAGTTGAATATAAGAGGATATTTTCTTTCTTTTCAAGTTTAGCTTGTGCTTTTGGTTCTAGAAGGTTATATAAGGAATGTAAACGAGTCAAGGAGACCTAGTTATTGAGAGTTTAGTAGGCACAAATTCATACATAATTTCCTGATATGAGAATGACAGTAAGTGCATACCTAGTATTAAGTATGAAAGGACGAACAGAGTAATGACAGGAGTTAAATTGAGTTAGCTACTAAGGCTTGCAACTGTTTTAAACTATGAGCTGGAGGAAGTACTATTTATGGTTGAGATTCAATAGATGAAATTGTTGCTGATGGGTAATTTGAGGTTGAAGTTTAGAAAGCTATGGGCAGTATATATGATTATATTAAGGAGAATGAACACGTGAAGTATCTTGTTTGGAATTAAGGCATGACACATATTTCCTACAGCCGTGTTAGTTCAGATGGAACTTATAGTTTATGGGGCTCATATTCATCCAGGATAAGCAATTTCCTACTAAGGCTGATAGGGAATGATAATGTTCTGATAGTTAAGTTGGAAAAAAGGGGATACAAGAAAAAAAAAAAATTTCTATGGGTAATTATAAGTGTTACATAAGGTGAAGAATGTGCTGGTAGGAGTAAATCATAGGGTTAGAATTCTTGAAGTAATGAAACTAGTATTCAAGATAAGACTAAGAAATAAAAAGAAAGTTAAAGTTGATGATGGGATAGACATCTTTGAAGGAAAAGGTGTAAGGATGAGATAGGACTAAAATTAAGGAATAAGTACAGCAGGTTGAAATGATACCAACAATACCAAAAATAGGAAAAGGGAAGTGGATAAGATGCAAAGGACAGGAAGAGAGCTCGATAGAGTCAGTTATAATGATGAGGATAAGGAGTGTCTAACCACTGCCTCGTGTTAACACTACCTATGAGCGGTGAAGGATACACTGTATCGTGGACGCCTCGAGTTGGCCTAGGGTGTGTTTTGATGCGGAATGGAAAAGTAGTGGCTTATGCTTCAAGGCAGCTGAAGAGGCATGAGCAGAACTATCCCACCCATGATTTGGAAATGGCGGCTGTAGTCTTTGCACTAAAAATCTGGAGACACTACCTGTATGGTGAAGTGTGCGAGATATACACCGACCATAAGAGTTTGAAGTACATCTTCCAACAGAGGGATTTAAACTTGAGACAGAGGAGATGGATGGAGCTTCTGGAAGACTATGATTGCCCCATCCAGTACCACAGGAAGGCCAATGTAGTAGCAGATGCTTTAAGCAGAAAATTTTCTGGCAGTTTGGCGCACATTTCAGCAGAGAAGAGACTGTTGATTCAGGAGGTACATGAGTTGATGGATCAAGGTTTAATTCTAGATCTTTCAGATGAGGGGGTATTGTTGGCTCACTTTTCAGTGAGGCCAGACTTGAGGGACAGAGTTAGAGTTTCCCAGCACAGAGACCAACAATTGATGAAGATTATAGAAAGAGTACAGCAAGGTGAAGGTGGTGAGTTCGGATTTGCCAATGATGGCGCCCTAGTGCAAGGTTCTAGGATATGTGTGCCCGATGTGGACAACCTCAGGAATGAAATCATGCGAGAGGCACACTATACACTGTACAGTGTCCACCCAGGTTCCACCAAGATGTACCATGATGTGAAAGATAGCTATTGGTGGAATGGCATGAAGAGAGACATAGCAGACTTTGTGTCCAAGTGCTTGACTTGTCAGAAGGTGAAGTTTGAACACTAGAGACCGTCAGGGAAGCTGCAAGAGCTCCCTATCCCAGAATAGAAGTGGGAAATGATCACTATGGATTTTGTGACTGGGTTGCCTCGTACCACGCGAGGATATGATTCGATATGGGTAATTGTAGACCGCTTGACCAAATCAGCTCACTTCTTACCTGTAAAGACTACATACTCTGTGGCACAGTATGCCCGGCTCTACATTCAAGAAATAGTCAGATTGCATGGAGTTCCGGCTTCCATAATATCTGACAGAGGGCCCCAGTTCACTTCTCGGTTTTGGAGAAAGTTGCAGGAGGCACTTGGCACACAGTTGAACTTTAGTACGGCTTTCCACCCTCGCAGCATCGGACGATCGAAGGACAATCCAAACACTGGAAGACATGCTTCGCATGAGTGTTTTGGATTTTGGAGGTCAATCGGATGATCAACTAGCTTTGGTGGAGTTTGCCTACAACAACAGTTATCACTCCAGCATAGGAATGGCACCCTATGAGGCACCATATGGAAGAAAGTGTAGGTCTCCTCTGTGTTGGACAGAAATGGGGGAAGCGAAGGTGCATGATGTAAACCTAGTGCAGTACACTTCAGAGATAGTTCCTTTAATCAGGGAACGATCAAAACTTTCGTGAGGCGTAAGAGTTATGCGCACAGACGGAGGGATGTGGAGTTTGCAGTGGGCGACTATGTATTCCTGAAGGTTTCTCCAATGAAGGGAGTCATGAGATTTGGAAAGAAGGGCAAGTTGGCACCTCGGTATATTGGACCTTTTGAGGTTACTGATAGAGTTGGAGCAGTTGCCTACCGGTTGGAGCTACCACCCAACCTCTCTCACGTTCATCCCGTGTTTCACATCTCCATGCTCAGGAAATACATTCCCGATCCTTCTCATGTACTGCAGCCGGATGTGATAGAGCTAAAAGAGAACTTGACATTTGAGGAGCCATAGTGGACTACCAAGTGAGACAGCTGAGATCAAAATAGATCCCTATGGTTAAGGTTTTGTGGAGGAGTCAGTCAGTGGAAGAGTGCACCTGGGAGTCAGAACGGGACATGCGTAGCAAGTACCCTTATCTGTTCAATGTATAATCATGTGCTTTATTCTGCCTTGTGTAAAATTCGAGGACGAATTTTTACGTAAGAGGAAGAATGTAACACCACTGATTTTTATATATTATTATTGGGCTTCGTGTAGGTATCCTCAATTCGCGGAAATTCGACAGTTGTCCGGATCTGTGAATTTCCTACGCGATGCACTACGGGAAAAGTCTCTGAATTGGATCGAGGTTTTGGCTACCCCACCATTGTCAGGCATTCCGAGAGCGTTCCCGAAGTCGGAATCGGCAAAGGTAAACCCGAACCTTGCTTTTTCGTAATTTTCTAGTGCTTAAATAGGATTAAAAATCCATAAAATATTCGTGGTAGCTTAGAAAATTATGATTCTTTTTGCAATAGCTTAGTAATATTTCTAAGGACCGCGGGGCAGAGTTTTATAATTTTTAGAGCTTATTTGAGCAGTTTTTGCAAAAATGATCAATTATAAGGACTAAATTGAAATTTTACATATTGTGATGAATGATTGATTTGATGGGCCCAGGAGGGGCTGTGTGATGTGATTGAGTTGTGGATATATGGATTGTGGATATAGAAGTGTGTTTTGAGCCCTTTTGCAGGTTGGGTAGGTCCTAGGTATAGGGGAGACTATGCCGGATTTTCGGCACGACTTAGGACGTATTGGGTCTTTTCTTGATTTGTATTGAGTCATTTGTATTAAATAATTGTAATATAATTGTCAGGTGAGCCGATGCCTTCTTCCTTCGCCCACCACATGATGATTGCCACAAGTCTGTGAGTAAAATATTAATTTTAATTGTAATTTCGATATTATTATATGTCAGCATGCCCATGCATCACTTATATGCATATAATTATGTTAAACTCTAGGCACGATTTATGTTGCATTGATAACTGTTAAAGTGCCATGAATGTTGTTGCGGTAATTTGGAGCAGTGTGCGTGCGTTGGCGTGCGTGTGATGTGGTGTGGACTATGGATAGGACGGGTAGTCACGGCTTGAGTTCTTCGCTGGGACCCGATCCTTCGAGGGGTAGTCACGGCTTGAGTTCTTCGCTGGGACCCTCGATTTGGTTATTAAGTGGAAGTCCGAGCTGAGTTCTTCACGCACCAAAGTTGGATTTAAGAGAGTCAGATAGGGGATCAGCTCCCATATATTATGATTGATGTTACAGGGTGCGTGAGTGCTCCAAATTTACCTTTTTGATGTTATGATGTGAAAGTGTTGTTGCTGTTGCATTTCACTCCACAGGTTGCATTAGTACTAGATAGTTATAGAGATTATAGTTAAAATTGATATTTTACTCTCTGAGTCGAACGCTCACTCCTGTTCAAAAATTTTTACAGGCCACAGGAGGATATTTTGTTCTGGGTTAACCTGCTTTTCTCCTTCGCAGGTGTTTATCAATAATTGTGTAATTTTATTTACTCCTAGAATTTCCGCATGTGTTAGCAGTAATTATTTGAATTTGGTCTGTAATATTATATTCATGTTGGACCTGTAAACTTAATATTTTAAGTCTGTTTTGATGGATTGGATGAGGGAGCTGAGCTCCCATTTATTATTATATTGATGAGTATGTGGAGGGTGAGCTGAGCTCCCCAATGGATTGTTTATTGTGTTTACAGGTCGGGTGAGTCGAAAACTCCCCGTTAGAAAGTCCATTTTATGGCCGGACTCTGTCCGTTTGTTTTCTTGAAATTGGGCCCAAATGGGCCTTAGAGTTGGGTTAATGAATAGTTAAGGCTTACTACGGGCCTCGGGGGCTTTAGGCTGGCCCAGGTCCTAGTGCCGGTCCGGCCCATAGGTTGGGTCGTGACAGACCACAAAAGTCTCAAATACATATTTGACCAATGTGATTTTAATCTTAGGCAAAGGAGATGGGTAGAATTGCTGAAGGATTATGATTGCACCATACAGTATCATCCTGGAAAACCTAATGTAGTGGCTGATGCTCTAAGCAGGAAGTCTTCTGGTAGTTTAGCCCATATATCTACCAAGATGAGGCCTCTGATTGGTGAATTACATGGGTTGCTAGATCAGGGAGTAGAGCTTGAAATCATAGCTAGATCATTCTTAGCACATTTTCGAGTTAAGCCTATCTTGATTGATAGAATTAAGGCTGCTCAAAAGAGGGACTCTTAGCCATGTGTGATTATAGATAGTATTCATCAAGGCCAAGCTCAAGGGTTCATGTTAAATGATGATGGAGTTCTTCATTATGGCACTAGACTTTGTGTCCCCAATGTTGATGAGTTGAGAAGAGAAATCATGGATGAGGCACCATTCTGCTTACACAGTACACCCAGGTTCAACTAAGATGTACCATGATTTAAGGGAGCATTATTGGTGGGGTGGCATGAAGAGGGATATTGCAGACTTTGTTGCTAAATGTTTGACTTGTCAGCAGGTTAAGGCAGAACATCAGAGACCATCTGGGTTACTTCAGCCGTTGCCTATCCCTAAGTGGAAGTGGGAGCATATTGCCATGGACTTTGTTGTGGGTTTACCTAGTACACGAGGTGGTTACAATGCAATCTGGGTGATAGTGGACAGATTGACAAAATCTGCTCATTTCCTTCCTGTGAAGACTACATATGATTTTGCTAAACTTGCACAGTTGTATATAAACAAGATTGTTAGTCTTCATGGAGTTCCAGTTTCCATTGTCTCTGATCGTGGTACTCAGTTTACTTCTCGATTTTGGAAGAAATTCCAAGAAGCTTTAGGAACACGAGTAGACTTTAGTACTGCTTTTCACCCTCAGACGGATGGACAGTCAGAAAGGACCATACAGATATTAGAGGACATGCTTCGTGGATGCGTTATGGATTTTGGTGGCGGTTGGGATCATCATTTGCCTTTAGTGGAGTTTGCTTATAATAACAGTTATCAGGCAAGTATAGAGATGGCTCCATATGAGGCATTATATGGTCGAAAGTGTAGGTCACCGGTTTGTTGGGACGAAGTTGGAGAAAGAAGGCTTACTAGACCAGAGTTGATACAATTAACTTCAGAGAAGGTTCGACTAATTCGTGATCAACTTTTGACTGCTCAAAGTCGACAGAGAAGTTATGCTGACCCTAAGCATAAAGATGTAGAATTTATGATTGGTGATCATGTATTTCTGAGAGTTTCCCCTATGAAAGGAATCATGAGGTTTGGGAAGAAAGGGAAGCTTAGCCCTCGTTTTGTTGGTCCATTTGAAATTTTGGAGAGAATTAGAGCAGTTGCTTACCGTTTAGCCCTTCCACCTGGTTTTTCACATGTACATCCAGTTTTCCATATTTCTATGCTTAGGAAGTATGTACCAGATCCATCTCATGTTTTACAACCTCAAACCATGCAAATTAGGGATGATATGTCATACGAGGAACAACCAGTAAAGATTTTAGATCGACAAATTAGGAAACTCCGGTCTAAGGAAGTGGCTTTGATCAAAGTCTTGTGGCATAATCACTCAAATAGTGAGGCCACATGGGAGGCAGAATCTGAAATGCGAGCCAAATATCCTCACTTATTTAATTCTTCAGGTTAGAATTTTGTCTATTCAAATTCGGGGACCGAATTTTTTTTAAAGGGGGAAGTATGTGGAAACCCATATACATTTATTATTTATTATTATTTTATTTTAATTAGCTAATAATAATTTAATATATTTATAAAAATATATATATATTTTATTGGATGGTCTGCTTAATTATTTTTAGATATATATATTATTTTTGAAATTAAATATATATCTGCAATCTGAACAACCCAGTTCAATAATAACTCTTATCCCATTCTACACCTAATATGTCACGACCCAACCTATGGGCCGGACCGGCACTAGGACCTCGGCC